>NC_044043.1:70776904-71082812 GCF_901765095.1 Microcaecilia unicolor | reverse complement strand
TTCTGCAAATATTTGCAAAATGCAGTATTTAAAATTGCCTTAAGTGGCCAGGTGTATCACTTAAATGGATAAATGCATAAAAGTCTTATCGTTGGGGTCCTTTTACTAAGCTGCGGCAAAAGGGGGCCTGCGCTGGTGTTAGCGTATGTTTTTTGACATGTGCTGAGGCCCCCTTGTACTGCAACGAGTAAAAGGCTGGGTTAAAAAAAAAAAAAAGAAATGGCAGTGCGGCAAATGAAGCACTTGCCGTGCGGCCATTTCGGGGGGAGGAGGGGGAGAGCACTTACCTCCACCCATTGAGGTGGTGGTAAGGGCTCCTGCGCTAACCCAGCGGTAACTGAGCAGTATGCGGCACTGCCCGATAACCGATGGGTAAACACCACTGCTATAAAAATAAAAATATTTTTGTATCGCAGGAAATGGTGCATGCACGGGATGGGAACTACTGCCAAGCTGCTGCAGTAGCCCGGTAGTACTGGTTTAGCTAGGGTAAGAAAGGTCCTTTGTGCTTCAATACTGAGTTGTTTCAAGTGTGACGTAGGGATGCAATGGGAAGATCTGGGCTTTCCGCCTCAGTATTGTCTTCTCAGGTGTGATGTGGGAATTCACCTAGCTAACAGGACTCTTCCACAGCTCTGAGTAGTTCACCTCTCTCAACAGACACTGCTTACGTCTTCCCTTGGTACCACCAGGTTCATCTGTAATCGGAATCCATAGGACTCTTCTCTCAGATCCCTTAGATACTACCTCCCTTTTTTTCTGAAGGTTCTTAGCTAGATGAAACCTAGACGACTTGAAGGTGGACTGGAACCTGAAGTGGTCTGGTAGGTCACATAAAATACAGCACCCAGTAACTCCTTTTTTGGATGACTACATAGAAACATACTGGTCAGCGTTTTTTTTGAATGTAGTAACTGCTACTGGCTAAATTAGACCCAGATATTCAATGGCAGGCCATGTGCAGGTACCATCATTGAATATCCAGGTGTAACTGAACATGTCTTGACTGCCAGAGCTTATGTAGGCCTAGGCTGAATAGCAGTTAGGATTTAAAAAGGAGATATTTAATGCCCCCCTCCCCGCTTCCAATCCCTCACCACAAATTGACCCACTCTCCTAAAAATCCTCCCTGGAAAAGGCCCCTACCTTGCGAACCCCCCCCCCCCCCCCCCCGACCACACACATCCTAGCAGGACTCCCAGGCCTACCTTAACAACCCTGGTGGTGGAGCGGTAGTTTGGGCAGGAGTGAACCCCACTCGCTTCTGCCCTTGGTTGAAAAATGGCCACTGCAACCTCCAGTGGTAGTTTTGTGGTACTGTCACTAGAAGTCAGCCCCTAGCGGTAGTACTGTGAGACTGCCAATAGAGGTTGCAGTGGCCATTTTTTTTTTTTATTTGGAGCTGCCAGGGACAATAGTGAATGGGATTTGCTTCTGCCCAGATCACCAGGGCTGTTAAGGTGTGACCGGTGTGAGGGCCCTGGAAGAATCCTTTTCCAGGGGGTTCAGGTCATATGAGGGGCATCTCTTGGTGTGGGTTGGGAAGGGTCTGGGACCCTATTGGAGGGGAGGGGAGATGAGCTACATCTTCAGGCCACTACCTGCAAGTGATGCATGTGCTGACTGATATTCTGTGCCAGCACCCACACAGGTAAGCACACAAAGTTAGAACAGCCTTCTATGCAGTCCTAGCTGCCTTCGCAGGCACTGGTACTGAATATCACCAGTACCTGCATTCCTGCTGGCTCCTCCCCAACTCTGCTCCCAGACCGCCTTCTAGAGGCTGGATTTGACATGGTTGGTTAGCGCCAATATTCAGCAGCACTGCCCGGTTAAGTGCTGCTGAATATTGGTGGCTGATCCACTCAGCATGGTTTAAGCCTTTCCTGTCTGCTTAATCCATGGTGAATATTGACCCCACTGAAAATAATGGCAGATAATGACCACGTGGCCTATCCATTTGTCCATCCCTACTATTTACTATCCGTTCCTCTCCCTTAAGAGATCCTGTGTGCTTGTCCTATGCTTTCTGATACAGTCTTTAATCTCCTCTACCTACACTTGTAAGTCATCCCATGTATCCACAACTCTTTCTTTAAAGGAGTCCTTGCTTAGATGATGCCTGAGTCTATCCCCCCTTCACCTTCATCCTATGCACCCTGGTTCCAGATCTTCCTTTCAGTTCCTCCTGTGAATTTAAGTGGCTTTATCATAGCTCCCCTCTCCCACCTTTCTTCCAGAGTATATATATTGAGATCTTTAACTCTGTTCCCATATGCTTTATGAGGCATACCACTAACCAGTTTAGTAGCCACCCTCTGAACTGATTTCATCCTGCTTGTATCTTTTTGAAAGTGCAGTCTTCAGACTTGTACACAGCAAGGCAGATGGTCTGCTAGATCCAACGTGAAGAACAAGAGGAAGCAGAGACTCAACTGGTGTAAAACCTCAAACTTCACCAGAACTGGTCAGAACGGATAGAATGAGTCAAATAACACTGGATTACAAAGATGTCCACATATTACATGAGAGAGAAAACAGACTTAAAGATCTCAATATGTATAATTGGGAAGAAAGGCAGGAAAGAGGAGACGGCTGAGGGGAGACATGATAGAGGTATATAAAAATAATGAGTGGAGTGGAACAGGTGGATGTGAAGCGTCTGTTTACGCTTTCCATACTAGGACTAGGGGGCATGCGATGAAACTACAGTGTAGTAAATTTAAAACAAATCGGAGAAAATTTTTCTTCACCCAATGCATAATTAAACTCTGGAATTCGTTGCCGGAGAACGTGGTGAAGGCGGTTAGCTTGGTAGAGTTTAAAAAGGGGTTAGACAGTTTCCTAAAGGACAAGTCCATAAACCACTACTAAATGGACTTGGGAAAAATCCACAATTCCAGGAATAACATGTACAGAATGTTTGTACGTTTGGGAAGCTTGCCAGGTGCCCTTGGCCTGGATTGGCCGCTGTCGTGGACAGGATGCTGGGCTCGATGGACCCTTGATCTTTTCCCAGTGTGGCATTACTTATGTACTTAAGTACTTATGTAATACTAGGAACAAACATAGCAACTAAAAACCAAACTGCAAAATCCCACTTCCATGTATTCTGGTGAAGTTTGACGTTTTACACCAGCTGGTTACACTCTCTCTTTTGTTTTCCCTATGCACCCAAGCATCCTTCTGGCTTTTGCCATCACCTTTTGTACCTGTTTGGCCACCTTAAGATCATCAAAATACAATCACCCCCCCCCCCCCCCAAGTCCCATGCTTCTTTCATGCACAGAAGTACTTCAGTCCCTATACTGTATCACTCTCAAGGAAGCAGTATGGCATAGGGGGGTGAAGAACAGCTCTTGGGTGTTGTTATCTGATTATCTTAAAGTGGCAATACAAAAGGCCACAGCACAACTCAGATGGCTACTTGGGTGCACAGGGAGAAGAACGACCAGTAGGAAAAAGGAGGTGATAGTGCTTCTGTATAAGTCTGTGGTTGGCCCCAGAGTACTGTGCACAATTCTGGAGATGCCACCTTCAAAAAAATATAAACAGGATGAAATCGGTCCAAATGGCAGCTAGTAAAATGGCCAGTGGTCTTCATCATAAAGCATATAGGAACAGACTTAAAGATCTCAATATGTATAATTGGGAAGAAAAGCAGGAAAGAGGAGATATTATAGAGACTTTTAAATGCCTCTTTGGTATAAATGCATAGGAGGCAGGCCTCTTTCAATCGAAGGGAAACTCTGGAACAAGGAGGCATAGGATGAAGGCCCACCCAAAATTGTGGCACTCTTGCTGTGGCTGGCAGAGATCCCTATGCCCCACCAGCTGAAGATTTCCTTCTCCTTGGGCAGCCAGCGCTCTTCCAAACAACACCCCACAGCACTTGCCTTGAGCCAACGATGACATCAGGCCCTCTGCACATGCTCAGTTGTTAGCCTACTGTATTTATTGTTTTAGACTCCTGAGGCAGGGCTGTGGCCGAAACACAGTACTGTGTCAAGTCATCGAATAAAAGTGCTACCTTGTAGACTTGTATCCCGTTTCCCTGGAGTCATTGGTCCACTTCCCACTCTCTCTCTATTCTTCAGCTTTTACGCATGCACAGCAGTGTCAGCTCAAGGCAGCTGGGGGAGTTTGGGGATCCTCAAATGATCAGGTATTTAATATTTTGGGTTGACTGGCAGGCAGAAAGGGGCAGAGCCGGGGGGGAGACAGGCAGAAAGGGGCAGAGCCAGGGGGAGGACGACAAATTCCGTGTTCACATACCTTGGGATCAGGCCCTCCCAAAATCAGTCATCTGGTTACACCCCCTGTAATTAATAGGGTAATAAAGAAGCAGGATTCAAAGTCGAACATCTAGACAGATTAACATATTAGGAGCAAACATAACAAGTTTATACTTAAGTCTAGCATTTGATAAATGGTTTTGAGAAGTAAGGCTGCCACCATCAAAAGAGATACTATCAAAATACTATAAGGCATTCTACTTATTATGTCCAAAAGAACACAACTGGTATACTCAAAATAAAAAAGTAGAAAAGTTAATGCCACCAAGTACTATTCTAGTTGAATATCAAGGACGTCTCATACAGTCACATTTGGCTGTACATACAAAAAAATACTTTGTCTTCCAGCCGTGACAATCTTTAATCATTGACGACCCCCACCATCCAATTTTTATAAGTATTTTTTATACAAAAATATTAATGTGAAAGTACTTGGGACACACACTTTAAAACAGTAGGAAGGCTTCTGTTTTCACCACCACTATTTGTGCTGTATTATGTGAAAACTCTGGCATTTAACAACTACATGAGACTTTATCACTTATCTGCATGCGTATTGAGGAGCGTCCAGGAACCTTTATTATAAAAAGAGAAGCACAAGATTGCACGAGGAGAGCAGCAGTAGTTACTGCCTTAAAAAAAATTAAAAAAAAGGTAAACCACTAATCTAAAACAAAAATATCCCTCTCTAAACCACTGGTAGTGATAACACAATTGCTAATACAAACCAGGGTTGCTTCAACTTAACTCTACTATTCTCAAGGATATAAATCGAGAGCCTAAAAAGTTTTTTTTTTATTTGGTATTAAAGCAATGTGCTTAATATACTGAAACTCAAAACATTTTTATGCGAAAGGAGATATTCTCAGAGGTTGTACTCACCCAAGCGGACAATCCACTTGCATAGGCTGTTCCTACAGTGTGGATGGGTTTCGCTATCATGGAATGTCTCCAAATATATAACAAACACCCGTGAGCAAACCTTTGCTCTCAATAAATGAAATACTGACCTCTCCAAAGTAGTGTACATATATGTTAATTATAGACATTAACAGGCTCTCAATTTTTATCCCAATTTAAACTAAGAACTATATCTCATACACGGTTATACAACCAAAGAATGTGCTTGAAGAGCCTGAAGCCTAACTCATTGCAGCTGCTAAGTATAGTTTCTCATTCTCTCTTGTTGGTTTGTAAACTAACACTATTCAACATACATGTTAAATATTGAACCCAATCTAGAGCATTAGAAACTGATATACCAGCATTGTACATATACCACTAATCAACATTTTTCTTAACTTACTACTACTACTACTATTTAGCATTTCTATAGCGCTACAAGGCGTATGCAGCGCTGCACAAACATAGAAGAAAGACAGTCCCTGCTCAAAGAGCTTACAATCTAATAGACAAAAAATAAAGTAATCAAATCAATTAATGTGTACAGGAAGGAGGAGAGGAGGGTAGGTGGAGGCGAGTGGTTACGTTATGAGTCAAAAGCAATGTTAAAGAGGTGGGCTTTCAGTCTAGATTTAAAGGTGGCCAAGGATGGGGCAAGACGTAGGGGCTCAGGAAGTTTATTCCAGGCGTAGGGTGCAGCCAGACAGAAGACGCGAAGTCTGGAGCTGGCAGTAGTGGAGATGGGAACAGATAAGAAGGATTTATCCATGGAGCGGAGTGCACGGGAAGGGGTGTAGGGAAGGACGAGTGTGGAGAGATACTGGGGAGCAGCAGAGTGAGTACATTTATAGGTTAGTAGAAGAAGTTTGAACAGGATGCGAAAATGGATAGGGAGCCAGTGAAGCGACTTGAGGAGAGAGGTAGTATGAGTAAAGCGACCCTGGCGGAAGACGAGACGGGCAGCAGAGTTTTGAACCGATTGGAGAGGGGAGAGGTGACTAAGTGGGAGGCCAGCAAGAAGCAGATTGCAGTAGTCTAAACGAGAGGTGACAAGGGTGTGGATGAGGGTTACATGGTAGTATCAACAAAGGTATCAGCGATGTTCATACATGCATGCTGCAGAAAAGCACAATCAAGAAATATCTTTTTTTAGTAAAGGGAGAGAAATAGCCCTATAATTCGATACAAATCACCCTATTCAAAGAAAGGACCTTCAGCAAGATAAAACTTCCGAAATAGTAAAGCGCACTTATCTCTATGCTATCCGGTGTGTGCACTACACCGGTAGCTGTTGCAAAGTCCAGCGTGAGTCAATGTTCTATCACTGCTGATTCCAACTTAACTGCAAAATGCTTGTTTATAACGGCAGGATATCATCTGAGTCCAACTCTGCAGGGTTTCGATTCTCTCTTCATCAGGGACCCAAAATATTACAACAGCATTTTCAGAAAATTTGGCGCGGAGAATATTTGGTGGCAGCAGAAGGCAGATTGAGACATTGAACCCGCAGTCTGGCAGGGAACAGATGAAGGATCGTGCTGCTGATGGGGTTGAGAGGGTGCTTAACCTTTTCAGCCTCATAGATAAGATGACCCTGCTTTTTTAAGCAATTTTTTTAAAATCAAAATTTCTCAACTTATAGTCGAGTTTATTCGGTAAACATTAGACTTATAAAATTTAGGACTGCCATTCATTGGCCTAGATCATGGGTTCTCAATGTCGTCCTCAGGAACACACCAAGCCAGTCACATGTTCAGGATACCCACAATGAATATGCATGAGAGAGATTTGCACACAATGGAGGCGCAGTGCATGCAAATTTATCTCATGCATATTCATTGTGGATATCTTGTCTTGAGAACCCCTGGCCTAGACTTAAAATTGAGCCTAGTGCTACCCTAAATCCACCCCTTTTACCACCAAACTCCTACACTTATGCTCCTAATTGTAGGAGTTTAGTGAAATTTTGGGTATAACTGTAGGAACTGAGCCCTAGCAAATTTTCAAAGAGCACATATCCTTTGTGTATCAGGCCATTTATCACCTTTCAGGGCTAAACATATCAGTACATGTAAATAATTGATTTTACAAGCTTGTAAAGACATTGAAGCCAACAATAAATTATCAGCATGTTCTAAAAGAGAAGAGATAACAGGGTGAATGTAGGGTAACTGTGCTCCATGTTTCAACTGAATTTTAACAGGCTGTGCATGGTTTTTCTGCCCTACATCATTTGCACGTTGGGACCAGAGGCAAGAATTTTGTGTTGTATGGCTGAAGTACTCAGGAGAATCTTCGCTTTATGTAAGCAAGAGATGCTCAGTGAATACAATTTTGCTTGGGAATTAAAGTATGGCTCTTATTTGACTCGTATTAATAGGTACACAGATTAATTAACAATCTTAATTAAGGCCTGATTTAAGAAATATGTAGTAACTCACAATTTCTGTGTTTCAATAAGATGTTATGTTTAATGTTTCCACACAGACTCAATACCACATATTTACCCTAGCTTACCCCTTGCTTGCTTGAATAGACTTTAGACTGGACTGTGATAGCTGCTGTCAGGCTAGTAATGTTCCAAATAGGGTCTGATTTAAAAAACAGAAATTCACTGCAGCAGCATTTCTGATATTAGCTCAGTTTGAATAGGAATTTCTCATCTCTTTCCAGGGTGAGAGCCTTGATCCCCCTCCCCCCCCCCCTTTTGTGAGACATCTTTCTCCATGGCACATTTTCCTAGTCCCTCTGCTGGGCTAGAGACCACCTTCTTTACACATACTCTAACTCACTCATTCTCCCACTTTTACTCCTCATACCTAGGAAATCCCATGTTATATAGGCTTTGTCTCCATAGCCATTAATGGTATGTCCTGTCATTAGCTGTTGACAGGCTAACATGGAAGTAGTGGAGCTTGGCAATTCATGATTGGTCCAGCTTAATGAGGATTATGTCTGGGAGTTGATCCTATGATGCAGTCAGCTTAAACATACACAACCCATTCTCCAATAGGTCCATCAAAGGGGAGTCTCCGCAGACCTAGCCTCTGACCACCTTCATGGTTGGGCATAATTGTCTGAGATCATTGTGATCTTACTGACCTTGCACAACGGTTCTTCTGTCCCATAATCTCACCTAGAGAGATTAAACAGTCCAGCTCCATGTTGCAATGCTCTTTGGTTCACCAGCCTGGCTGAATTTTGGCAACAGCTTAATTTTCTTAAAAATAAAATTCAGGCCTGTTCTGGACAGCTAGAAGCAAAGTCTAATTTGATCTAACTCCCCTATAGTCTATAGGCCCAAAGCCTCCACAAAACTAACCATAACATCTCCCCCTCTTTTATATATATGATATGTGGAAACATTGAGGATATAAATACTATAATGCAAGATAAATTTACTAACTGATAAGCATATAACATAAAATATATAATATTCAATAATACTGCCATATCTAAAATGCTATTATTGAAATTCAAAACATTAACTACATCTACATAAATATCATGCCAAATAAAATGGAAATAAGAGAAACAAATAAAGGAAGAAAACATAGATACATATATAAGCACATAACCTAAAGAAATACAAGAACAATTCTTCAGTTGGAATATTTACAATTAAAGACGTTATCTTCAAGTGCTGCAGCCACCAGTCTGTGACAAATTGTTGGACTGTGCTTTAAACCTTGTGGGAGACATGTAAACGCACAGTCTGGAATTATATGAAAAGGCAGCAGTGGCGTTCCTAGGGGGGCTGACACCCGGGGCGGATCGCTGATGTGCCCCGCCCCCCGGGTGCAGCGCGACCCTCCAACCGGCGAAAGGACACCCCCCCCCCCCGGCGAAGGAACCCCCCCGGGGTGCACGCCGCTGGGGCAGGGTGCCGCGCGCCTGTCCGCTTCGTTCGTTTCCATGCTCCCTCTGCCCCGGAACAGGAAGTAACCTGTTCCGCACCCACCCCCCCCCCCCCCCCCCAGGAACGCCACTGAAAGGCAGTCATCTCTGTTTTGGAAGATACAGAGATGCTAAAAAGGCAGTTTGAAATATCTATCACTGAGGCCCTGATGCTCAAAGCTTACCATGCTTGCAATATTTGATTTCTGTGCATGTTATTTAACATCTAGTGCACAAAGGGGTTCTGTGTTGCTTTTACCCTTTGCAGAAAGAGCTACTGATAATGCTATACAAATGTATTACAATGAGCTCATTAGTATCACTATGAGCATTCCGTGCAATGCACAGAAAGGCGTGCCTACCTTTAATGTTCACAATTTTCCGGCAGATCTGGAGCTGTCATTGCATGATGGTGACTTCATGGTGGAGCAGTCTGCATTTTTTAATAGTTGTGCACGTGTGTGTGAAATGTGTGATGTGCGTGTATTATATGCATATGTCCCTCACATATAACAGTAGGGTTAAAAAGTTGTCATGGAACAAAACAAAAACCCTGTGACATCACTGGACACACGCCTACAATGTGGTTGTCGCCTTTTTTCCTGCCCATGCACAGAACATTGACGCTTACCACGAAATAGTTTTATGCACGCGCCAGACACTTTCTCTACTGAGCCACTTGCAGAATTTCCGCACATCTCGTTTGCATATGATTTCTTCTGAGCATTGATCACTGTTTCAAAATTAGTAATTTCAACTACTGATAGACACATGCTGTATTTAATACAGACTTTTGAGCAACAGGGCTTGAGTTGTCAGGCTCCAACTCAGCTAATGTCTTACTTGTGTTAGCTATGATGGGTGCCATATCCTTCAAATCCTCATGTACCTTTGTACAATCGACCACCAGGTGACAGTCAAGTTTGTTACTGTTTCATCACTGGATACAGTGGAAAATTATAAGGACTTGATGCTTCCTTTATTACCCCTGCTTCTAGTAACCCTTTGATCACAGAACTAAACCTTTTGCAGCTTCTGGTGCATAACGACACTGTGTTGTGAAAATTGGCTTCCTGTCAGGTTTCTCTGGTATGTCTACTGGTTCCTGAAAAATAACTTTCCCTGCATCACATAGGGAAGTTGCCCATGCTGTCAAATTCTGCATCACACGGGAAAGTTGCCTATGCCGTCAAATTGTGCAATCTTTCGTGAGGCAAATGGCTCTGACTCATCAGTACTTCTGCCTTTGTCAGCCTTGGTGTCTGTGGAGTGGCACTAAGTAGTTGCCACCTCATGTACTGGCAAATGATGTGCCCATACACATGAATTAGCAAGATCTAGTTGCCACCTTTGTTTTCTGAGAGTATCTGCTCCCAGTATAACTGATGGAATGCAATTTGGTACATACACTGGTATAATTTTGACAGTGTCACCTGTCTGTCATGTGGCTGGTACCTTATTCATTTGTTTCCCCACTTGAATAGATCCCTCAAATCCTTTCAGAACAGCATCTTTCCCTACAATTGCTCCATTTGGAAAACAATTACCAAAACTGAGGCTCCTGTAGCAAAGCATCTATCATTTTTGGCCCTACACAAAGCTCAGCGGCATACCAAGGGCGGGGCTGTGGGTGCACGATGCAGGAGGGGTGCATAGAGCGGCCACACGGCTGTCTACTCCCCCAGTTCTCTGCTCCCTCTGCTGTTACTTCCTGTTCCAGGGCAGAGGGAGCAGGGAACCGGCAGAGCCAACAGCTGCACAGCTGCTCCCAGCACCCCAGCAGGTAAGAAGAATGCACGGGGGGGGGGGGGGGGGGGGGGGGATGCGCCAGGGGAGGGTGCACAGTGGCGATCCGCCCCGAGTGGCAGCCGACTAAGGAACACCACTGACGGAAATATTCCCTTAGCCTACTACAAGGATCAAACCTGATTGGGAACCTCATCCATTCTCTTTATATATCTCCGTGGCCTAAATCCTATTCTGAACAGCACTTGCATTGGTAAGGTTCTTGCTTACAAGAGCTTTCAGCAGCTTGCTTCCCAGCACAACTGTCTATCAGTAGAAGAAACCTTTACAGCAACAGTAGATTGTTCCTTCTCACTCACAGACCTTTGTCTCAAAAATTTGCAAAGCCTTATCCGTCAATTCCTCAGTAGATTACCTTGGAAACTGTTCTTACATGGTACAACCTACAGAACCGGTAATTATTGTACGGACAGACAATGCAATTATTTGCAAGCCTCAGTCTCTTTTACATATTAATGGAACATTTGAAATTGAAGGAATCCAGAATGTGACTTGTCCAATCACATCATATTCCATTTGGTCATTTGAAATTAGTACTGAAATTCCAGACTTACATTTCTTGTTATCAACACTCACTTCAAATTTAACAGCTAGTATTAGAGATGCAGTAACATGCCTAGAGTTTTAAAAAGCACAATTTAATATCACAATGCACATAGTGGAAGGTGCAGTACATGAAGTCAGAGATCACATAAAGGAAGCAGTTGCCTTAGAAATTAGAGCAGATAACATATATTACAATTCCAGTAAAAGACTGACAGGGGACGATGGACTCAGAAGAAAAGCACATTAGGTACTAAGAGACTGTAAGGAAAATTAAATATCCCGTGGTTCAGTCCTTAACAGAACAATTTGAAATATCCACTCCATTAACAGCAGCTTTAGACAGTGGTACAATTGGGAACTCCAGGACCCTTAAGGAGTACTCCGACTAGCACAGTAGTGTGCTGGTAAATGTTTAACAACAGGCTCTCTCCCCGGTCCACCTCTGGGGCCCCCCCCCCACAAATTGCAGAGCTGGCTATAGCCGGGGAGAGAGCCTGGGGGAAGTGGGCAATGCATTACTCTCGCCAGGAAAAAAAAATTAAATGATCCCAGGTTCCAATCTAATTCATGATTAACGTGGGATAAAATGCCATAAATAAGTAAATAAATATAAACTTTTAATGTTGAGCACCTGATTCTCAAAGTGGACATATTCCAAACACTATAATGAAAATAAAATTATTTGTTCTACCTTTGTTGTCTGGTGACTTTGGTTTTTCTGATCATGCTGGCCCAGTATCTGATTCTGCTGCTATCTGTCCTCTTAACTCCGTTTCCAGGGCTTCCTTTCCATTTATTTCTTTACTTTCCGCCTTTCTTCTTCATTTCTTGCCCTACATCCATAAGTAAAAGCTTGGTCCTAATCCGCAGACTTGACTGTCCAGTGGATCCAGCTTCTGCCTATTTTCTTCATCCATGTGCAGTTTTTCTCCTCTCTTCCTTTTCCCTAATCTCATCTCCTTCCTCACTCTTCCCTCCCCTCCATCCATGTCCAGCATTTCTTCTCTCTCCCTTCCCTCTCCTCCATCCATGTCCAGCAACCCTCCTCCCCTGCCCTCCCCTCCATCCATCCATGTCCAGCAACCCTCCTCTCCCCTCTATCCACCCATGTCCAGCAACCCTCCTCCCCTGCCCTCCTCTCCATCCACCCATGTCCAGCAACCCTCCTCTCCCCCCGCCCTCCCCTCCATCCACCCATGTCCAGCAACTCTCCTCTCCCTTCCCCGCCATCCACCCATGTCCAGCAACCCTCTTCTCCCCCTGCCCTCCCCTCCATCCACTCATGTCCAGCAACTCTCCCCTGCCCTCCCTCCATCCATATCCAGCAATTCGCTTCTCTCCCCTGCCCCCCTCCATCCATCCATCCATATCCAGCAATTCTCTTCTCTCCCCTAACCCCCTCCACCCATCCATACCCAGCAATTCTCTTCTCTCCCCTAACCCCCTCTATCCATCCATACCCAGCAATTCTCTTCTCTCCCCTGCCCCCTCACTTCCATCCATACCCAGCGATTCTCTTCTCTCCCCTGCCCCCTCCAGTCATCCATACCCAGCGATTCTCTTCTCTCCCCTGCAGCCATCCATACCCAGCGATTCTCTTCTCTCCCCTGCCCCCCCTCCAGCCATCCATACCCAGCGATTCTCTTCTCTCCCCTGCCCCCCCCAGCCATCCATACCCAGCGATTCTCCAATCTCCCCTGATTACCTCTGTCGAAGCGGCCGCATCATTGAAAGCCCTGCCCGTCTCTAGCCTTCCCTTCATGAGTTCATTCCCTCAGTCCCGCCCTCACGGAAAGAGGAAATGACGTCAGAAGGCGGGACTCTGAGGGAACGAACTCACGAAAGGAAAGCTAGAGACGGGCAGGGCTTTCAATGATGTGGCCACTTTGATGTAGGTAATAAAAATATTTTAACCCCCCCCAGGGCGGCGCAGGCAAATGAGGGCAGTGGTGGGAGGTGAGGTAAACGGGATAAGCATGGCTTGTGACGCCCTCCTGCCATGCTTACCTTGTTTACCGGAGCCGGCTCGATGTGCTGAACAACCAGCTCGCAAGATGTTTAAAAAATTAACAACCAGCTCTTGCGCGCCGGTGCGAGCCAGCTCCAGGACACCACTGGACTTGCACCAGTAGCCATAAGACATGCCACAGCAAAATCATTTCTCACGCTTTCTACATAGGGATCCTTCTGGTCCACTGGTACTAATGTACGGTACTATGCAGTGCTTTTTTTGTAGAAAAAAGGTGCCGGTACTCATTATGGGCGGGGTCACCACATATGGCTCCACCCCCGTGATAGCCACACCCACATTAGCCACACCCCTTATACCAGTCATGGCGCATATAAACAGACATCATTGAAAATATTATACTAGTATAGGAGAACAAAATAACATGATTTTTTTCATTATAAATAATTTCTGTAAGCTGTAACAGCTCCAGTATACCCAGTGCAAAATAAGACAGCAGATGTAAGTTCTCAAATTGGACATATTTCAAACACTAAAATTAAAATAAAATGATTTTTTCTACCTTTGTTGTCTGGTGACTGTTTTTCTTTCCATATTGGTCCCAGTCTCAGATTCTGCTGCTCTCTATCTGTTCCCTTAACTCTGTTTCCAGGGCTTCCTTTCCATTTATTTCTTTACTTTCCGCCTTTCTTCATTTCTTGTCCTACATCCGTAAGTAAAAGCTGGGTCCTCCGTAGACTTGACTGTCCAGTGGATCTAGCTTCTGCCTATTTTCTTCATCCATGTGCAGTTTTTCTCCTCTCTTCCTTTTCCCTCATCTCATTCCTCACTCTTCCCTCCCCACCATCCATGTCCAGCATTTCTTCTGTCTCCCTTCCCTCTCCTCCATCCATGTCCTGCAACTCTCTTCTCTCCCCTGCCCCCCTCCAGCCATCCATACCCATCCAGCAATTCCCTTGGCTCCCCTGCCCCCCTCCAGGCATCCATACCCACCCAGCGATTCCCTTCTCTCCCCTGCCCCCCCTCCAGGCATCCATACCCACCCAGCGATTCCCTTGGCTCCCCTGCTCCCCCCAGCCATCCATACCCACCCAGCGATTTCCTTGGCTCCCCTGCCCCCCCTCCAGGCATCCATACCCACCCAGCAATTCCCTTGGCTCCCCTGCCCCCCCTCCAGGCATCCATACACACCCAGTGATTCCCTTCTCTCCCCTGCCCCCCTCCAGGCATCCATACCCACCCAGTGATTCCCTTCTCTCTCCTGCCCCCCTCCAGTCATCCATACCCACCCAGCGATTCCCTTGGCTCCCCTGCCCCCTCCGAGGCATCCATACCCACCCAGCGATTCCCTTGGCTCCCCTGCACCCCCTCCAGGCATCCATACCCACCCAGCGATTCCCTTGGCTCCCCTGCACCCCCTCCAGGCATCCATACCCACCCAGCGATTCCCTTGGCTCCCCTGCCCCCCCCCAGGCATCCATACCCACCCAGCGATTCCCTTGGCTCCCCTGCACCCCCTCCAGGCATCCATACCCACCCAGCGATTCCCTTGGCTCCCCTGCACCCCCTCCAGGCATCCATACCCACCCAGCGATTCCCTTGGCTCCCCTGCCCCCCCTCCAGCCAGCCATACCCACCCAGCGATTCCCTTGGCTCCCCTGCCCCCCCTCCAGCCATCCATACCCACCCAGCGATTCCCTTCTCTCTCCTGCCCCCCTCCAGCCATCCATACCCACCCAGCGATTCCCTTCTCTCTCCTGCCCCCCTCCAGCCATCCATACCCACCCAACGATTCCCTTGGCTCCCCTGCCCCTCCTCCAGGCATCCATACCCACCCAGCGATTCTCCTCGCTCCCCAGCCTCCGTCGCAGCAGCCACAGCGAAAAGCCATCTGTCTCTAGACAAAGCCTTCCCTTCATTTCCAGTCAGTGTCCCGCCTTCGCGGAAAGAGGAAATGACGTCAGAAGAAGGCGGGACATTTACTGGAAATGAAGAGAAGGCTACAGATAAACGGCCTTTCGCTGCGGCAGCTGCAGAGGTAAATGATGAACGACGATTTAAACCCCCCCCCCCAGAGTGCGGGAGATGAGGTAAGCATGGCTTGTGGCGCCCTCCTGCCATGCTTACCTCACTCACCGCCGGCTCGCCTGCCACAACAACCGGCTCACAAGAGCTCTTGCGAGCCAGCTCCAGCACACCACACCCCTGGGGGACTGAGAGGAAGTGCAGGGCAAAAAAAGGTGCCGATACGCCGTACCGTTGCGTACCGGTACAAAAAAAGCACTGGTACTATGTAAGCCACATTGAGCCTGCAAATAGGTGGGAAAATGTGGGATACAAATGTAACAAATAAATAAATAAATGTCACACTAAAGGTATTCAAATTACCAAGCTCCAATTCTAGTCATGCAAACACATGGATATGGTTCCCAGACTAGGACGGTGGAGACAATATCCTTGTTTGATCAGTAAAAACAACCATCACTTATTTTTAAAGGAAACATTTCTACTTCTTGTACCTCTACCTGTCCCCATTCTCGTCTGTGCCCCCTCCCCTTTGAAGGCATCTCTATGTTAGAAACAGAGAAAAATGAAGGCAGATACAGACCATATCGCCTATCCAGTCTGCCAATCCATGCCATCTACTATTCCTTCCTCTCCCTTAGACATCCGATGTACTTGTCCCAATCTTTGTCTCCACCGCCTCTACTGTGAGGCCATTCCATGAATTCACCACCCTTTCTGTGAAGAAGTATTTCATCAGGTTACTCCTGTGTCTGTCCCCTTTCACCTATGCCCTCTGTTGTTAACAGGGCCATACACCTTATCTCAGTAGCTTCTTTCCATTTCTCCTAACACTGAGCAATGCATGGAAATATTAATGAAATTTGTCTAAACGAGGGGTGGGCAACCTGTGGCCCCACCATTGAATTTTATGCAGCCTGCAAGACCATGGGAAGTATACACAGAAAACTGAATATCAGCACAAGAGGCCAAGTGCTGACTCCGCCCCTAGGAGCAATTTAACCAGTAAGCCGCCAGCTAAATCGCTTTGATTAGCCGGCCCAAAGTGAAATGAAATATAAGTAAAGTTAATCCACTAAGCATTTTAAATGAAAAAAAAAACAGTAAAAAAATTAAACTAAAAACAAACAGAACTAAAAAAAAATAGGAGTAGAGAAAAGATAATAGAAAGAAGAAGGATAACAGAGAGTTGGGTACTAAAGGTTTGTGTAAAAAGCCATGTTTTCAATAGCTTTTTGAAACTAGGGAAGGAAGATTCGAGTCTGAGTTCAAAGAGGAGAGAGTTCCAAAGGTGAGGACTAACAAGGCAATATTTTGAGTGATATCCAAACAAAGAACCGAGATAGGGAGATGAGGCAGGCGTGCTTATTGAGATGGTGCAGAGTGTGTAGGGGTGATGTAAGTTTAGAAATGTATTCTGGATCAATCTGCAGCCTGCCTTTGAAGACCATGCTGAGTACTGTAAATTTTATGCGTGCTGAAACTGGGAGCCAATGTTCTTTCATTTAGGGGGGGGGGGGGTAATATTTATTTAAAATAATTATAACCCGCACAATCCCAATGCACAATAAAAATATATAGACAAATCAGACAAAATATGTGTACAGTATACTCATACAATCAATGAACTTCTGTTGACCTCATTGGGGGAGAACCCATTCTATTCATCAAAAGCTTGCCGGAACAGAGCAGTTTTCAATTCTTTCTTGAACAGATCAATGTTCGTCATTGTTTTCAAACTCAGTGGGAGCTTGTTCCATAACTTAGAACCAATCACTTTAAAAATTGCGGAATGATATTCTTCCAATCCTATCACTTTAAAAGAGGGCACCTATAACAGGCTAGCATCAGAGGATCTTAAAGCTCTTATGGGTTGATAAATACATAAAGCAGAACAAAACATAGGCTAAACCACTTTAAAAAACAGAAGCAAAATCTTTAATGTAATTCTTTGTTGGATGGGAAGCCAATGAAGCTTTTATTAGGGGTATCAGAAGCTAGAATTTCTTGCAGACTTCACACACTTCAAGTTCATGTTGACCTCCTTCCAATCTGCTCTCTTGCTTGCCAAACAGGATTACTACATCCAGCTGACTAATTCTCTTGGCTCAAACCCTGACTTCTCTTCGCCACACTAAACTCTCTCCTCAAGGTGCCTCCACCCCCACCTCCCCCCCTCACTATCTCCCCAGACCCTAGCTGAGTTCTTCCATGACAATATTCAGAAGATAAATCTTGAATTCTTTACCAAACCACCCCCACCTCTTCTTCCCCTTGTCCGTTCCCCTATTTCCTCAACCCCTCTGTCCTTTTCCTCCTTTCCTGAGGTCATTGATGAAGAAACATCACATCTCCTCTCCTCCTCAAAACAAATTACCTGTTCCTCTGATCCCATTCCTACCCACCTTCTTAACACCATCTCTCCTATTCTCACCCCTTTTATCTGTCATATCCTCAATCTCTCTTTCCACTGCGACCGTTCCTGATGCCTTCAAACATACTGTGGTCACACCGCTCCTGAAGAAGCCTTCACTTGACCCTACCTGTCCTTCCAACTATCGACCCATCTCCCTCCTCCCCTTCCTTTCCTTTCCAAGTTACTTGAACGCGCGCCATTCACCACCGCTGTCTTGACTTTCTCTCATCTCATGCTGCTCTTGACCCACTCCAATCTGGCTTTCGCCCTCTTCATTCAACTGAAACTGCAATTACAAAAGTTTCCAACGACCTATTCCTGGCCAAATCCAAAGGTCTCTATTCTATCCTCATCCTTCTCAATCTATCCGTCGCTTCTGACACTGTCGATCACAGCCTACTCCTTGATACGCTGTCTTCATTTGGATTCCATGGCTCTGATCTTTCCTGGTTCTCCTCCTACCTCTCGTTTCGCACCTTTAGTGTACACTCTGGTGGATGCTCTTCCACTTCTATCCCTCTACCAATCGGTGTACCTCAGGGTTCTGTTCTCGGTCCTATCCTGTTCTCCATCTACACTTCTTCCCTTGGCTCTCTGATATCATCCCATGGTTTTCAATACCATCTCTATGCTGATGACTCCCAAATTTACCTCTCTACCCCTGAAACCTCAACCAGCATCCAGACCAATGTTTCAGCCTGCCTATCTGATATCGCTGCCTGGATGTCTCAACGTCATCTGAAACGTAACATGGCCAAAACCAAGCTTCTCATCTTTCCCCCTAAACCTACCTCTCCTCCCCCCTTTCTCTATTTCTGTGGATGGCACTCTCATTCTCCCTGTCTCATCAGCTCGTAACCTTGGGGTCATCTTGGACTCCTTCTCTGCTCATATTCAACAGATTGCCAAAACCTGTTGTTTCTTTCTCTATAACATTAGCAAAATCCGTCCCTTCATCTCTGAGCACTCTACCAGAACCCTTATCCACACTCTTATCATCTCTCATCTTGATTATTGTAACCTACTTCTCATCGGCCTCCCTCTTAGCCATCTCTCTCCTCTTCAATCAGTCCAAAACTCTGCTGTGCAGCTCATTTTCCGCCAAAGTCGCTATGCTCACATTAGCCCTCTCCTTAAGTCACTTCACTGGCTCCCTAACCATTTCCGTATTCAGTTCAAGCTTCTCTTATTGACCTGTAAGTGCATTCACTCTGCCGCTCCCCAGTACCTCTCCACACGCCCCCCCCCTTGGGTACTCCATTCTGTAAATAAATCTCTCTTATCCGTCCCCTTCTCCTCTACTGCTGATTCTAGACTCCGTTCCTTTTGTCTTGCTGCACCTTACGCCTGGAATCGACTTCCCGAGCCTGTACGTCTAGCCCCGTCTTTGGCCGTTTTCAAGTCCAAACTTAAAGCCCACCTCTTTACCACTGCTTTTGACTCCTAACCACTACTCGCGTGCCCTGTCCTTTATCCTCACCTCTTTATTTCCTTACCCTTAATTGTTCTGTCTGTTTACCTGTCCAGATTGTAAGCTCTTTGAGCAGGGACTGTCTTTTTGTATATGGTGTACAGCACTGCGTATGCCTTGTAGCGCTATAGAAATGATAAATAGTAGTAGTAGTAGTAGTAGAATTAATGCGGTGGAAGTAGTACAGAATACTGCTTTATACATGATTTGTGGCTTGAGCCGTTTTCAGTCATTTTGGGTGCGATGAAAGCACTCCACTGGCTGTCAATTGCTTATAAAGTTCATTTTTAATTGCTAGTATTGTTTTTTTAAGACCCTATCAGTCTCACTTTCTAAAGAGAAGGACGCCCATCTTTCGACACAAATCGGAAGATGGGCTCCCTTCTCAAAGGGTCGTCCAAATCGGTATAATCGAAAGCCGATTTTGGACGTCCCCAACTGCTTTCCGTCGCAGGGACGGCCAAAGTTCAAGAGGGCGTATCAGAGGCGTAGTGAAGGCGGGACTTGGGCGTGCCTAATACATGGATGTCCTCGACCCATAATGGAAAAAAAGGGCATCCCTGACGAGCACTTGGACGACTTTACCTGGTCCTGTTTTTCTTACGACCAAGGCACAAAAAGGTGGCCGAAATGACCAGATGACCACCGGAGAGAATTGGAGATGACCTCCCCTTACTCCCCCAGTGGTCACCAACCCCCTCCCACCTTCAAAAAACATCTTTAAAAATATTTTGTGTCAGCCTCTATGCCAATCTCAAATGTCATACTCAGGTCCATCACAGCCGTATGCAGGTCTCTGGAGCAGTTTTAGTGGGTGCAGTGCACTTCAGGCAGGCAGACCCAGGACCATCCCTCCCCCCCTACCTGTTACACTTGTGGTGGTAAATGTGAGCCCTACTGTACCCACATCTAGTGCCCCCCTTCACCCATAAGGGCTATGGTAATGGTGTACAGTTGGGGGTAGTGGGTTTTAGGGGGAGTTTGGGGGGCTCAGAAGACAAGGGGGAGCTATGTTCCTGGAAGCATTTTATAAAGTCCACTGCAGTGCTCCCTAGGGTGCCCGGTTGGTGTCCTGGCATGTCAGGGGGACCAGTGCACTATGAATGCTGGCTCTTCCCATGACCAAAGGGCTTGCATTTGGTCATCTCTGAGATAGGCATTCTTAGTTTCCATTATCGCCGAAAAACAGAAACGACCAAGTCTAGGGACGACCATCTCTAAGGACGACCTAAATTTGGGCATCCCCAACCGTATTATCAAAACGAAAGATGGAAGTCCATCTTGTTTTGATTATATGGGTTTCCCCACCCCTCCACCAGGACGTTTTTTGCGAGGACGTCCTCAACAAAACTTGGGCGTCCCTTTCGATTATGCCCCTCCACATGATTCAGTCCCTGCCTATTTTAAGAAGGTGTTATGGTGTTATAAGCCTACATGGGCAATACATTTGGAGAATACACATCGGTTGATTGCTCCCTATCGGGTGGAATGAATTACCATTGAAGCTCTGTTTGTTGCAGAAGCTTGATAATTGTAAGAAGCAATTAAAAGCATTGGGCCCTATTTATTAAGCTGAATTGTAGGCACACAAACCTTTTAGCGTGCACTAAAAATTAGCATGCGCTAACCCTAGAGACACCCATAGGAAGATAATGGGTGTCTCTATTGTTAGAGCGCGCTAAAAAGTTAGTGCACCTACAGCACGGCTTAGTAAACAGGCATATTTTGGTATTTAGGTAAATTTGTATGAAGTTGAAGAAACCGTGTTTTATATGATATTTGTTGAACATTTTTGTGGCCGTATGTGATTTGTTTGAATTACTGTGTATGTTTGCTCTGTAACCTGCCTAGTTAATAGGTAGAAATGTTTTTAAACAAATAAATAAATAATCACAAGTAACCAAGAAGAACCCATGCTGCGGGATGCTGCAGAGTCTTCAGAGATCCTCGGTGCAGCCCTACCAACAAGCCTTTACAGTAATCGAAACACGGCATTACTACACTCTGGACAACGAATCTGAAATGAGAAAAATCGGTAAATCACGAAGGACTGTAGGTGGAGGACTCCAACTCAGCTTAGAGAGAACAGTGCCTGTTACTGTATCTAACATATATATGTTCCACCTTTGCTTATACCTTATGCTGTCTATTAAAATGTTTATTATGAATTGTGTTGACATTGTAAGTAGTATACTATGTTCTATATCTATCTTGTTCCAAGGTTAAACGTATGTAATGACCCAGACCTCCAATATTGCAGTAGATTTCTGTATCAAATAGACCTCAATACCTCCACCCCTGGTCTAACACCACATTGGTGAAATAGAACCTTTATGTAAAGGATTCCAGGGATTCTGTGGGGTTAATTCCTATCATAGGTCATAATTTTATTCAAAAGATTAAATTTATGTTTTACCAACAAGCAACTGCTAATAATTATATTGGCTGGTCTTAATCAACACATACTTTCACATCTTACATAAAAATATCATGACTCCAATGTTTACACGGAGACCCCTTATCTCGATACTTTCATTTTCTATTTTCTATAATTATTCATCTTTTACTTCCGTCCCTTTAAAATTGCACTTAAGTAAAAGATGAATAATTATAGAAAATAGAAAATGAAAGTATCGAGATAAGGGGTCTCCGTGTAAACATTGGAGTCATGATATTTTTATGTAAGATGTGAAAGTATGTGTTGATTAAGACCAGCCAATATAATTATTAGCAGTTGCTTGTTGGTAAAACATAAATTTAATCTTTTGAATAAAATTATGACCTATGATAGGAATTAACCCCACAGAATCCCTGGAATCCTTTACATAAAGGTTCTATTTCACCAATGTGGTGTTAGACCAGGGGTGGAGGTATTGAGGTCTATTTGATACAGAAATCTACTGCAATATTGGAGGTCTGGGTCATTACATACGTTTAACCTTGGAACAAGATAGATATAGAACATAGGAAGCCAAGGTACCTAATTAAGGAAAAGTAGTATACTATGCCATACTTTGTGTTGTTGTTTGAATATTTTTACTGCTATAATTGTCTATTACTTATATTTGACGTATTCTTGCTGTACACCATCTTGAGTGAATCCCTTCAAAAAGGTGGTAAATACATCCTAATAAATAAATAAATCTCCTAATGAATTTTAATTTACTAAACACTGTTCTGGCAACTTTCATGACCTAAGGTTTCATAGAGAGAGCAAAAGTGAATACAACTCTTAGGCTACATCAACATTAAGAACTGGCAAATCACCAGTGCATGGAAAAACCAACAACTGGGAAACTGGACAGAAATAAAATCTGTGTTTTTGCCATGTTAAGTTTGAGGTGATCACCTTGTAAGCAGTGACTGATGGAACTGAGACAAATTAGGTGGAACTGTAAAGCAATTTAACAGCAGTGTATTGAACTAATTGAAGATGCTTAAGGGATGAAAGAGGAAGGCCAGAGTATAGTGCAGTACAGAGGTTAAGACAGGAAATAACAAGAGAAAATGTCTTTTGTGTGAAACCTCTGGGATTACCTTCAGTCACTACTAAGAGACTGTTAAATCTATGCCTAATGATATCTTGAAATTATATATGCATTGTCCCTATATATATACTGGGCTACCAGCAGAATTGATGTGCTTCAACTACACTACATTATATTACATAGCATACTTCTCCAATTCGACATGTCCAGTGCGTTCGACATGGTAAACCATAAAATACTACTGAGACTCCTAGATTACTTCGGGATTGGCGGACACATACTTAGTTGGATCAAGGGTTTCCTAACCACTAGAACATATCAAGTGAAATCAAGCTCAAACCTATCACCACCGTGGAAAGCAGAATGCGGAGTACCTCAAGGATCACCACTGTCACCGATCCTTTTCAACCTAATGATGACACCACTAGCCTAATCCTTATCCAACCAAGGCCTTAACCCTTTCATCTATGCAGACAATGTCACAATATACATTCCTTACAAAAGTGATCTGACAGAAATCACCAACGAAATCAAGCTCATCTTGAATATCATGGACTCATGGGCAAACGCATTTCAACTAAAACTCAACACAGAAAAAACACACTGTCTCATCCTCTCATCCCAATACAATACGAACAAACCCATGAACATACACACCCCAGATTATACCCTCCCTATCTCAGATAGCCTGAAAATTCTCGGTGTGGAAACTCAAACACATGAAACCATTCTTCCCAAGGGAAACATTTCGCAACTTGATACAATCAATGGTACTAAGCCATGTAGACTACTGCAACGGAATTTATGCGGGATGCAAAGAACAAATTATAAAGGAACTTGGGCAGACTTATACGGTCTGTACCCTGAAGAGGACAGGTACAAATCAAAGTAGGGTATACACAAAAAGTAGCACATATGAGTTTATCTTGTTGGGCAGACTGGATGGACCGTGCAGGTCTTTTTCTGCTGTCATCTACCATGTTACTATGTAACTTCAGACCGCTCAAAACATGGCAGCCAGGCTTATATTTGGAAAAACGCGATTCGAAAGTGCCAAACCCCTCCGAGAAAAACTGCACTGGCTCCCAATCAAAGAACGTATTGCTTTCAAAATCTGCACCCTGGTTCATAAAATTATCTACGGCAAAGCCCCGGGATACATGACAAACCTCATAGACCTACCAACCAGAAACAACAGGATCAACAAGAACATACCTAAATCTCCACTACCCAAGCTGCAAAGGACTCAAATATAAATCAAGCTATGCATCCAGCTTTTCCTACATAAGCACACAACTATGGAACGCATTACCAAAAGTTGTGAAAACAACTTATGATCACCTAAACTTCCAGAAATCATTAAAAACTAACCTGTTCAAAAAGGTATACCCTACCGACCCAACTTAAATGCCTGTACCCTGCAACACAACAAAACCAAAGCTCATAATGGACATATAATAACTCTTCCTCTCTACGATTCCCTAATGTGTCTGTACACACAAACCTTATTCTACCACGTTACTGTATTTGTTCATACCGGAATTGGCGAATGCCTTTACGGTACTATGTAAGCCACATTGAGCCTGCAAATAGGTGGGAAAATGTGGGATACAAATGTTACAAATAAAAATAAAATAGAGGTGGATTTTGGAATGGGGTGGAGTGTGGTGTGAAGACAGCTGCTGGAAGGTGGAACCTTGCTTTGGTGACTAAGAGGTGGGTGTGGTGTAGGAGTGGATGTATATAAAAGACAGCTGACAGTGACTGAAGGTTTGTGTGTTTTTCCCAACTATTTACTGCACTTTGGACTCAGCTACGCCTTCCCCCTGATAATGGCGGCTTCTTCCCCCAACTGCTGCTCTGTGCTAATTACTGGCTGCAGCCGGGGGTTGGGGCTGGGGCTGATAAAGGGCCTGGCAGAAGCATCCAACTCACCAGAGCTCCTCATTGCTACATGTCGCCAGCCTGAGGCAGCACAGGTAAGAAATAGCTGAGAAAAAGGGAGCACCAAAGTGTATAAACAGAGAGAATGTGTGAAAGAATGTATATATATATATATATATATATACATATATATATATATATATGTATATGAGAAGCAGTGAAAGTGACAATTGCATGCCCTCACTTGAGAAATGTTTTGGTCATTTGTGATTTACAGTGTGGCTAGAAATTAGACATGTCTAAAATGAAAGTGTAATATTATCATTACATTGATATTGTGCTTTATTCTTTAATTTTAATCTTTTGGACTTGCCTTGCATCTGTGCCAACGTGGAAGGGGGGTTTGCATTGTCATTGTCTGTTGCCAAATGTTTGTGACCAAGGGGAAGCCTTAGCTTTAGAGGAAACTATTTTCAATTTGTTGATGTTGCTTTGGAGATGGCTGCGCTGGATTTTCTTTCAGCACAGCTATGCACCCAGTGGAATGACAAAGTTTGCATGGGATCATTTTTCCCCCAGAAGCTGAGAGGAATTTTGAAACCGCAATAGTGGCGCAATTATATGTGGGATTAAAGGCTGGAGTTTCAGAACATATGATAAGCTGAGCAGGGACTGTCTCTCTTTGTTAAATTGTACAGCGCTGCGTAACCCTAGTAGCGCTCTAGAAATGTTAAGTAGTAGTAGTAGTATAAGCTGTGCTGAGTCAGACCATTGAGCATAGAATCCTCTCTCTGACAGTGGGCCAGTCTGGGTTCTAAGTAATGGGCAAATGCTAAAAATGTAGATTTATTTCACGTAGTTCATTTCCTCCTAAATCTACCTGGCTAATAATATTTTATGGACTTCACATTATACTCCAGTTCTGTACCTTTCCCAAATATTTTGTTAGGTTTTAGAGGGCAACTAAAACTGGGGTTTTCACTTTCAGACGAAACCAAATCTGTGGACAAAATTTGCCAGTTTCATCTGAAATCAAAGACAAAAATAGAACTGGGTGGCACGTTCCCCCCAACCAAAAATGGGCTGCACAGCCCCCAAGTCCCTCCAACAGAAAGCCGCCCCTACCCTCCAGCCCCCCCCCCAAAAGCCACTGCCCTCCCACCACCTGTACGCCCTCCCTGGGCCTACCTTAGAAGCCTTGGTTGTCTAGTGGTTTCATCAGGACAGAAGTGATCCCCACTTGCTCCTGCCCATGCCAGCACTGCAGTCAAAACGGCTGTCATGGCATGGCAGCCATTTTGAAGGAACCAGCGTTGGGTAGGAGAGATTGGGGATTGCTCCTATCTTGATGAGACCATTAGACCACAGGTCTTCTAAGGTAGGCCCAGAGAGGGCCTACAGGTGGTGGCTTTTAGTTGGGGGAGGAGCAGAGAGTAGTTGCCCTTTCTGTTGGGGGGGGTAGTTTTGATTTCAGCCAAAAAGCACTGGCATTTTCAGCTGACACTAAAACATGGCCAAATACAAAACCAAAATTCGGTTGACCTCTATTTGGTATGGATGGGCAGACTGGATAGGCCATATGGTTTTTATCTGCCTTCATTTTCTCTGTTTCTATGTTTTGTTTGCCTCAAGCTAAAACTGCCCCAGAATGGACTTGCTAGTTCAGCTTCAGGTCCTACTGCTTTTAGTGAACTACATGCTCTGGAGGTAATTCTTTAAGCAGCAGTCTGGATTTAGACGGCATGTATGTACATAAATGCCAGTATTCATATTATTTATGAGCATACATAACAATAATCTAGCTAAACACTGTCTTATCAGTATGTGCATATCTTCAATGGCATGTTCTTGGCAGGTGGAAGTTCACAGAGGCAGAGAGCGCACTTACATGGGTAACTTATAGAATGCTATAAGTTACAAGGAAGGCAAAGAAAGACTTTGAAAAGACGATTGTATTGGAGGCAAAAAACAAAGTAAAAACTTTTTTTTAGGTATATTAGAAGCAGAAGCTGGTAAAAGAATCAGTTGGACTGCTAAATGACCAATGGTAAGAGGGGCACTCAGAGAAGACAAGGCCATAGCGGAGAAATTAAATGAATTCTTTGCTTCGGTTTTCATCGAGGAAGGTATGGAAGAGATACCAGGTGCCAGAAATGGTTTTCAATGCTGATGAGTCAGAGAAACTGAAAGAAATCTCTGCAAACCTGGAAGATGTAATGGGGCAATTTGACAAACTGAAGATTTGCAAGTTGCCTGGATCGGATGGTATACATCCCAGAGTGCTGACAGAATTGAAAAATGAACTTGCAGAGCTACTGTTAGTAGTCTAGTAGCGCTATATAAATGTTTAATAGTAGTAGTAGTAGTAATAATATGTAATTATCTTTAAAATCAATCATGGTACCAGAAGATTGGAGGGTGGCCAATGTAGGTGATCCAGGAAATTATAGACCAGCAAGACTGATGTCAGTGCCGGGCAAAATGTACAGACTTTTTTAAAGAACAAAATTACAGACCATGTACATAAGCATGGATTAATGAGACAAAGCCAACATGGATTTAATCAAGGGAAATCTTGCCTCACCATCTAGTACATTTTTAAAGAAGTGAATAAACATGTGAATAAAGGTGGGCCAGTCCATATTGTGTATCTTGATTTTCAAAAGGCATTTGACAAAGTACCTCATGAAAGACTCCTGAGGAAATTAGAAAGTCGTGGGATAGGAGGTATTGTCCTATTGTGGATTAAAAACTGGTTAAAAGATAGAAAACAGAGAGTAGGGTTAAATGGTCCATATTCTCAATGAAGAAGGGTAGATAGTGGGGTTCCCCAGAGGTCTGTTCTGGGACTGCTGCTTTTTAACATATTTATAAATGATCCAGAGATGAGGTGATTAAACTTGCTGATGATACAAAGTTACTCAAAGTTGCTAAATCGCAAGAGGATTGTGAAAAGTTGCAAGAGGACCTTACGAGACTGGGAGACTAGCATGCTTATTTTCGAAAGAGAAGGGCACCCATCTTTTGATACAAATCGGGAGATGGGCGTCCTTCTCTCAAGGTCGCCCAAATCAGCATAATTGAAAGCTGATTTTGGGCATCCCCAACTGCTTCCTGTTGTGGGGGCGACCAAAATTCCCATCAAAGGCGTAGCAAAAGCGGGACTGGGGCGTGCCTAACAGATGGGTGTCCTCGAGCAATAATGGAAAAAAGAAGGGCGTCCCTGATGAGCACTTGGGCCACTTTACTTGGTCCATTTTTTCTTAAGACCAAGCCTCAAAAAGGTGCCCGAACTGACCAGATGACCACCGGAGGGAATCAGGGATGACCTCCCCTGACTCCCCCAGTGGTCAGTAACCACCTCCCACCCCGAAAAAACAACTTAAAAAACTTTTTTTGCCAGCCTGAAATGTCATACTCAGGTCCATCGCAGGAGTATGCAGGTCCCTAGGGGGGGGGGGGGGGAGGTATGTGTGTGTCAACGGAGGAATAGCGAAGGCATGGACGTCCTGAACTGCTCCCCCCCCCCCCCCCCACAGGGATGGCCAAATTTCAAGGGAGTAGAGTGGCGTGGAGGAGTGGCCTAGTGGTTAGAGCACTGGTCTTGAAATCCAGAGGTGGCTGGTTCAAATTCCACTGCTGCTACTTGTGATCCAAAATCCAAATAAATAAATAAAGTGGGTATTGGAGGCAAAATCTAAATAAATAAACAGTAAGCTTGTGCTTTTCTTAGAAACAATCTGTGCCTGAAGCAGGGGAGAGACTAGGGATCTTGAAAGTCCTGCTGCTTCCTCACTGCACCCAATGATAACTGTTGCTACCAGCCCCAACTGGAAATGTTGCAAGTCATAAGAATAGCCACACTGGGTCAGACCAATGGTCCATCTAGCCCAGTATCCTGCTTCCAACTGTGGCCAATCCAGGTCACAAGTACAGTGGCAACATTCCATGCTACCAATCCCAGGGCAAGCAGTGGCTTCCTCCATGTCCATCTCAATAACATGCCATGGACTTTTACTCCAGGAAACTGTTCAAACCTTTTCTAAACCCGGATATTCTAACCACTGTTACCACATCCTCGAGCACCCAATTCCACAGCTTAACTATTCTTTAAGAGAAAAAATATTTCCTCCTATTTGTTTTAAAAGTATTTCTATGTAATTTCATCGAGTGTTTGCATTTTTTGAAAAGTGAAAATTCTTCTGTCCATTTCTGTTATTTTTGAAAAGTTATTCATTTGTTTTTAAATTTAGGAACTGCAGGAACTAAGCAAGAAATATAATAACATTCGAATCCTACAGCTGGGTAAGTCAGAGCATATTATTTCCCTTGGATTCTGCTTTTCTTTTCTTTGTTAGCATAAAAGAAAAAAAATCTGTCAGGTTATGTTGTGTTTGAATCTGCTGGGGTGGAGTGCCAATTCTTTTTACAATAGTAGTACCTAGTGGCCAGGACTCATGCCTATAGCTCAACAGATGCTGATTTTTAGTGAGCTGGAAGCCCAAAAGAGTGTAAGGAAATCTCCAGGTCTAAAGGAAAAATGTCTCCTGTACTTCACTTACTGGAGGCATTTGACTTCTGCTCTGGAAAATGTGTCCATGGCGTTTAATCCAATGAAAGAGATTAAAAATTAACCAAACTGAGAATCAGGGGAAAAGGGTTTGATTCCCACTGCAGCTCTTTGTGACTCTGAGCAAGTCACATGGCCCCTTTTACCAAGTGGCAGTAAGCCTAATGCGGGCTTACCACGTGCTAAACAGGAAGTACCGCCAGGCTACCGCAGCAGCCTGGCGGTACTTCCCACCCCTAGCACGCCATCATATCTGGCGCTACAAAAATATATTTATTTTTGTAGCGCCAGAATGTACCCAGTGGTAATCGGGCAGTGCCATACACTGCCCAGTTACCACCAGGTTAGCGTGGCATCCCTTAGCGCCACCTCAATGAGTGGCGGTAAAGGCTCCCCCGCCTGAAATGGCTATAGGGCAAGTGCTTTACTTGCTGCAGGGTCATTTCCTGCAGGAAAGAGAGACTTCCCTTTTACCTGCTGCAATAAAAGGGGGCCTTGGCGCATGTGAAAAACACACGCCGACGGCAGCACAGGCCCCCTTTTGCCACAGCTTGGTAAAAGGGGCCCTTAACCCTCCATTGCCCCAGGTACAAAATAAGTACCTGCCCACTTTGATTATAACACCAGACAGGCAGTGTATCAAATCCATCCCCTTTCTCTTTTCCCTAAACTACCTTGAATGGCCTCTACATAAGAAATAGGACATCCAGGTCAAGAATGCTAACAAATCCCTAAGTATTTTACAAAAGGTTTTGCTGAACCCAGAGCCTTTTGTAAAATATACATGAGATTAGAATGGCAACAAAATTCAGGGGTGTAGCCAGACCTCACAATGGGAGGGGGCCAGAGCCCGAGGTGGGGGGCACAGGAAATGAGGTCGGGACCAGAGCTGAGAGAGAAGGGAAGGCTGAAGCGCCGAGCCTGCTCGCCTTTCACTGCTGCCGCCGGGACCTCGAGGTAAGATGACTTTTAAATTCTGGGTGGCACGCAGGAAGGCGAGGGCAGAGGACTGTTGTGGGAGCAAAGGTCAGGCTGGGGTTGGACTTGCACTCCAAGGAGAGGGGGGGCCTGGCACTCGGAGAGGGAGGGGGAGAAGAGGGGGGAGGGGGATAGGGGGGACAGGGGAATGCACCACATGTAAAAAAAAAAAAAAAAATTTCAGCACCCCAAATCATTTTGAAAAGTTGGCTCCTATGGCTGTGCTTGACAACTCTTTGAGCACACGCCCCAGGCACAATCCTCCCACTGAACTCCCTAAGGCTCAATGCTATGAGCGTGCCTATATTTGCATCTCATTAGCGTTGAACCTGCACTGTTGTGGCACTATTTCTCAGGTGCTGTTCAGTACAGCGCTGGCGTTTTGAGCATTTGCCTATCAGCGCATAACTGCTAGGGGGGTGTGAACATGGGAGGGGCATTGATGGGTCATGGGTATGCCCAATATTTACGTGCTAAGACTCTAGCATTATGTTAATTATGTGCACAATGCAGTATTTAGTCTCAGACATTTACAAACCTAAATGATGGCATATAAATACCGATTTATGACAGTATTCCATACCGGCAATGTACTTAACCACTATAAAATTTGAGCGTATGCGTGCATGTGTGTGGTTTCAAGCTGGATATGAGCATGATTCTGGAGAATTTAGTGGTTAGAACAAACCGTGATCCTTAGTGAAAGTGAACTAGCTGAGGATGTGTTAGTGTAAGGCGCTGTTATGTTATAAAACAGCCTTCGGTTATGAAATGCTATGATTCTAGAAGGAAAGTTTTCTCAAGGAGATAAGGTCCTCTCAGACATGCAGACAAACAGGTTCTCCTGAATGGCCCAGCTGCCCCACCCCCATGCCTCACACCCAATAAAGTATGTCACATATATCATCTGTTTTGGTAGACACACAGTGGAGCCTTATTGCCTGTGTGATGCTAAGCAGCCTGACACAAAAGAGTTTATTCTGCCAGTTAGCTCCAGATATGCCCAGCAGGGTTGAACCACTCCTGGGTTTATCCTGTTGTTTACTTACTTTTCTTAGGCAACGCAATTGTGAAATCACAACCATAAGTCCCCACATGCAATAAAGCACATCCAAGACTGGATCAACCCTGTCAGGCAAATCGGGAGCAAGAGGACAACCCAGTTTCTTGGAGTTCCAACCCCCTGTTCTTGCCTAATCTCTGGCTTTCTTCGCTGGGTCTCCTTTTCAGGAGGAAGGCAGCATGGATAGGACTCGGCAAAAAGCTCAGAAATCTGCAAAAAGGGGAAGGAGAACTCTTATTTTACTGATTATCTCAAGAATTCACAGAGGCAGTTTCTTCTGTGAAAATTCATTTTCATGGCTTGCATATAGAGTTCCATGACACGTCCATTGCTAAGCTCAACAACACAGGCTATATTCCTTCAAAGTACAGATTTATCCAGAGAGGGCAAGCTTCGAAAGCTGCTCAGTGTGCTGCTGCGGCTAAGAAAGCAAATAGAATGTTAGGTATTATTAGGAAAGGAATGGAAAACAAAAATGAGGATGTTATAATGCCTTTGTATCGCTCCATGGTGTGACCGCACCTTGAATATTGTGTTCAATTCTGGTCGCCACATCTCAAAAAAGATATAGTGGAATTAGAAAAGGTGCAGAGAAGGGCGACGAAAATGATAAAGGGGATGGGATGACTTCCCTATGAGAAAAGGCTAAAGCGGCTAGGGCTCTTCAGCTTGGAGAAAAGGCGGCTGAGGGGAGATATGATAGAGGTCTATAAAATAATGAGTGGAGTTGAACGGGTAGATATGAAGCTTTCCAAAAATGCTAGGACTAGGGGGCAAGCGATGAAGCTACAATGTAGTAAATTTAAAACGAATCGGAGAAAATGTTTCTTCACTCAACGTGTAATTAGACTCTGGAATTCATTGCCAGAGAATGTGGTAAAGGCGGTTAGCTTAGCGGAGTTTAAAAAAGGTTTAGACGGCTTCCTAAAGGAAAAGTCTATAGACCGTTATTAAATGGACTTGGGGAAAATCCACTATTTCTGGGGTAAGCAGTATAAAATGTTTTGTACATTTTTGGGATCTTGCCGGGTATTTGTGACCTGGATTGGCCACTGTTGGAGACAGGATGCTGGGCTCGATGGACCTTTAGTCTTTCCCAGTATGGCAATACTTATGTACTTATAAAAAAGGTATCATCTTATTTTCTTTTCCATGTTTTATTTTGTTTTATTTCTATTGATTACCTTTAAAAGTGGACTAACACGGCTACCACATCTCTCTACTCCAGAGAGGCTAAGAATCCAAATCATTTAGCCTGTGGCTAATTACTTATGTATATTTTTTTTTAAAAGAAAAAAAAAAGCACTTCAGGAGGTCATCAAATCGTGGGCCACTTCCAGAAAGAACTCAGCACCTTTATGTATCTAAGCTGCTCCTGAAAATCTCCAACAACCAAGAAGTGACTGTCCCGCAGATAACTCCTTTAAATGCTTAACCAGAAATTGCTTTCTACATGTTCTCTGGAAAAAAAAAAAAACAGGACCCCTATCATTTTTCCAAATAACCCAAAAACAAATGTACTATTATTTAAAAAGTATTACTATTACTGACAGGTGTTACTGGAAGGTGCTGTAAAAACGAGATGATCCCTGTTTTCAAGATGACATCATTCAGGAAGTGACCATTAAGATCCATTTTAGGAAAAAAAATAGCGAAGAAGATAAACTTGCGATTAAAATTTTGTGACAAAATAAGGCATATGGCGCAAAGCATTTGCTAAGGGAGTTTCCTAATAGAGGTTGGATTAATGTATTTTCAAAGGTCATACTAAATATTTAAAAATGGCAAAGTATTTTGAAACTATGTAAAGAGTCCCGTTTTTTTCCCCATAAACTGTGTATTTGTCACTGTAATGCCCCTTTTTGTTTGTCGGTGAAGAAGGAGAACTGGTCCCTGTAGCTATGAGACCAAAGTTCCATCTAGCAAGTGTGTTTTTTTCTATCAAAAAAGTTGCCGGTACTCTAATGCCAGGCCACCCTTCAGGGGTGGGATGATCACTGAGGGACCCACCCCACAATAGCCAGGCCCCCTGCAACCTGTCACAGAATCTATGACAAGACAGAATTGGTATGTAGAGCCTGAGCTTTTTCATTAAAACTTGGGGACCATGGGTCAATTTTAGCAGACAATGGCAAAGGTACTGGTACTCAGTACCCCCAAGTACCCCCTCAAAAAAAGCCCTGCATCTAGCCCAATATCCTGCTTCCAACAGAGGCCAAGCCAGGTCACAAGTACCTGGCAGAATCCCAAAGAGTAGCAACATTCCATGCTACCAATCCCAGGGCAAGCTGTGGCTTTCCCTATGTCTAGTTTAATAACAGTTTATGGACTTTCCCTCCAGGAACCCGTCCAAATCTTTTTTAAACATAACGCTATCTGCTGTTACCACATCCACCCATTGAAGTCTAATAAAACCTTTTCGCTGGCAAGCCCACAAAAATTGCATCACAATAATCAATGCGTGAAATTACAAAGGCATAAACCATTTGCGCAAAAATCAGAAGAAGAAAAGTAGAAATGTATCAAGCAGAGCTGACAAAGATAATAAAAGAAACAAACAACTAATAACTTAAGAAATATACGATTTAAAAGAGAGACCAGCATCCAAATCAACTCCTAAACTACGCACTTGATCTTTAGCTAATATAATGGAGCCATCCTAACCTAAACTAGTGCAGGACGAAAATAAGAACAACTCTCTCCTCTCTCTATGTACCCACAGAAATTCCATTTTTGCCGTATTCAGTTGAAATTTACAGTTATCCACTTCTTTATAGCATGTAAGCAAGACAATAACTTGCCCAAGTGATCACTCCAAGTAGCTCTCAAAGGAACATATAGTTCATCTGCAAAAGTATGAATATGAACCCATGGCAATACCAACCACAGGCCTAACATAAAGGTTAAATAAGGAAATAGAAGGGCACCTTGTGGTACTCCAAATAACAAAAGGTTTAGGCTCAGAGAGATCAGATCTAACGAGAATCTGCTGGTGTCTAACCTTTACAAGATTAAACCAAAGTACGGCAGTTTCATAGATACCAATATCGGAAAATCTATGCAGTAAGCAGGGGCGGACTGACAGGGATCTGGGCCCTTGGGGATCATGGCCTCTCCCTGGGTCCCACATCTCTCCCTCTCTCCCTCCATCCCCCCAGATCCAATATCTCTTTTCCCTCCCCCTCCAAAGATCCAGTCTTTCTACCCCTCCCCCACCAGATGCAACAACTTTCTCCCCCCCCCCCACGATGCAAGATCTCTTTCTCTTGTTCTTTCTCCCTCCCGCAGATGCACCTTCTCTGCCCCCTCCCTCTATAGTTCCACCATCTGTGCCCCCTCCTCCACAACCAGGTCCAACATCTCTCTCCCTCCCTTCCCCAGGTCTAACATCTCTCTCCCTCCCAAGGCCATCTCCCCCTCTCTCTCCTCCATTCTCAGGTTCAGCTCCCCACACCCCATGATTACCTCAAAAGTTCTTTCTCCATACAGGGCCCCGGCTTAGGCTATCTGTTGCTGACAGGAACCTTCTCTCTGCCATAGCCTGCCCTTGCAGAAGCAGGAAATTACATCAGAAAGGGGCAAGTCGTAGCATAGAGAAGGTTCCGGTCAGCAGCAGACAGCTTATGCCAGGACCCTGTATGGTGAAAGGAACATTTGAGGTAAATGTATGGGGGGTGGGATGTCAGAGACAAGGGAAATGCTGGAGTGGGGGAGACAGTGAGAGAAAGGGGGAGTGTCAGACCCAGGGGTGGAGGGGAGAGAGATGTGGGTCATGTGGGGAGGAGATACTGGGCTCCCTAACTGCTCTGGGCCCTCGGGCTTTGCCAGGTTGCCCAAATTGTCAGTCCACCCCAGGCAGCAAGATAGAATAGTCCAAAGTATCAAAGACAGCACTTAAGGTCAATAACACTAGCAGAACATCAGTCCCTTTATCAAGGTATCTCCAATAATCATCAACAATATCTAACAAAATTGTTTCAATGCCATGACATTTTCTAAAGCTTGACTGAAAGTTAGACAACACATCATGATGGTCTACAAGCAATTGAGTTAATACAACTTTCCAAGATCTTAAGACAGACACAGCAAAATTGAAACAGGTCTATAGTTTCCAGGCACACTTGGATCCAGAGTAGCTTTCTTGAGACTGGGGCGCACAACTGCAGTTTTCCAGTGTGTTAGAAAAAGCCCAAGTCTCAGAGATTTATTAATTAATGGTAAAAAAAGATTGAACTGCATCTTCCTTAACACTCACCAATAAAGTTGAAGGGCAAAGATCTAACACAGAGGCAGAAAGATGAAGAAAGCTGACCAAAAACAATTAGTTCTTCCAAAAAAACTTCCCTAAATGAGCTCATTAAAACATTTTCAGCACCATCAGTAACAAAGTAACATAGTAGATGACGGCAGAAAAAGACCTGCATGGTCCATCTAGTCTGCCCAACAAGAGAATGAATGGACAACAGCAGACACATCACAATTAACAGATTTAGCTCTTCAGCTTGGATAAGAGACGACTGAAGGGAGATATGATAGAGGTATATAAAATACTAAGTGGAGTGGAACAGGTAGACGTGAATCGCTTGTTTACTCTTTCAAAAAATTCTAGGACTAGGGGGCACGCAAAGAAGCTACTAAGTAGTAAATTTAAATCAAATCAGAGAAAATATTTCTTCACTCAACGAGTAATTAAACTCTGGAATTTGTTGCCAGAGAATGTGGTAAAAGCAATTAGCTTAGCAGGGTTTAAAAAAAGGTTTGGATAATTTCCTAAAAGAAAAGTCCATAAGCCATTATCAAGATGTACTTGGGAAAATATACTGCATATTCTAGGATAAGCAGCATAAAATATCTGTTTTACTGTTCTGGGATCTCGTCAGGTACTTGTGACCTGGATTGGCACTGTTGGAAACAGGTTACTGGGCGGGATGGACCTTTGGTCTGTCCCAGCATGGCAATGCTTATGTTCTTATGTCGCATTGTACATCTAATCCAGTTCATATCGTAACAATTTTTTGTGGAAAAAATCTAGAAACACTTCACAATTCAGAAGAGGAGTAGAAGTCTTTGTTGTAGTTGGACAAGTGGTGTTAGTTGAACACTTGCTCCACTCTCTGGCACAGTTGGGTAATGTTATATTAGTTACTCATAGGTGAATGGATGGATATTTTATTTATTGGGATTTATTAACCGCCTTTATGAAGAGATTCACCCAAGGGGGGTGATGCAGATAGAGAGCAGGTACCAGCTAAGAGGCTTGAGACTTGGCTTTCTGTACAAATGAGCCTTATCCTGCAAGCTAGATAGTAGCTATTGCTGGGTCCCAGTTATTTTTCACTTAGTACACATCTCTGCAGACTGTAGGGGAGGAGCTCATGGGAATACCCAAGAACATAACCTAATGAAGGCAGTGTTTAAAAAGGGGGCAACCAGCCAATAGGATATGTCTGGTGATGGAAATAGTGAGCAGCCTTTAGTTGACCTCAGTTTAATCCTTTGATGCCTGGAGTCAGACTTTTCCAGTTATGAGATATGCTTAATTTTCTGTCGAATCACTGACCTGGAGCCAGATGGAGGTGAAGACCACCGCTTTTTGGTTGTCTTTTTTTTTTTTTTTTTAAAGAAAATTACTACCGTTCCTAAGCGTTATAAAATTGAGGGAAGGAAATCAGATTTGGTGGCATTCCATGTTAGGGGTAATAACCCTAACACAGGAGAGTTATAAGGTCTAGCTTCGGAAGTGCTGATGATTCTCCTTCTGCTCTTGAGTTGAAAAGTCTCCTTCTAGGCCCAGATTTAGGGATAAAACAACTGCTTCTACAGCCATGTTTTGATTGGTGCCAGCAGATTGCTGTCATTGTCTTGACTCCATCCCGGTTCACTGCTTGTCCTTTAGAGCTCTCCACCCCACAGTAGCAACTCTGAAAGGAAACTCAGCTTTGGGCTTGCTAACATTCACAGGATGACAAGCTCTGTGAAGGGCAGTTCTCTAAAGGGAGCCTACATATAGGCACCAACTGTGAGCACTAATTCATAGAGGGGCCTTTTTTACTAAGTTGCAGTAAAAAGGGCCCCGCAGTAGCGGCGGGAGCCGTTTTTTTGCTGCATGCTGCGGCCCTTTTTACCGCAGTGAGTAAAAAAGGCTGAAAATAGCGATGGCCATGTGGTAAGATTGCTCTTATCATGTGGCCATGTGAGAGGGAGCACTTACCTCCACCCATTCAGGTAGCGGTAAGGGCTCCCATGCTAACCCAGTGGTAATCGGGTAGCATGTGGCACTGCCCGATTACTGCCAGATTGTTGCCGTGCTAAAAAATACAGCCCTATTTTCCTCAGCGCAGGAAATGGCAACCGCTGAGGCTGGAAGCCTGGAACTACTGTCGGCGCTCGCTCCAAATTAGCGTGCGGTAAGCCTGTGTTGGGCTTATCGCTGCTTTGTAAAAGGGCCCCAGAGTAAACATATTTATGTATGTGAATAATGTAACAAATTGGCATTTACGTGCATTATGTTAGGTGCTATTCTACAAAATTGGCACACTAGTTGCATGGTGTGAAACAGCAAATGGGCTGTACCAGTGGATGGAGCATGTTTCACTGGTATTGTGCTAACATCATGAGTATCATATCTATATTTGAATTTTTTCCATGTGGCCTATTGTGGTATCATTCTTACGATACTGATATTTTATCATATTTCTGTTATATAATTGTTTTACAGTGCTGCTAAATGTTTCTGTTTCTGATACTGTATCATGTTAGTCCTGTTACTAAGATTCAATTTGCCATCTCCAAGTTTACCTCATTGATTGTATTTATGCATTTATTTGGTCATGTTACTATTGTTGTGCTATTTAAAATTGTTTTATATTAAACTGTATCTGCTGGACACCAACTTGAGTGAATTTCTTCATAAAGGCAGTTAACAAGTCACAATAAATAATTTGATCTCTTTTTTTTTGGGGGGGGGGGACAGATATAGTGAGTGAAGAGAGCAGGCAAAAACTGGTGAAAGCAGTAACTGCGCTTGTCGGGGCCCAAGGACTTAACTGTCTCATTAACAATGCGGGGGAAAACATCTCAGCCTCTCTGGACGATGTCACGGCTGAACACATGCTGCACATATATGAGACCAACACTGTGGCTCAGCTCATGGTCACCAAGGTAAAGGACCCAGAGATTCAAAGGGGACACACCAGGGATGCAACAGAGTACAGTTACTTAAACTTTAAAGCAGCGATTTCCAAACCTGGTCCTGGAGGCACCTCAGCCAGTCAAGTTTTCAGGATATCCACAATGAATATTCATAAGATAGATTTGCATGCAGTGGAGGCAGGCATGCAAATCTCTCTCATGAATATTCATTGTGAGTATCCTGAAAACCTGACTGGCTGGGGTGCCTCCAGGATCAGGCTTGGGGATCACTGCTTTAAAACATGATGCCTGATACACATAGCCCTTGGATTCTATATATATCGCACCCAACTTTTGTGTGTGCACTCAAGATACACACACAAATAAATTGACTAATAAGCTTGGAAACATCAATAATTAAGAACATGAGGATAGCCATCCTGGAACAAATGGTCCATCCAGCCCGTATCCTGCTTCCAGCAGAGGCCAATCCAGTTCACAAGTACCTGACAGAAACCCAAATAGTAGCAACATTCCATGCTACCAATCCCTGGGCAAGCAGTGGCTTCCCCCATGTCCATCTCAATAACAGACTATGGATTTTTCCTCCAGGAACTTGTCCAAACTTTTTTTTAAACCCAAATATGCTCACCACTGTTATCACATCCTCTGGCAATGAGTTCTAGCGCTTAACTATTTATTGAGTGAAAAAATATTTCCTCCCATTTATTTTAAAAGTATTTCCACATAATTTTGAGTGTCCCCTGGTCTTTGTACTTTTTGAAAGAGTGAAAATCGATTCACTTTTACCTGTTCTGGACCACTCAGAATTTTGTAGACCTCAATCACAGCCTCCCTCAGCCGTCTCTTCCAAGCTGAAGAGCCCCAACCTCTTTAGCCTTTCCTCCTACGGGACGAGTTCCATCCCCTTTATCTTTTGGTTGCTCTTCTTTGAACCTTTTCTAATTCTACTATATCTTATTTGAGATACAGTGGCCAGAATTGAACACAATACTCAAGGTGAAGTTGCACCATGGAGCGATAGAGGCCTTATAATATTCTTGGTTTTATTTTGCCTCCCTTTTCTAACAATTCCTAGCATCCCATTTGCTTTTTTGGCCACCGCCGCATACTAGGCAGAAGATTTCCATAGATCTTTTTATTGATGTTAATTGACAGTCTTAATAATTTGCATGACATCTCACAGCATGCTATTCTATAAAGCAAAATGCCTAACTTCAATCATGGGTATCTGAAAAGGAGGTGTGGCCAGAGGCAGACCGGTGTTGGGAGCAGGCATAAGTATGGCACCCAAAAGTTGGGCACAGGACCCACACTGAATGCCATTTTATAAAGGATGCACTCCCTTTCTACAGAAGTGCTTAGCACTTAAGTTTTTGGTGCTGAAGTTTCAGCACCATTTATTGAATTCCCTCCATAGCATTTAGAGGAGAACATTGCGAAGTGAGATCATTTTGTTTTGTTTCTTTTTTTGCTTTTTTACATTAAGTGCTTTGCCTGAATGATTGATTAGAATTGTAGCTTTATATTACTGGGTTAGACCTTGGGTTGTTTTCTGTAGCTAATCTATCTCATGTATATTCATTGTGGATATCCTGAAAATCAGACTGGCTAGGTGTGCCTCAAGGACTGGGTTGAGAAGCACTGCTCTGTATTTCTTCATTGTTTTACCTCCTATTTAAATGGGATGGGCAAGCTAATTCAGGGGTGGGCAACCACAGTCCTCCAGGGCTACTACCCAGTTGGGTTTTCAAGATTTCCTCTATGAATATTCCCAAGATCTTTTTGCATACCACAGAAGCAGTACATGCAAATCAATCTCATGCACAGCCATTGTGGAAATCTTGAAACCTGAGTTGTGACCTTGAGGATCATGATTGCCCACCTTTGAGCTAATTACACTCTTTGAATTCACAGTATTTCATGGGAAGCAAAAAGTACTGGTCAAAGGAAAACACTAGATCCTAACACCCACACAAATTCAAAGAACCATCAGCACAAGCTTTCCCCTACTGGAAGGGCAGACAATTTTCAAATAACTCATTTACCTGGGTAAATGGACTTTTGCTAACTGCCCTCATTACACATACACATAAAAGTTAATATTTAAAAGTACGGTATCCAATTGTACATTTTTTATAGGATTGTAGTGGGAGGGGTAGTGTCAGGATGTTTATGAATGCTGAGTTTAATTATCAAGATCTTGCAGTGGAGCTAGGAGCCTGAAGGTTAAGTAGAGGGCATCAGCTTGATGGTTGCTCTAGGACACTCAATGCCTTTGTATCAGCCCTGGCAGGAAAAGAGGTGTACCTTCCGTGTCTACTTAACAGAGCACTGGAATGTTCAGCAGATCACGTGACAGGCCTGAGCTCATGATTCTATGGTCACTCAATATGAAGTGCTGTTCTTGCTCATGGAATCACTGTTGCCTTAGGGCTTTGGAAGGTTTAGGATGGATGTAGAAAAGTTGAAACCTGCATCCTATATTTCACAATTCCTTTGATTCCTTTTTAGGCATTCCTACCACTGCTCAAACAGGCAGCCCAACAGAACAGTGGGATGGGGTGGCACCGGGCTGTCATTGTAAATATGTCTTCCATTTCTGGATCCATACAGCTGGTGCCAGATGATAAGTTATTTCTGCAGGTATATCCGTACAGGATATCTAAGGTGAGTCTCTTCATGCAGATGTATCAGAAAGAAGCAGATCGCTTGTATGTTTCTTCCAGTGTTGTACCACCCACAGCCACTAGGGATCACTGTCACTGCAAGAACTGCTGTAAGGAATTTAAGTTAATGTTATACACGCTTTTATAGCCCACAATTTCAACAAAATGATTGTACATTGTGGGTTATTTTTAAAATCCAAAATTAACCAAGTACAATCCTAAACATGTCTATATTCTTAGTGAAGATGTGCATCCCATAATCCTAACAGCATTCTAGAGGTGCTGTAACATTCTATAAAAATCCAGGTTTTCAATTGCTTTTGAAAAGTCATATAATCATGTAGATCCTTGAGTCCCACAAGAAGTTTATTCCAAAGGGCAGGCACCGCCCCTGAGAAGCCTTGTGACCCTGTTCTCACCAGTCTGAGGGGCCCTTCTACTAAAGTGAGGTAAAAGCCAGGCTTAACAGGTTATAATGTGGGACTTTACCATGTACTAAGCCCAGATTCAACCTGGCGCTTTTTAGGGCTTTTTCATTTTGCATTAGCGGGTGGTACCTGCAGAGAGTTAATGCGAGAGCACATACTGCCACCTATTTAGGCGGTGCTAAGTACTCCTGTGTTAACCCTGCATTAACTGCACTAATCAGAACACGCTAGTTGGTTAACGCTTCCACACCCATGCCACGCCCCTTCAGAGAAACGCATGATTTAATGCACTGAAACAGGAAAAATACTGCAAAATGCTTTAACGCATTTATACAGTTGCCTGTTTTCACACACTAACAGCACACTAAACATTAGTCATGGACATATTTAGAATGCATCACTTTGGAATATTTGTGCCGGGGCATAGTCAGAAACCCAATTTAGGGCGGGCCTGACTCCAAAGTGGGTGGGCACAAGAACCCTGCCCCTCACCCGGCATCTCTCTCTCCCCTCTCACTAGGTGATTGGGGATCTCTTAAAAGGTACGGGTGGAGGAGTGTGGAGTGCTGTTAAGTCCTTTAGTTCGTCACTGGCAGCAGGCAGTTACTCGCACCAGCCACTCTCTGAAACAACTTCCTGGTTCCATGAACAGGAAGTTGCATCAGACGGAAGGCTTGGGACCAGCGTGAGCAGCCAGTATAAGTCATTGCTCACTGCCAGCAAAGAACTGAAGGATTTAAAAAGTATCGGAGGGAAGGGGGGTGTTTGGGGAAATGCAGATGAGACCCCTGATAGGCTGGGGAGAGGGAGGGAAGGGAGAGATGCTGGGAGTCTTTGGCTGGCGGGGCTTGAGGATCCCCACCAGCCACATCACAGTTGTGGCACTTCTGAGTGAGTGGAGGCCTGTGCCCATCTGAGCCCACCTGTGGATACACCAGTGGTTTGTGCTGAGAATGTCAGACCCTCTTATCAGCATATATATATATATATATATATATATATATATCTGGGACCAAAGAAATACATGCAGTTAACCGGAGCGTGCACTTAACCGTTGTGACCCAAAGAAGCTTGACACCTGATAAGCATATGTACAGTATACAGTCTCCGTTAACTGACTTTAGGCTTACTTGAAGTAATCAGTCATAGTCCTCTGTACACTATTGTGTCTGTGAGTTCCATAGACTACGTCTGCCAGATGGTAAAAACTGTCATAGCACTGACATCCAGTGGCCTCCAGATAGGCCCGCACGGTGTTAAGACTCTCCAGCGCTCTTGCAAAACTGACAGGAGGTTGTTGAATTTCATCAGTATGTACCTCGCTGCTCATTTCATCATCTGTTTCATCATCAGCCGTTGCCTGCGTGTAGGCGCATATCTCAACATCAGTTCTGTCGCAGCTGTTTGTAGATCGTAATCAACAGCTACATAGTGATGAAACTCATCTTCAGTAACGCTGGCTGGGATGTCAATAGCCTGTTCATCTGACCCGTTTGCAACAGCTGCATCTGTTTTGTCCCTCTCCATATCCTTAACAAAGCTTGCCCGCTTGTAGCAGTTCACAATGGTTGCCTGTGTAACATGATTCCAGGCTTCTTTCTGCATATGTAGGGAATCTAACAATGATAGATTACGAGCCAGTTGAACAGCACGTTTATCCTTGCCAGTCTGGTCATCCATAACGCTCATCAGACGACATAGCACAAGAGCCTGATAATGTTGTTTGAAATTGGCTATTATGCCCTGATCCATAGGTTGGATCAGAGAGGTAGTGTTTGGTGGCAGGAAGACCACCTTGACGTTAGACAGCCTGACATCATCACTGTGTGCAGCACAATTATAGCAATATAATATCATAAAGAGCTTATTAGGATATCACTGATAATCAATGTTCGCATCACAGCCAGCAATGATATCCTTAATAGTCCTGAAAATTCTGAATATTAGGAGGAAATAAACCTCAAATTCTAAAGGCACACTCCTATTGTTGATATCACCAACTATCGGGAGGTCCTTTAAATCATCACGGGTAAAAAACCTCCTTGTTTTCTGTTATTTTGCAAATACTACAATGTCTTTTTACTCTATTTAAACCAAAATAACAAAACCCGTCTATATATATCTAGTACGGGGAAAAGCATGGCCAAGTCGGGCCATGGAAGGTGTCGAGTTGACTGTAATTGGATAAGATAAGTGCTTTTTCCCGTACTAGATATATATAGACGGGTTTTGTTATTTTGGTTTAAATAGAGTAAAAAGACATTGTAGTATTTGCAAAATAACAGAAAAGAAGGAGGTTTTTTTACTCGCGATGATTTAAAGGACCTCCCGATAGTTGGTGATATCAACAGTAGGAGTGTGCCTTTAGAATTTGAGGTTTTTTCCTCCTAATATTCAGAATTTTCAGGACTATTAAGGATATCTTTGCTGGCTGTGATGCAGCACAATTATCACAAAGCAACAAAATCTGACGCTTTTGTGCCCGCATCCTAGTGTCTAACTTCTTTAGCCATTGCTTCCAAATTTCCCCAGTCATCCATGAATTTGCGTTAGCCTCGTATGACACAGGAAGTCGCTTAACATTCTTGAAGCACTGGGGCTGTTTGCTCTTTCCAATGACGAGTGGTTCCAACTTCTCACTCCCATCCATATTGCAGCAAAGGACGTTTTACTTCCTGTAGTTTCGTCTTGTTTGAATGCAAGTGTTCCATCAGGAATCGCTCACCAGTAGAGACTGGTTTCATCAGCATTGAAAATGTTACAGGTGCAAACTCGTTCAAGATGGAACTGAAACAACCCAATTTTCAGCACCAAAGTCATCAGCGTCTTGTTTTTCACCATGCTGTTTCTTGAATTTTATGTTGTTCCTCTCCTTCCATCTTTCCAACCATCCAACAGTGGCTTTGAATTCAGTTAGTCCAAGACTTTCAGCTAGCTGATTAGCTTTCTACATAAGCAGTGGACCACTGACAGGAAGCTGTCTGCTTCTGACTTGAGAAAACCACCAAAGAAGAGCATCTTCTACATCCTCAGCTTTTCCCACCCGTTTTCGTTTCCTGTGTGGATAGTGAGGTTGCACAACAGACCGTGGTAGGCCAGGTGCCCTTAAATACAACTAAAGATCAGACAAAAGATGGCAAATCAATAGTGTCAAGTACTAAGCATCATGCAGATAGGAACAACAAACATACTCTGAAATGTCTATATGCAAATGCTAGGACTCTAAGAAATAAGATGGGAGAGTTGGAATATATTGCACTAAATGAAAAACTGGATATAATAGGCATTACTGAGACAGGGTGGAAGGAGGATAACCAGTGGGACACTGTCATACCGGGGTACAAAATATATCGTAGTGATAGGGTGGACCGGACTGGTGGAGGGGTAGCATTGTATATTAATGAGAGCCTTGACTCAAATAGATTACAAATTCAGCAGGACACAAATCACACCTCCAAATCATTTTGTGGGTTGAAATTCCATGTATAAAAGGGAAAAGGACAGTGATAGGAGTGTACTACCATCCACCTCTACAGGATGAGCAGGTAGACGTAGAAATGATAAAAGAAATCAGAGACGCAAACAAAATGGGCAATGTGATAATAATGGGTGACTTCAATTATCCAAATATAGACTGGGTAAATGTAACATCGGGACATGCTAGAGAGGTACAATTCCTTGATGAAATCAAGGATAGCTTTATGGAGCAGCTGGTGCAGGAGCCGAAGAGAGAAGGAAAAATTCTAGACTTGGTCCTTAGTGGAGCGCATGATCTGGTGAGGGATGTTATGGTACTGGGGCTGCTTGATAACAGTGATCATAATATGATCAGTTTTGATATCAACCTTGAAGTAACTATACACAGGAAGTCAAATACGTTAGCATTTAACTATAAAAAAGGAGACTATGATAAAATGAGAAGAACAGTTAAAAAAAAACTTAGGGGGGCAACTGAGAGAGTAAAAACTGTACAACAGGCATGGACGCTATTCAAAAATACCATCCTGGAGGCCCAGGCCAAACATATTCCGCGAATTAGAAAAGAAAGACGGAAGTCCAAAAGACAGCCGGCGTGGTTGAAAAGTGAGGTGAAGGAAGCTATTAGGGCTAAAAGAAACGCCTTCAGAAAATGGAAGAAAGAACCATCTGAAAATAACAAGAAGCAGCATAAGGAGTGTCAAAGCAAATGCAAGGCGCAGATAAAGAAGGCCAAGAGGGATTACAAAAAAAAGATAGCATTAGAGGCAAAAAAAACACAGCAAAACTTTTTTTCGGTATATTAAAAGCAGGAAGCCAGCAAAAGAATCGGTTGGGCCGCTGGATGACCGAGGGGTAAAAGGGGCGATCAAGGAAGATAAAGACGTAGCGGAGAGATTGAATGAATTCTTTGCTTCAGTCTTCACCGAGGAAGATTTGGATGGGATACCGGTGTCGGAAATGGTATTTCAAGTGGACGAGTCGGAGAAACGTACTGACTTCACGGTAAACCTGGAGGATGTAATGGGGCAGTTCACCAAACTGAAGAGTAGCAAATCTCCTGGACCGGATGGTATTCATCCTAGAGTACTGACAGAAATGAAAAATGAGCTTGCGGAGCTACTGTTAGTGATATGCAATTTATCCTTAAAATCGAGCGTGGTACCAGAAGATTGGATGGTGGCCAATGTAACGCCGATTTTTAAAAAAGGTTCTGATGTCTGTGCCGGGGAAAATGGTAGAGGCTATTATCAAAAACAAAATTACAGAGCACATCCAAGGACATGGATTACTGAAACCAAGTCAGCACAGCTTTTGTGTGGGGAAATCTTGCCTGACCAATTTAATTCAATTCTTTGAAGGAGTAAACAAACATGTGGACAAAGGGGAGCCAGTTGATATTGTGTATCTGGATTATCAAAAGGCATTTGACAAGGTACCTCATGAAAGGCTACAGAGGAAATTGGAGGGTCATGGGATAGGAGGAAATGTCCTATTGTGGATTAAAACTGGTTGAAGGATAGGAAACAGAGAGTGGAAGGATAGGAAACAGAGAGTGGCAGTATTCACATAGTAATATAGTAGATGACGGCAGAAAAAGACCTGCACAGTCCATCCAGTCTGCCCAACAAGATAAACTCATATGTGCTACTTTTTGTGTATACCCTACCTTGATTTGTACCTGTCCTCTTCAAGGCACAGACCGTATAAGTCTGCCCAGCACTATCCCCGCCTCCCAACCACCAGCCCCGCCTCCCACCACCAGCTCTGGCACAGACCGTATAAGTCTGCCCAGCATTATCCCCGCCTCCCAACCACCAGCCCCGCCTCCCATCAATGGCTCTGCCACCCAATCTCGGCTAAGCTCCTGAGGATCCATTCCTTCTGAACAGGATTCCTTTATGTTTATCCCATGCATGTTTGAATTCCGTTATCGTTTTCATTTCTACCACCTCCCGCGGAAGGGCATTAAAAGTATCCACCACTCTCTCCGTGAAGAAATACTTCCTGACATTTTTCTTGAGTCTGCCCCCCTTCAATCTCATTTCATGTCCTCTAGTTCTACCGCCTTCCCCTCTCCGGAAAAAGTTCGTTTGCGGATTAATACCTTTCAAATATTTGAACGTATGTATCATATCACCCGTTTCTCCTTTCCTCCAGGGTATACATGTTCAGGTCAACATGTCTCTCCTCATACGTCTTGTAACGCAAATCCCATACCATTCTCGTAGCTTTTCTTTGCACCGCTTCCATTTTTTTAACATCCTTCGCAAGATACGGCCTCCAAAACTGAACACAATACTCCAGGTGGGGCCTCACCAACGTCTTATACAGGGGTATGGAGAAGGGTAGTTAGTGGGGTTCCTCAGGGGTCTGTGCTAGGACCGCTGCTTTTTAATATATTTATAAATGATTTAGAGATGGGAGTAACTAGCAAGGTAATTAAATTTGCTGATGACACAAAGGTATTCAAAGTCGTTAACTCGTGACAGGATTGTGAAAAATTACAGAAGGACCTTACAAGACTTGGAGGCTGGGCGGCTAAATGGCAGATGACATTTAATGTGAGCAAGTGCAAGGTGATGCATGTGGGAAAAAAGAACCTGAATTATAGCTACGTCATGCAAGGTTCCACATTAGGAGTTATGGACCAAGAAAGGGATCTGGGTGTCGTTGTCGATAATACACTGAAACCTTCTGCTCAGTGCGCTGCTGTGGCTGGGAAAGCGAATAGAATGTTGGGTATTATTAGGAAAGGTATGGAAAACAGGTGTGAGGATGTTATAATGCCGTTGTATTGCTCCATGGTGCGACCGCACCTTGAGTATTATGTTCAATTCTGGTCACCGCATCTCAAGAAAGATATAGTAGAATTGGAAAAGGTGCAGCGAAGGGCGACTAAAATGATAGCGGGGATGGGACGACTTCCCTATGAAGAAAGACTAAGGAGGCTAGGGCTTTTCAGCTTGGAGAAGAGACGGCTGAGGGGAGACATGATAGAAAACAAACAAATGAGTGGAGTGGAACAGGTGGATGTGAAGCGTCTGTTCACGCTTTCCAAAAATACAAGGACTAGGGGGCATGCGATGAAACTACAGTGTAGTAAATTTAAAACAAATCGGAGAAAATGATTCTTCACCCAATGCATAATTAAACTCTGGAATTCATTGCCGGAGAACGTGGTGAAGTCAGTTAGCTTAGCAGAGTTGAAAAAGGGATAAGACGGTTTCCTAAAGGACAAGTTCATAAACCACTACTAAATGGACTTGGGAAAAATCCACAATCCCAGGAATAACATGTATTGAATGTTTGTACATTTGGGAAGCTTGCCAGGTGCCCTTGGCCTGGATTGGCCGCTGTCATGGACAGGATGCTGGGCTCGATGGACCCTTGGTCTTTTCCCAGTGTGGCATTACTTATGTACTTATTGTTTTGCCAGTCTTCCAGAAACTGATCTTTCTGCTTCGTGAAATCTGACTGGGATTGACATCATATTCTTTAGCAATAGATGCTTGACTTTGTTTGTTTTCTAATTTTTTAAGAACTTCTATTCGTTCAGCCAGTGTTAAAGTCTTACAGTTGTGCGACGACAACTCCAGTGTACACTCTAACAACATTCTTTCGATTCTTCTGCCTGTGCCAGTTAACCAAGATTTCAAATTTACCGCCCCTTTGTCATGTGCCAAACGGCTTCCATATTCCGTGCGTGTGCTTATGCGAAGTCTTTCCTGCAGAGGAGTGGTCTTAAACCATGCATATAAGTGACTCTTACTTATCAGTGGTGCGTTAAACCGAAGTTTGTCCCCATAGAAATTGATGGCGCCAAAACCGGGTCCGAAGTGCGGCATGCAATTAAACAGAGCATGCGCTTATCCGACGTGCACTTAAATGGAGTGCACTGTATATATATATATATATATATATATATATGTGTGTGTGAGAGAGAGAGAGAGAGAATATATGATGATAGCATTCAAATACATGACATCATGCTACAGAGACATTACTTTAGAAGCATAGGTTTATCATATATGACAATTACTGTCCCTGTGCAAAGCTCCTGACCATCCTCTTTCTGTCTTTCTTTCCTTAGACAGCATTGAATATGCTGACGAAATGTCTGGCAGAAGACTTGAAGGTAGATGGGATTCTTTGCATCTCTCTGCACCCTGGCTGGCTCCAAACAGATATGGGGGGAAACCAAGTGAGTGATCTGACCCAGATTAAAACCTGTCCCCTGGTATCCAGAGCTTGTCAGATATTCAAGATATCCACATTAAATATGCATAAGATATAGTGACATGCACTGGAGACCCGGCATATAAGGCATATCAAAATGTATAGAAAAGAAATAGGGTTGCAGAAGATCTTCCAGCAAAAGATGCTTGTGCAAGAACGTATGTTCAAATGTTTATTGAAGTAACAGCTATTACCCAATATGGGACCGTGTTTTTTGGTGTAGTTGCCTTAGGGGTCTAGATAATACTACAATAATTTAAAATTAATTTTAATACAAATTTTTAAAAGGCTAAATAAAAAATACAACATATAAAACGTGTACGTGTGTATGTATATAATGTGATAAAACATGTTATTGACTTTTACATTCATGTTTTATCACATCCTATAATAATTTGCACCTCCAACGTTCTACTACTACTACTATTTAGCATTTCTATAGCGCTACAAGGCGTACGCAGCGCTGCACAAACATAGAAGAAAGACAGTCCCTGTTCAAAGAACGTTCCATCACTGTCTGGCTGCCTGGGTTCGTAACATCTCATGACATCAGCCAGCCTCCATCATTCCATTCCCTCTCACTGCCCTGCCCTCGCGTCAAAACATAATGACGTCAGAGGGCGGAACAGTGAGAGGGAAGGGAACGCTGGAGGCGAGCTGACATCAGGATGTTACCAATGGAAGGGAAGCCAGCCAGGCCAACCAGAGAACAATGAGGTACAAAGGAAGAGAGAATCGCGGCACATCGAGGGGAGGGCAGGGCCGATGGACATGGATGGGATGGGAGGAGAGGACAAGAGAGAAGAGAATCGCAGGACACGGATGGGAGGGCAGGTAAGAGACAAAAAAAAATTGCTTACAAGAGAGCCTTCCTAGGGCCCGTTTCACTGTTGAGGAAACAGGCTGGGTTCCACTAGTACTATGGAATGCACTACCAAACGTCATGAGAACAATGCACAACCTAACAAACTTTCGGAAATCATTAAAAAACAATTTGTTCTAAAAGGCATACCATAACGATCCAACCTAAACACCTGAACCCTGCAACACAGCAAAACTTATACCAGAAATGGACAAAACCTAACTCTTCCTCCTTGACTACCTAATCTTCTCTGTCACTTATGAACTTTAACGTATTACCACTCTGTATTTTCATTCCGGAATTGGCGATCGCCATCACGGTACTATGTAAGCCACATTGAGCCTGCAATTAGGTGGGAAAATGTGGGATACAAATGCAACAAATAAATATTGCAACGTGATTGTTCATGTGAACAAGTGCAAAGTGGCTGAACCACCTTTTACTGAAATCTTGTAGAGCAGTCCAGATCGCCCAAAGTTCCAGAAGGGTGAGAGAGAGAGCTGCATCCTGGGCTGACCAAGCACCTTGAGCATGAGGCCTGGTGAAAGGAACTTCCCACCCTAGGTGGGATGCAGCCACTGTCAGCACCCTGCAAGGCTAAGGAATTTGAAAAGGCAGTAACAGAGTCAAGGAGGAGCGTAGACTCCACCAATGCCGAGAATAAACAAGCTATGGGGACACTCAAATGATAACAGCACCAAGAATCTGGGGTCCACTGAGCAGTTCCGATGTGAAAATGAGGCATGGATGTTACATGGAGGCCATGTGATTAAACAACTTCAATATCTGTCGAGGTGCGACTTGCTGACGGGTTCGAACCTGAATGGCAAGAGTGACAAAGAGTCCACCCCCAGCATGGGAAGAGACACCCGAGCCCGATGAGTATCGGGCAGGATTCCAATGATCTCCAAATGGGAGATGAGAAGCAGGGTTAGTTAAAACAAACCCCAGCAGCCCCAAGACCCAAAACGTCCTCTATATGGACTCCTGAGCATCGATCATCGATGTGCTCTGCACCAGCCAACCGGCCAGAAAGGAAATAAATGGACTCCCTGTCAGCACAGAGACACTGTGAGTACCTCTGGACACTTGGTGAATATCCTGGGAGCCAACTCAGTACTGGAAGTGAAATGCTCCCAGGTGAAATTTAAGATACTTGACGTGCATAAAAGTCCTTCAAGTGCAGAATACATAGCCAATCATGGCCCTGAACCATGGAGAGTTGGGTGCGCAGGGAAATCATCCTGAACTTTTCTGTGATCAGAAAGTTGAAATAGGCCCTTAGATCCAGGATGGAATGAATCCTTTGTGTCTTCAATGGCACAAGGAAGAACCTGGAATAGAATCGCAGCCCTGTTCCCCCTGGTGATACGGACGACCGTAGGGGCCTTCAGAAGGGTGCTAGAAGCTGTTCATGCTGGGAGCCAGTGGCCAACTGAGGCAAGGGCCTCAGGCAGCATTCTCCAGGGAGTGGCACTCTACTCTTCTCTCCTCAAACTTCTTCCCACATTTACCTTATTTTTTCTTTTCCAAAAAGCGGCAGCAGCAGCGATTCCCATAGGCTGCCCTGCTGGCCCCAGCCGCTTCTCCCTATGCGGCCTGCCTTGACGTAACTTCCTGTTTCCTAAGGAGGTAGGACGAAGTAGAGCGAAGAGGCCAGTGTCAGCGGCACTGTAGCAGGGCAGACTATGGGAATTGCTGCTACTACTGCCTTTTGGAAGAGAATAAAATAATCACAGGAAAGAGGGTTGAGAAGGGAAGGGGGGAGATGCCAGACCAGGCAGGGGCGGCAGTGGCGGCAAGGGCAGCATCTCATCTCTGTGTCAGGTGGCAGATTGCCTTCGACCACCCCTGCTGAAAGCTGATGTAAGTCCTGAAGAACTGCAACCTCCCTTCGAATGATAGGTTGTCCAAGATGGTTACTGGCACTGCAGCTATGCTCCCCTGGAGTCAGTAAAAAGCTCACCCCTTGCTGTGACTGGAGAGCTGTCCAGGGCTGGGGTGCATGCTATTGACGAGCACGAATGCACTGGTGCTGAGCCTGTAGAGGTTAACGATAAGAGGTGTTATACCCACATCTCCACAAGTAGGAGGGACTCCTCCCCAACTTGCCAAAAAACTTCCTAGATGAGGAGGGAAGTGCAGAAGCCATCCAGGAGGAGACAGTGCGATGATATCTGTGTATTTCTTTATGAGGTCAGAGAGCCCCTCCAACTTCTATCCAAAAAGGTTATCCCCTCAGCACGTGGCATCCACCAGTCCCCACTGAACGCACAATTTCAAGACAGAGACGTACAGGCATGAGAGTGCACGCAGCGCCACGCTGTGGGCATAGATCCTGGAAGCCACAGCAAAAATGTCACCTGGCCCAAGAACTTGTGACATGCTGTCTGCTGCTCGGCCAACCAGTGAAGCGGCCCAACCCGCTCCAGTGGGAGAGAGGCCACTAAAGCTAGTGTGGCACACACCAGGTCCCGTAAGAATACGCTTATGGAGAGCTGGTAGGACAATACGGGAGAAGAGCAGTGAAACCTGGTGCATTTTCCACCCAAGGAATCCAGGATTCTAGCATCCCCGTTTGGGGGCACCCAAGCATAGTTCCTAGAGCTCCTTGCTCTCTTGAGCACGGATCCAACCACCATGGAATGAGGAGGCATCTGGGCCCTATGAAAACCAGGGAAGTTCTGAAACCGGTCCATGGATTCAATCTCTGTTGGGAGGACAGGGCCAATAGAGGGGCCCCCCCCAATTCTTCATGAGAAAATCAGGGAAGAGCTGATGGAGCAGGACTAGCACAGCCCTCCTAGGAGATGACTCGTAGTCCAGGAGATCGAAGAGGTGAGTTCTGGGCTGATCCTCCACCTCTAAAGGAATTAGAATGGTGTTCACAATGTCCTTGACAAAAGAAGGAAAGGAAAAGATTGCAGATGGAAACGCCATCCGTTCCCGTGGAGGGGAGAGATCAGATGGTTTCTAGAGGACTTCTCCGACGACAAGCACTAAAGGATCTCTGCGATTCCCATGTGCCCCGAACTGTTAGTTGTGAGAAGTAAACACACCTCTCCACACTGCGGAAAAAAAGAGACTGTTGGTCCCATGCTCGCAGGGTGGGCAGAAAGGCACTCACGCATGCATGGTGGAGCACAACGCATTCCAAAGAGCTCTGTAAAACCTTGATACAAGCTCTGGACTGGGCAGTGGGTTGTGCTGGAAGATAGGAGACAGATTCAGGCACCTTTTCTTTTTAATTTTGAATTTCTTTTAAGTTTGATTGATTCTTTCCTGTTTTTTATGAAATTCTTTACTATCTTTTATATATTACTAGTAAAAAAGGCCCGTTTCTGACACAAATGAAACGGGCGCTAGCAAGGTTTTCCTTGGAGTGTGTATGTTTGGGAGAGTGTATGTGAGAGTGACTGTTTGAGAGTCAGAGTGAAAGTGTGAGTGTGTGAGAGAGAGTCTGGGTGTGAGTGTGTTTGTGAGAGAGTGTGTGTGAGAATGAGAGTGTGTGCAAGTCTGTATGTGAGACACAGTGTGAGAGAGTGTGTGTGTGTGGGCAAGAGAGAGAGTGTGTGTGTGAGACACAGATTCTCTGTGAGAGTGAGTGTATGACACCAAGCGAGTGTGTGTGTGAGCCGTGCCCTCCCAATCCATGGCCATCTGTCCCCTGCCCCCTCCATTCATCCTTTTCCAGCAATTCCCCTCTGTCCCTGAGTCGTGCCCTCCCAATCCATGGCCATCCATGTTTGTCTGTCACCTGCCCCCTCCATTCATCCCTATCCAGCATTTCCCCTCTCTGCCTGAGGCCTGCCCTGCAATCCATATCCATCCATGCCCATCTGTGCCCTCCATTCATCCCTATGCAGCAATTCCCCTCTCCCTGAGTCCTGCCCTTCCAATCCATGCCCATCCATGCTCCTCTGTCACCTGGCCCCTCCATTTTTCCCTATCCAGCATTTCCCCTCTCTGCCTGAGGCCTGCTCTGCAATCCATATCCATCCATGCCCATCTGTCCCCTCCATTCATCCCTATCCAGCAATTCCCCTCTCCCTGAGTCCTGCCCTTCCAATCCATGCCCATCCATGCTCATCTGTCACCTGGCCCCTCCATTTTTTCCTATCCAGCATTTCCCCTCTCTGCCTGAGGCCTGCTGTGCAATCCATATCCATCCATGCCCATCTGTCCCCTCCATTCATCCCTATCCAGCAATTCCCCTCTCCCTGAGTCCTGCCCTTCCAATCCATGCCCATCCATGCTCCTCTGTCACCTGGCCCCTCCATTTTTCCCTATCCTGCATTTCCCCTCTATGCCTGAGGCCTGCTGTGCAATCCATATCCATCCATGCCCATCTGTCCCATCCATTCATCCCTATCCAGCAATTCCCCTCTCCCTGTGTCCTGCCCCTTCCAATCCATGCCCATCCATGCTCATCTGTCACCTGGCCCCTCCATTTTTCCCTATCCAGCAATTTCCCTCTCTCCCTGAGTCCTGCCCTCCCAATCCATGCCCCTCTTTCCCCTGCCCCCTCCATTCATCCATTTCTAGTAATTCCCCTCTCTCCCTGTGCCCTGCCCTCCTAATCCATACCCATCCATGCTCCTCTGTCCCCTGCCGCCTCCATTCATCCTTTTCCAGCAATTCCCCTCTGTCCCTGAGTCGTGCCCTCCCAATCCATGCCCATCCATGCTCCTCTGTCCCCTGCCGCCTCCATTCATCCTTTTCCAGCAAGTCCCCTCTTGCCCTTCCATGACCCCCCCCCCGCATCCATGCTACTCTCTCTCCCCTGTCCCAACCTGGCCCGCCCTCTTTCCCCCCCCCCCCCCCCCCCCTTCGCATCCATGCCTCGCATCCATGCCCCCCCTTCGCATCCATGCATCCCCCCCCCCCCGTTCGCATCCATGCTTCCTTTTTTTTTTTTCTTCTTCGTTTTAACTTTACCTCCGTGGCGGTTCGTGCAGCGAAGCGTCAGGGAAGGAGGCGGCGCTCCCGACGTCTAGCTTTACGTCGGGAGCGCCGCCTCCTTCCCTGACGCTTCGCTTCCCGATTTGTTTGGTTTGAGGCGAGGGCGGGGCAGAGACGGCTGGCTGGCTTGAAGGCTTCACTGGGAGTGACGTCAGATGGCTTCAAGGCTTCAAGGCTTCAGCTTGAAGCTTCCGGCTTCAAACTTCCGGCTTCACAGAACGTTGTCTTCAGAACGTTCACGGTGCGTTTTATTATATTAGATGAGGCTGATTTTCAAAGCACATAGACTTACAAAGTTCCGTAGGTTACTATTGGGCTTATTTTTGAAAGAAAAAAAACTTCTAAAAAGTATCAAAGCACCATTTGGACGGATTTCTTCTCAAATTGTCCAAATCTGTATTTTCAAAACCAGTTTTGCAGACATCTATCTATGCATTTTGTCTGCAGTGCGTCCAAATCACAAAGAGGCATGTCCAGGGAGTTCTGAAGGCGGGATTTGGGCACGCCTAATACTTGGATGCTTTATAGCCATAATGGAACAAAACCAAAACATCTAGGGTGAAAACGTCAATGTTTTGGTCTAGACCTGTTTTCAGAATAAATAAGACACAAAAAGGTGCCCTAAATGACCAGATGACCACTGTAGGGAATCAGGGATGACCCCCCTTACTCCCCCAGTGGTCACTGACCCCCCCTCCCACCACCAAAAAAATGTAAATAAAAATAGTACTCACCAGCCTCTATGACAGCCTCAGATGTTATAGCCAAGTCTATTGGAACAGCATACAGGTCCCTGGAGTAGTACAGTGGTGGGTGTGGTACACCGTAGACAGGTGGGCCCAGGCCCATATCTCCTACCCATTACACTTGTGGTGGAAACAGTGAGCCCTCCAAAACTCATTAGAAACCCATTATACCCACACATAGGTGCCTCCTTCACCCATAATGAGGGCACCTATATGTGGGTATAAAGTTGGGGGCAGTGGGTTTTGGAGAGCTCAGCAGACAAAATAAGGGCATGATGGTGAGATGTGTACCTGGAAGCATTTATAAGAAGTCCACAGCAGTGCCCCCTAGGGTGCCCCACTGCTCTCCTGGGATGTCTGGGGGACCAGTCTGCTAAAGATGCTGTTCCCGCCTACATCCCAATGGCTTGATTTTGTGTGTTTGTAACTTGTGCGGGGGGTTCCCCCCCCCCGAAAATGGCCTAAAAAGATAAACACACAAAGAAAACCTTGTTCAAGACAGTATTTAAAAAAAAAGAAAAAAAGACATTTTTCTTTTCAAAAATGGGTATATTTCTTATCGGCTTTGGTACATTTAATGCAAAACGTCCAAAGTCCGACTTAGATCACTTTCGAAAATGCCCCTCCACATAACTTTGTAAGTCTATGTGCTTTGAAAATAAGCACCTTAGTGCACTGTACACCTGTTCCCAAATTAGGCAGTATAGCAAATTGCTAACAAACAATAAAACAATATTTGAAAGCAAATATCTGTACTAAAACCATCACTAATTAGATTGTACACCAACAGAGTTTTTCTACATAACAGATGTCTAACATCATACTGTTTGTCCAAAAGTCTTACTGAACACTACCCACAGATTCTATATAGTGCATCTTACATTGCGTGTACAAATCCGGTCGTATTCTGGATTTACGCACACAACCTAATTAGCTTAACAAGCCAATCAGCGCCAATTGCACCCAATAAGCAATTATTCAACACTAATTGGCATTAATTTAAATTTACGTGCAGAACTGTAAGCGTATTTTATATAGTGATATGCATAAATTCTAAGACGCGGATCTGAAAAGGGGGCATGCCCATAGAAGGGGCATGGGCATTCATTGAATTTATGTGCAGTGTTATAGAACATGCCTATTCTGTGCGTAATTTAGATGTCACCATTCAGTTTTTCACTGGTGTAAACAGCCGCGACTAAATTGAGTTGCAGATAACGGGCGCTGGGAGTATTCTATTAACTACGCTTAGATTTAGGTGCATTCTATAAACCATGCCTAACTTTAGGTGTAGTTTATAGAATACGCCTAGGTGTATTTTTTTTCGGCACCATTGTTTATAGGCATGATATATAGAATCTAGCCCTAACTGGCTGATATACAAAGTGACTTAAGTGAGAGAGGCTACTGCCACTAAAATCACCTAGGGCCACCTAACCAGTTAGCACTGCTGAAAGGGAAAGGGAATATACCGCCTTTCTATGGTTACAATCAAAGTAGTTTACACAGGGCCACTGAGAGACAGAGCCAAGCTGGGCCAGGGGCAGGGCCGCTGCAGCCACCGCCCCACACTTGGGATGCCACTGCTACCACCGCCCCTCACTCGCTTGCACAGGCCTCCACCACCCTCGCCCCCTACCTTCTTGCATCAGTGTGTGTGCTCCTCCCCAGGCTCCAAGGGAGGCTGGCACTGGGGTCTGTCTCTCTCTTGCTTCATGTGTGCCGGGACCAGGTTATCACATTAACGCAATTACCCGGGTCTTTCCAGGAGCAGGGGAGAGACAGACTCTGTTGCCGAGCTCCCCTTGGAGGCCAGGCCCAGGGAATTCCTCCCCCCCCCCACACCTCGGTAGCCCTAAGTTTACATATCATATACAGGTATTTATGTTGTACCTGGGGCAATGGAGGGTTAAGTGACGCCCAGAGTCACGAGCTGCAGTGGGAATCGAACACCTGTGCTTAAACTGGCTAACTTGTGGGTGTTCTGGGGGTGGGGAGGCAGAGTTGGCACTTGACTGCATAAGATACCACTTAAATTGGGGCCACATAAATTGCAGTCCTACCTTTAAGCAGCTCAGCTTATGTGGTCAAGGACTGAATATTGCACTTAGGGTCCTGTTTACTAAGGTGTGATAGCATTTTTAGCACATGCACAAAATTAGCGTGTGCTGTGTAGGCACCCATAGGAATATTGTGGGCACCTACACAGCAGGTTTAAAAACACTAACGTGCCTCTAGCGTGGCTTAGTAAACAGGGCCCTTAATCGGATATTCAATGCCGGTGTCCGGACATGGCCCGGCATTGACTATCTGGGAATACAGTTGGCGGCAGACATAAAAATGTTGATCACTGCCAGCTGAATATCGGTCAGTAAAGTTTTAGAAGCTTCTTAAATGAGCCCATCTCTTCATTTAGCCTAATCTGGGTAGGGCAGTCATAGGAGCAGCTATTGAAAAAGCACATCTCCTAGTTTGTTCCAAATGTATTTTTCAAAACAGGGATGTTCAATAAACCTGTTCCCTTTGATCTTAATGACCTAGCTGGATTGTGTGCTTGAAGAATCATCTTCAAATAGTAAGGTACTCCCTTCTTCAAACTTTATGAATCAGTCATAAAACTTTGAACTGTATCCTAATTTGCATTAGTACTGTTTATTAATTTGATATTCTGCCTCTTTCGCGCAAGAGTCGAAGCGGTTTACAAATAAAAGCTTACAAAGCAAAAATGTTTAATCTAGGTTAATTGCAGGAATTTTATTTATTTCCTACTGTAGCTCCTTGTAACTCTGGGTAAGTCACTTAACTTTCTCCATTGCCCCAGGTACAAAATAAGTAGCTGTATATAATATGTAAACTGCTTTCATTGTAACCACAGTAAGGCGGTATATCAAATCCCACCCCCCTTCCCTTCCCTAAAGGAATGATAATCTCCCTCCCTCCCACCTCCATATCCAACATCTCTCCCTACCCTACCCTCCCTCCCTCTTCTCTTTTCCCAGATCCATCATCTCTATCTTTCCTGGGGTTCATTCTCATTTTCTCTCTTCCCTTCCTTTCTCATTCCCATTGTCCAGCACCTCTTCCTCCCCCCCCCCCCCCCCTTGACCTCCATGAGCAGCAACACAAACTTGATGGTGAGTGACACCAAGCTCTTCTCGTTGCTGCTGGAGCACACTGCTAGCTTCCATCAGTGGTCCCCTCCAGATCTGCTCATGGGTTTGCAGCTTACTCCCTTCCCCCCATGCTGGGTTCAACATCTCCCCCCCCCCCACTCAATCCCCTCTGCCAGTCTACCTCAAAGGTGGTAGGTGTTGGTCCCTGGAAGTGGCATTGCACATATGCTATCTGTGGCCTACCCCAATGCTTTCCCTCTGGGCCTGTCCTGCCTTCTCTGGCATCACTTCTTTTTTCTGCACGGGTGAGATGGGTCAGAGGGAAAGCTTTGGACCAGGCTGCAGGCAATATGTGCAACACTGCCACTGGAAAGGATCAACAGAAGACCATCTTTAAGGTAGACTGGCGGGGGGTGGGGTGATGTTGAAATGCAGGTGGGGGGGAAATGTCACATTGCGCTGAGAACAGGGATTGGTAGTGGAAAAGTGAAGAGATGTTTGAAGGAGACAGGAGACACTGCAATGTGATTCATTTTTTTAATCTTGATTTCTTTTAACGTCACAATCGACTAATGCATTAATCGCAAAATTAACTGCGATTAAACTGTAGCCCTATTAAGGATTACGTATTAGAAAACAATGCCAAACTTTGATAGGACAGAACAACACACACAACCAAAAGTAACAGAAGGTCATTCATTCATAGACTGCCAATCCCTGCCCCCAAACCCATGCGTCCCAGTGGCAGAGTCACCAGCAGTCAAATGCCATGTGGAATAAATGTGCTTTCAACACAGATCTAAAAGAGGAATACGATGTTTCTAATCTCAGATATTGAGGCAGTGAATTCCACAGTGCTGGGGCCACAAAATAAAAAGCATTGCATCTGATTCCCATTTTGCCTTGGAGGGATGACACAGTACCAGTCACCAATGCAGCTGTATAAAACATGGAGTAATATGCTCCCAACATGAAGACCCTGTAATAAGCCTCACTGCTGCATTTTGCACTAACTGAGAAGACAATGCCCTAGTGATGTCAGGTGTCAATCACTGAACACTGGACTGAGACAACAAACTCATGTCAGCTAGTCTTCCAATTGGCTTTCAGATGGAAGTGACCTTTGAGCAGCCACCTAGAAGTGACCTGTGCCACTCACCGAGTGCTACAAGAATTGGTTTAGCTGATTAGCCTAAGCTTGTTCCACGTTTTTATTTGCACCTTTCTTATATCGATGGTTTTTTTTTTTGTTTTTTTGTTTTAATTTTGAGAAGTCTTTATTGAAAACCAAAACTTTTCTCCCCCAAGGCTCCCATGCAGGTAGAAGACAGTGTGCCCAGCATTGTGTCGCTGATAGCCCGCCTTCGGGAAGAGGACAGTGGATGCTTTCTGGACTGGAAGGGGGAGATTGTACCTTGGTAGCTTCCCCCCCCCCCCCCCCATCATCATCAGCAGCTTGGTGGCAACAATAGCTGCAACCTATCAGAACCATCTGTCCTGACCTGTGCAAGCTGAGACAGGTGCCGGGTAGGGGAGTTTGTTGGGTGGAGCTGTTTCACCACTTCTTCCAGCTGTCCAGTGCCATATTATCTTTCATCTCAAATTATTATCATGTTGAACATACAAAAACTGCACATAGATCTCAGGTATTCTGAAATGTGTTTTTTATACCCCTTTTCTACTGTTTCAGTTCTTTGTGGTAACTGTACACAATTTTCATGCAAGTCTCATACTCATCCTGAATCACAGAAAAACATTTCTTCTTAAACTGCTGTCTGTGAAATTCAGTAACCTGCTTTTATCTGTATTGGTAACATATACACTTGCTCTTGCACCTGCTGTCACATTATGTGAGCCCTAGAATTCAGGGACTGTGTCATGAAGAATAAACTAACCCTCCCCCCCCCCCACCCCATTTACTAAGGTGTGCTAGCGGCTGCTGTGCGCTAATGCCGACACAGCCCATTCACTTTGAATGGGATGTGTCGGCATTGCTGCGTGGTTTAGTAAACAGGGGGTCAGAGAGTATTTGTGGGATAATTATTCACTTTTTTAATCCAAATAAATTATGTTTCAACTGTTTTTATTGATGATTCAACATTTTAAACATTGCCAGTATATCTAACATTTGACATTGTAAATAATACAGCATATTAACTTGCATACATCAATAAATTCCATCATCAATGTTTTTGTCATTCCCCCCCCCCCCCTCCCCTTCCTACCCTCCCAAACATTCTCATTAACATCCAAACATTTATGGGGTATTTTGTTAAATAAACATCACATTCATCTTATGCATTTTTTTTTACCCACCTTTCCCCCCTTCAGTTCCTCCCCCCACCCTTCCCTTTCCTGATGTTCACTAAATGCATATTTGTACTTATGGGTTCATGTATGTGTACCATTATTCTATAGTTTTATCAGAGCATGTTGAGTATGAGACTCCGGCCTCTCTGCGATAGTATATCCAACATAGGCCCCCAGATTTTAAGGAAACATTTTTTTCGACGACAAAATCCTTTTGCATCTCTTGCTTCCCATGTCATTAAAAGATGCACTTGGTTTCGCCAATGCCAGTATTCTGGGGATTAATCCAAATAAATTAAATCTGTGAAATAAAACTCTAGGGTTTATCAACCTTACTCCTCGATTCAGTATTTTATTAGAGAACATTCCTTGGGCAGTACAAGTTCATATATATTTTTTCACCGAGAGGGAGGTGGTGGAGATGAATACAGTAATGGAATTAAAAAATGCAGAGGATAAAGGAATCCTGTTCAGAAGGAATGAATCAAAAGAAGCTTAGCAGAGATTAGGTGGCAACTCTAATCATTGGGAAGCAAAGCCAGTGCTGGGTAGACTCTATGGTCTGTGCCCTGATCATGGCTGAACAGATTTAGATGGGTTGGAGTGGAGCTTTTCAAGGGCCTCAATAACAACTTCAGAAGTTTTAGAACAAGGACAGTGCCAGGATGACTTCTATGGTCTATGCCCTGAAAATGGCAAGGACAAATTAAGATCAGATATGCATATGACTACACGCGGACAAAATCAATATAAAGGAAAGAAAGGACCTAACAAACCCAAAAGGCAAGAGAATAAGCAACTAATAAAAATCAATATAACTTAAAACCTAACTGACCCTTACAAGCTATCCAATTGGGATTACGACAGACAACCTCGACCTTCTATTCATCAATGAAACCTGACTTCACGATCATAGTGACCCCATAATTTTAGACTTATGCCCACCAGGCTACAAAATTACTCACTGGACAAGAAAAGAAAAATGAGGAGGAGGCATAGCACTAATCCATAAATCCCAATTCATCATAACAACAACAGCTGAATCCATAACACCCCATCTTGAAATCGCCTCAGTAAGAATCCACCATACATCCTTGCTCGACCATCTGAATGTTGTTCTGTTTTATAGACCACCAGGCAACTGGCCCGAATGCCAACCTCAATTCATGGACTTTATATCGAATACAAGTATAGTTAATTCCAACAGTGGAGTGGAGGAGTGGCCTAGTGGTTAGGGTGGTGGACTTTGGTCCTGGGGAACTGAGGAACTGAGTTCGATTCCCACTTCAGGCACAGGCAGCTCCTTGTGACTCTGGGCAAGTCACTTAACCCTCCATTGCCCTATGTACGCCGAATTCAGCCTGCCATGAGTGGGAAAGCGCGGGGTACAAATGTAACAAAAAAAAAAACATACTTATAATAGGGGATATAAACCTACATCTAGATGATCCTAATTCAACTAATGCAAGGATTTCCTCCAACTATGCGACCTTAACTGGCCAAATATACAAGCAACCCATGACACACTCTCGACCTTTTTACTTACAAACTGTCCTCAGAACTAAACCTGATACTAGCAGACTCAAACTGGAAAGATGTGCTTTGGTCAGACCACCACAAACTAAACCTATCCTTACAATGGCGAAGAAAAGGCTTACGCCTTAACCAAGAATGTACAACCTACACCTCAAGAGGCCAAATCGATCCTGCAACTTTCTGGCAACAGCTTTATAAGGATGGATGGAAAACACAAACAGACTCGAATAACTATCTCCAAGATTGGGACAATAGATGTAGAAATATACTAGATAACATAGCACCACTACAAACAAGAACATCATGGAGACAGAACTCAACACCTTGGTTTAACGAAGAATTGAAAAGACTAAAAACACAAGTTAGAAGACACGAACGAGCATGGAATAAAAGAAAACGATTAACACACACTAAACGCATGGAAAGAAGTGCAAAGGAAATACAAATATGCAATACGTCTTACCAAAAGGTCTTACTACAAAACCAAAATAGGACCAGACTACAAAAACACGCATAAACCTTTCCTACTAGTGAGCAAACTTCTAGATACCACTACAGTCACAACTTGTACAGACACCACATCAGCAGATAACCTTGCTAAATACTTCAATTAGAAAATTGTTAAGATACGACTCACATTCCAGCTCATTTTCGAAAGTGATCGCCGGCCAGTTTCCGACATAAATTGGGAGATGGCCGGCGATCTCGGAAAAGCGGCCAAATCGGTATAATCAAAAGCCGCTTTTTTGACAACATCGCCGCTTTCCCGTCATGTCGCCGGCCAAAGTTCAAAGGGGCGTGTCAGCGGTGAAGGCGGGACATGGGCGGGCATGGGCGTGGCTACCAGATGGCCAGCTTTCGGCGATAATGGAAAAAAAAATGGCAATAAGCAGTATATTGCCGGCTTAACTTGGTCCGACCTTTTATTTTCACGACCAAGCCTCAAAAAGGTGCCCCAAATGACCAGATGACCACTGGAGGGAATGGGGGATGACCTCCCCATAATCCCCCAGTGGTCACCAACCCCCTCCCATACTAAAAAAATAAAACTAAAAACCTTTTTTGCCAGCCTGTATGCCAGCCTCAAATGCCGTACCCACCTCCATGACAGCAGAATGTGTTGTATCCTCCGACAGCCTTTCCCTGGTTGCAATGTGGCTCTCGGGTGAGTGTGACACCTTTTCTGTTAGGTGCCCTGCAGAGTCACATCGGCAATGCATTGTGGTGGGTGTAGGGTACTGAGCTCTACTCCCATAGTGCTCTTCCCCCCTGCTAACTGGGTCAGAGTGTGCCCTGTTTTGTTTCCGGTAGTCCATGAGGTAGTGGCCATTTTTGTAAGCCAGTTTTAGATCCCTTTCATGTGTTACCCACGTTAGAGAACGTTATTACCTTGAATGTACGTTATTACCTTGAATGTGGCTGAAAGAGGGCATTGTACACCATTCTGCCAGCTCTGACCTACTGCTAATCTCAGTACCATGGAGACTCTTTGCCAGTGGGGCACAACCTCTGATCTGCAGTTAACTGTGAGTAAACGTGCTTATTCAAATAAAGGACTTTTTCAAAGAGATTAGTCTTCAGGTGTCAACTGCTGTGCCAAGGTTATACAGCAGCAACAAGTCCTAGAGGCCTGAGTGTATGCAGGTCCCTGGAGCACTTTTAGTGGGTACCGCAGTGCACTTAAGGCAGGCGGACCCAGGCCCATCCCCCCCTACCTGTACCACTTGTGCTGGTAATGGCAGCCCTCCAAAACCCACTGTACCCACATGTAGTTGCCCCCTTCACCCCTAAGAGCTTTGGTAGTGTTGTACATTTGTGGGTAGTGGGCTTTGGGGGGGTTGGGGGGCTCAGCACCCAAAGTAAGGGAGCTATGCATGTGGGAGGTTTTTCTGAAGTCCACCGCACTGACCCCTAGGGTGCCCAGCTGGTGTCCTGGCATGTCAGGGGGGCCAGTGTGCTACAAATGTTGGCTCCTCCCATGACCAAATGCCTTGGATTTCGCCGGGTTGGATATGGCCGGCATTTTTTTCCATTATCGCTGAAAAACAAACCCGGCCATCTCAAACCCGGCGAACTCCAAGGCATTTGGCCGGGCTAAACTGTATTATCGAAAAAAAAGATGGCCGGCCATCTTTTTCGATAATACGGTTCCAGCCAGCTGTAGTGCCACCGCCAACATAGATCGCCGGCGATCTATTTGGCCAGCGATGTTCGATTATGCCCCTCATTATCACCTAATACCACCGATCACGACAAATTCTTAGATTGTATGGACCCAATTTCTGATGAACTCCCGGCTGACAGAATCTGGACTAACTTCGTTACACTTACTGATGAATCCATCACCCAAGTGATCAATAAGTTCGCAAAGTCCCACTGCAAGCTCGACACATGTCCCAACAACCTAATAAGATCCGCTTCTCAATGCTTCATAACAGACCTTACGAAGCACCTAAATCACATGCTACAAAATGGACTCTTCCCTTATAATAAAGGAAATATACTACTTACACCAATACCCAAGGACACAAAGAAAAAAGCAAATGACATAACCAACTACCGCCCAGTAGCATCCATCCCTTTGGCAGTCAAACTAATGGAAAGTATGGTAGCCAAACAACTTACCGATTATTTAAATAAGTTCTCAATATTACATGAAGTTCAATCAGGATTTCAATCCAACCATAGTACCAAAACAGTATTAATCACTCTCCTAACCAAATTTAAGCAAGCAATCACAACTGGTGACAGCATACTTCTCGTACAATTCGACATGTCCAGTGCGTTCGACATAGTAAATCACAAAATACTACTAAATATTTTAGAATATTTCAGAATTTCAGGAAATGTACTTAACTGGTTCAAAGGCTTCCTAACAGCAAGAACATACCAAGTGACATCAAATTTGATAATATCACCACCATGGAAACCAGAATGCGGAGTACCTCAAAGATCACCGCTCTCACTGACCCTTTTCAACCTAATGATGACACCTTTAGCCAAAACGCTATCCAACCAAGGCCTCAATCCTTTTATTTACGGTCTATATCCCGTTTAAACATGACCTAACAGAAATCACTAAAGAAATCAAACACAGCTTCCAAATTATGAACTCATGGGCGGATGCATTCCAACTAAAACTCAATGCAGATAAAACACTGTCTCATTCTCTCATCACAACATAACATGTACAAACCCTCTATTATAAGTGCCCCAAACTTTACCCTTCCTATCTCAGACAGTCTGAAAATTTTAGGAGTCACAATTGACCGTTACCTTACACTAGAAAGCCACGTGAAAAATACAACAAAGAAAATGTTTTACTGAATGTGGAAATGCAAAAGACTTAAACCTTTCTTCCCAAGGGACACATTCAGCAGACTGGTACAATCAATAGTACTAAGCCAGCTAGACTACTGCAATGCAATTTATGCCAGATGCAAAGAACAAATCATCAAGAAACTCCAAACTGCACAAAACACAGCAGCCAGACTCATATTTGGTAAAACAAAATACGAAAGCGCCGGACCCCTAAGAGAAAAACTGCATTGGCTTCCACTAAAAGAACGCATTGCGTTCAAGGTCTGCACTTTGGTTCATAAGATCATACATGGTGAAGCTCCGGGGTATATGTCAAGCCTTATAGACCTACCAACCAGGAATTCTACTAGATTATCACGTACGTTCATGAATCTCCACTACCCTAGTCACAAGGGACTAAAATATAAATCAACATATGCATCCAGTTTCTCCTATATAGGCACGCAAATATGGAACGAATTACCAAAATCCATAAAAACAACACACGACATAAATAATTTCCAAACCATCAATTATCAAAACATGAGGTCTCTGCTCTCCAAAGGGCTCTCATTCTGCCCATCTAGTAAACTAGATGAAATCCAACTATACTCAGACCTAGAAGAATTCTTTAGAAAAATGCGCCTTAAAACACATTTCTATAATAAAGGGAAACCAAACAGACCGAAGTACAGTCTTAAACAAAAGAACACTTATTTCACCCCATAAGAGGGACAAAACTACAAGCTGGATAATTACATAGAAAGTTTCAGACATAGGGTGAAATCCCAACTTTCCAACAAACAAAAGAGAATCCTGTACAATCTTACCCCACCAGAAAGAGCGGCCATAAGAACCCTACAAACTAACGAACGCATTATCATCAAACCCGCAGACAAAGGAGGCGCAGTGGTAATTATGGACATACAAAAATACATTGAAGAGGGGCACAGACAGCTCTCAGACAATAAATACTACAGGAAACTAACTGAGGACCCCACACAGGATTACACAAAACAGCTGAAAGACCTTATCAAAACATTTCCTACACAAGCGCAACCTCACCTGAAGAAACTCATACCAAACCAGCCTGCTGTGGGCACATTCTACATGCTACCCAAGATCCACAAACCGGGAAACCCTGGCAGACCAATCATATCAGGTATTGGCACACTCACGGAAGAAATATCTGGATTCATAGAGGGAATTCTGAAACCTCTCGTACACAAAACTAACAGCTTCATACAAGACACCACAGACTTTCTGAATAAATTGAAAAATATCAAGCAACTACCACCTAACACCCTTCTGGTCACGATGGATGTAGAATCACTATACAGCAACATTCCACATGTGGATTGCATAGCTCACCAGAAACTATTACAAAATTAATCAAATTCATTTTAACTCACAACTACTTCCGCTTTAACAATGATATCTGCAAATAATGGGCACTGCGATGGGCACCAGGACAGCACCCCAATATGCCAACCTTTTTATGGCTGAGCTGGAAGAGACATTTCTGAATACACACCAGACCAAACCTCTAAAATACTACCGGTACATCGATGACATTTTTATAATTTGGACGGAGGGTGAAGAAACTCTGAAACAATTTTATTCTGCCTTCAATACATACCATCCTACAATCAGATTCAAAATTGACTACTCCCCAGAAAAAGTCAATTTTTTGGACACCACGGTCTCAATCAGTGATGGCTGTATACAAACATCTATATACAAGAAACCCACAGACAGATGCAGCTACCTCCACAACTCCAGCTTCCATCCTTCACATACAAAAAGATCCATCATTTACAGCCAAGCCACAAGATACCACCGTATCTGCTCTGAGCCAGGGGACAGAGACAGACACCTTAAAAGCCTTCAAACAGAAAGGCTACAACCCCAAAATAATCTCCAAGAATATTGCCTCCTCCCTCAAAACACCCAAGGGGAATCTGCTACATTACAAGGAGAAAAAATCCACAGACAGAATCCCCCTTGTAGTGACATACAATCCAGAGCTGGAAAAACTGAGGAAAATCATAAGAGATCTACAACCTATTCTCCAGGAGGATGAATTACTGAAAAAGATATTCCCATCCCCACCAGTACTGGCCTTCCGACAGCCACCCAACTTAAAACACAAGCTAATCAGAAGTAAACTTCCATCACAGACTGAAAAGGAACAGAAGGGCACACGTCCCTGTAATTTATCCAGTTGCAAACTATGCCAAAATATTTCACAGGACCCCACAGTTATCCACAAAGGAAAGATATTCAACATAAAGAGATCTTTCACTTGCTCATCTTCCAATGTGGTATATATCATTCAGTGTAAAAAATGTAATGAAGGATGCTATATTGGAGAAACAGGCCAGATGCTTAAGACAAGATTCAATTTACATAGACATCACATGAACAATACTGGTGCCAGTAGGGCCCCCACCCCGATGGGACAGCACTTCACAGAACCAGGACACTGTACCAGTGATTTCACAGTGAGAATACTGAAAGGTAACTTTAAAACCATACAAGAACGTAAGACCTTTGAAGTCAGAATGATTGAATATTTTAACACCCAACAGAAAGGACTTAACAAGGATCTGGGGTTCCTAGCCCATTATAAACCATAAAGCTGTATGTCTCTGTTGATCACCCCACCCCTCACCTATCCACACCCATCCTGTTAGAATATCAATGATATGCTTTGATGTCCCCATGCACACCTCCGACCCACCCCCATCCTCCCACCCTGTCAGACTGTCATAGTAATGCTTGAATGTTTTCACTTATATACACTGTCAGCTAGCACATTTGCTTATTTCCGATCTGACAAAGAAGGGCAACCTTCGAAAGCTAATCAAGAAATGTATTAAGTTATGTCCAATAAAAAAGGTATCATCTTATTTTCTTTTCCATGTTTTATTTTGTTTGATTTCTATGGAAATTAATGAAAACCAACCTATTCAATAAGGCATACCACAAAGATCCATCCTAACTACCAGTAACAAAATTTACACTAGAATTACACAAATCATAACTCCTTATTCCTGATTGTTCAAGCTAATCTATCACGATTGAAGTTTTAATATTCCTGATGGTTTAAATTAATCTATTACAACTGAAGTTTAATCCATACCTTTTATTACTTATTATGAAAATGAACTTTCTTTATTTGACTACCTAACCTACTCTGTTACCTCCATTCTATTATGTATTTCTCTTTTCCATATTGGTGATCACCATTACGGAACAATGTAAGCCAAATTGAGCCTGCAAATAGGTGGAAAAATGTGGGATACAAATGCTATAAATAAATAAATAAATATCACATCATACCTTATGATATGAGTATATGTTGATGGGCAGACTGGATGGACCAGATAGTAGATGATGGCAGATAAAGACCTATGTTATTATATGTTACTATATATGATGTCAGCAATTGATAAGATACATATATATTTTTAATGTATAGCCTGCACTATCCAATCTACTAGGTGGGTAACAATAAAACATACAATATATTCCAAAGAAAAAATCGTACCAAAAAATACATACCAGCCGATATTCAAAGTGATTTATCCAGGCAGGACAGACTTGTGATGTTTAAGTGGTGACACTCAGTAGCACATAAAAGTGGACCGTGTCGCTTACTATCACCACAGACTGCCCCCTCCATTGGGCTATTAGGGCCCCTTTTACTAAGCTGAAGTAAAATGTTTTTGATGCGTGCTGAGGCCTCCCTTTTACTGCAGCAAGTAACAGGCTGTCATTTTTTTTTCTAAGAAATGGCCATACGGTAAGTGAACCACTTGCCATGTGGCCATTTCAGGGGGGAGCACTTACTGCCACCCACTGAGGTGGTGGTCAGGGCTCCTGTGCTAACCGAGCAGCACGCAGCAATGCCCGATTACTGTTGGGTAAACACTAGCACTACAAAATATTTTTGTAGCGCCAGAAATGGCACATGCTGAGAGTGGTAACTACCTGTCGGCAGGGCCGCAGGAGCTGGGCCTGGGACAAGGCCGGTACCGGGCCCCCCCACCCGAGGTCGCCACCCACCCGAGATCGCCGGGCCCCCCCGCCCACCCACCCACCCGAGGTCATCGGGCCGGGCCCTCGGAACTAACCGTAAGCCTCCCTTTCACTTCGCAGCAAGCAGCGGCAGGGCAGACCTCTTCTCCTTCCTTCCGTGCCCCACCCTCGCGGACGTTACGTCAGGCGAGGGCGGGACATGGAAGGAAGGAGTGGCCTGACCTGCTGCTGCTTGCTGCGAAGTGAAAGGAGGCTTAAGGTTAGTTCTGGGAGTGACGGAGGGCGGGCCAGGCAGTGACAGAGGGCGGGCCAGGCAGCGACAGAGGGCGGGCCAGGCAGCGCCGGGCCCCCCTGGAGGCCCGGGCCCCGGGACTTTTGTCCCCCCTCTCGGCGGCCCTGCCTGTTGGGCCACTGCAGTAGCCCAGCGGTAGTTCTGGATTTGAAAGAGGTAAGCCCACATTGGGCTTACCACTGCTTAGTAAAAGACTCCCTTAGTGCTGGGTCAGTCCATGAACAGAGCCTGGGAAAAGCCAGAACTTAACCAGTTAGTGGCCATGTTCAGACAGTTAACTGGCAGTGTTGCTAAAGTTAATGCAGCAAAAAAGGCTGTATTAACTTTAGCCGGGCACCAGTCTGAATACTGGCTGGTGCCAATTTTCTGGTTTGTGACATCAGCCTTCTTGGTTCCCCCTCCCTCCCCTGTGATCCTGATCCCCCCTCCGCCCCTACCGCCCACCCCCACCAGCCTCCCTGGGCCTACCTCACAGATGCCTAGTGGTCCAATGGTGTCCAAACGGTAGAAGTGATGCCTGCTCATTCCTGCCCGTCACAACTGCTGTTACACAATGGCTGCCACAACCTCTAGTGCAGCATTTCCCAAGTCCAGTCCTGGTTGCCAGTCAGGTTTTCAGGATATCCACAATGAATATGCAAGAGCTTGATTTGCATATATTGTCTCCATTATATGCAAATATTTCATGCATATTCATTGTGGAGGAGTGGCCTAGTGGTTAGGGTGGTGGACTTTGGTCCTGGGGAACTGAGGAACTGAGTTCGATTCCTGGCACAGGCAGCTCCTTGTGACTCTGGGCAAGTCACTTAACCCTCCATTGCCTGCCACATAGAGCCTGCCATGAGTGGGAAAGCGTGGGGTACAAATGTAACAAAAACAAAAACAAAAAAAAATCTGACCGGCAAGGGATACTCCAGGACTGGACTTGGGAAATGCTGCTCTGGTGGAAGCCTCACGGAACCAGGACTGAAAAAGCTCCCCAGATGGTACAGACAATGGACTGCGGGACTATATAGTGAGGAAGCAGAAAGCCAGACATGAGCATCGACATTCTTAGACGTAGCTTATGGGCTGCTTATGTTTATCCACTCTTCAATAAAAACACCCAAATTATACAAGTGCAGCATGTCAGTAAATCCAATAGAAAAGTATCACTTTATATATTTGACAGAAGATTTTTTTTATTGCATTTGTATCCCACATTTTCCCACCTTTTTGCAGGCTCAATGTGGCTTACAATACATCATGAATGGTGAAGATATATTAGAAGAATAGACAATCTAGTTAACAGAAGAATCATGGTAACATGATAATGATAGAACATGATAGCAGAGTAACAAACAAATATTATAAGACAGTTCTGAATATATATGAAGGAAATGTGTATGTTTACATTTGTTGATCTTTGTGGTATGCTTTATCAAAGAGATGGGTCTTCAGTAGTTTTCGGAAGTTGGTTAGTTCGTAAATCGTTTTTAAGTTGCGCGGCAATGCATTCCATGACTGTGTACTCAAGTAGGTGAAATTCAACGCATGCTTATGTTTATCCACTCTTCAATAAAACACCCAAATTATACAAGTGCAGCATGTCAGTAAATCCAATAGAAACGTATCACTTTATATATTTGAGAGAAGATACCATTTTTATTTAATGGAACCGAGAGAAAAGGAGGGCCACGCCTTCCACAAAAATGCAAACAAAACAGACCAGGGGTGGAAGACCAAGTCCAAATGACCAGCACAACGAATGAGTAGGAGCTTCAATACAAGTTTATTAGGACCCGACACGGTCCATGTTTCAGCAAAAATGCCTTCTTCAGGGGTCGGGTAATGTAAAACTTTAGCACAACTGAGAAACGCAAAGTGGAAGTGCTAATTAAAGCACAACCAAAAGAAAGCTGTATCAAAGTGCTCTGTCTGTTTCTGGGTAACACAATTAATAGTGCTTTTCAGATTTTTGTAATATGCTAAAAAAATGCAAGGAAGCCCTGGGAATAAAACAAACTAGGAGCAGGTAAGTTGGTATTTTGAGCAATTATCTTATAGCAGTAGTTCCCAAACCTGGTCCTGGAGGCACCCCAGCCAGTCAGTTTTTCAGTATATCCACAATGAATATTAATGAGATAGTTGCATGAACTGTCGCCACTGCATTCAAACCTATCTCATGAATGTTCATTGTGGGTATCCCGAAAACCTGACTGGCTGGGGTGCCTCCAGGACCAAGTTTGGGAAGCACTGTCATAGTAGCAACATGAAGGGACAAGAGGAATATAGGGCAAATATGAAATTTGTTTTGAACACTATTATTTTTCAAAGCTCATATCCCAAGAGCCAGCCTTATGGGTCCAACTGTTGCATAAAATATCAGACTTGACTCGGGAGGGTCGACAAGCTGGATCCGAGCAGGAGTAAGGGAAGAGCGAGAGAGGATGCCGCCACCACTGGCCTAGACCAGGGGTTCTCAATCCAGTCCATGGGACACAGAAAGTAGAGAGCTGCACGGGGACGGGGTTCGCGGGAATCCTGCGGAACCTGCGGGATTCCCGCAGGGACGGAAGCAGGTCCTGCGGGGTTCCTGTGGGGGTGGAAACAGTTCTGCGGGGTTCCCGCGGGGATGGAAGCAGGTCCTGCGGGGTTCCCGCAGGGATGGAAGCAGTTCTGCAGGGTTCCCGTGGAAGTGTAAGCTGCACTGCATCAGCCTCTCATCTACCGAGTACCTTGAATGCTGTCTCCTCCTCCTCCTCTTCCTCCTTGCTTTAACAGCACAAATGTGTAAAGTCTTCCGTTAAGGAGGTGGTAGAGACACAAATGATGAAGGAATTCAAAAAGGCTTGGATGAACACAGAGGATCTCTAATTAGAAAATGGAAGTTATAAAAATCCTAACCTTAAATGGCTGCATGTGTGTGGATGTGTCAAGTGACGCTTAGATGGTGACTCTGGCTGTGATTAACTAGGACCGATACCGGGAAGACTTGTATGGTCTGTGTCTAATATATGGCAGTCTGGTTTAGGATGGGCTAGAAAGGGCTTAGACAGCAACTTCAGTAGCTGGAACATAAGGACAGTGCTGGACAGATTTTTGCGGTCTGTATCCCACAAATGAGATGAATAGACTGGAGTGGGCTTCAGCGAGAACTCCAGCAGTTGGAACATAAGGATAGGGCCAGATAGACTTCTATGGTCTATGTTCCAGAAACACGGAAGAAAAGTATATAATATCACACTCATTGATTTAATCATGGATTGATAATGTGTGACTATTGGGCAGACTGGATGGACCATTCAGGTCTTTATTTGCTGTCACTTACTATGTTACAATCAATCCTCTTTGCTCCCGGGCTGATGCGCAGACCTCAGCTCTGACACAGGCAAGAGCATCGGATGTCACCTGACCTACTGGCGCGTGCATGTGGTGACCTCTCAGCACACAGTGCCAAAAATCAGAGACAAATCTTACATGTGCACACCAGAATGTTCTAAGTTTCAGCTTCCATTCCTTCCTTGCCTACAGTGATGTGGCTCAAATCCAGAGAGAGACTGAAGGAGCTGACCAGAATTTTCTTTTATGTACCATTAAATTCTTGCGGGGATGGGTGGGGATGGGTTAAATTCTTGCGGGGACGGGTGGGGACGGGTTGGGATGGATTAAATTTTTGCGGGGATGGGTAAGATTCCAGTGGGGAAGGGTGGGGATGGGTGAGATTCTAGCAGGGACGGGCGGGGATGGGTAAGATTTCTGTCCCCGTGCAACTCTCTAACAGAAAGCCAGTCTGGTTTTCAGGCTATCCACCATGAATATGCATGAGGTAGACTTACATACCAAGGAGGCGGTGCATGCAAATCTCTCTCATGCATATTCATTGTGGATATTCTGAAAACCAGACTAGCTTGGGGTTGAGAACCCCTAGCCTAGCCCCTGCTAGTGATAAAGAACACTGCTTAGGGATGATGTTGAAGGAACCTCCTTCCCTACCCGCCCCAAACCTGGAACTACCGCCGGCCCAACGTGGCCATTTCTGGTGCAGTGGAATTTTTTTTTCATAATGTGGCGCTAACCCAGCAGTAATCGGGCACTGCCGCATGCTGCGTGGTTACCAACAGGTTACTGAGGGAGCCCTTACCGAAGTGCTCCCCCACATGGCCACGCAGTAAAAGTAATCTTACTACATGGCCATTTTTTTCAGGGCTTTTAACTCGCTGCGGTTAAAAGGGCTCTGGCGTACAGGAAAACTGGCCCCGCCACTACGGCAGGGCCCTTTTTTCCCGCTGCTTAGTAAAAGGACCCCTTAAACTGTTATAGAATAGTAGCACAAAGCTGCTTTGGTGTGCACGACAGCTTATGCTAGATCAATGCAGGCAAAGCTGGCACCTAAGTGCAACTTGCAATCCATGCATCTGATACTATTCTATGACGTGTGCACATTGCTAGGAGGAATGCTCATGACATGCCCATGCTCCGCCCATTGGCACAGTAACATGACATGCGAATAGCTTGCCAACTTTACAGTATAGCATCTACCACCTGTATACATAAATGCCAATTTGTGATGTCACTCACATACGTAAGTGCACTTATTCTATAAATTAGCAAGAATTGCCTCTAAATTCTATAAATGGTGCTCAAAATTGCACACACCTAATTTTTGTGCACAATCTAATTGAATAACAAACCAATTAGTGCCAATAATTGGGTACTAGCAATTATTGGTGCTGGCAACAATTTGAATTTATGCATGCATCTTACTAGTTTCTATTCTGTAAAGATGTGCCAGTACATTTTTTAGTGTGCAAGTGAAAAGGGTGTGTGGCATGGGTGGGAGAGGGGCATCAACTGAAGATGCGTGCAATATTGTAGAAGTTGGAAGAGCTAATTTAGGCGCAAGAATTCACAGCAGGTTTCAGTTGATGTAAATCCTCGTGCCCAAAATTGAATGCGGATCTCAGCACTAAATGTTAGTCTACAAACGGCGCCCAACTCGGAGTGCTGTTTATAGAATAGCTCTCATTTTTCTGGCATCCAAATTTGGGTGCCATTTACTGAATCTAGTTCTTGGTGCCTAAATTTAGGCAGCCTTGTAGAACTGCCCTTCACATATTTCAACATGACAAATACGAGTACAAGTCCTAGAAGGGTAAAACTGGACTGTACCGGCTGATTTAAAGAGGTCAATCGGGGGAACTGGACTAGTATTAGCAGATACCCAACAGAAGGGGGAGGGGGACCCAGGAAACTGATGTCTTCTTTAGTCCCATTTCCCTTTTGAAGAAGGCTGCAATATTGGGATTCTTTCTGCTGGTGTCTTTGGTGCAAAGGGTTGCCCTGGTTCCAGGATACAAATATTTGCTTGTGTATTCACTGAATTTTATGACTCACTGAGCCTGCAGAAGAATTCAGTGATGTGAAAGCAAACAAATAAAATATATAAATCAATAACATTAATAATAAAATAGTAAACAGACTAGAGCAAATGTATTATTCAATATTTATGATGAAAATGATAACCCGTTTTCTGTGTCAAGGGTAAGGATAATGGGATTTGATATACTGCCTTTCTGTGGTACAATCAAAGCAGCTTACACTTATTACATGCAGGTACTTTCTCTGTTCCTAGTGGGCTCACAATCTAAGTATTGTACCTGAGGCAATGGAGCGTTAAGTGACTTGCCCAGAGTCACAGGGAATCTAACCCAGTTCCCCAGATTCTCAGCCCACTGCACTAACCACTAGACTACTCCTCCAATTAACCAATGTCGCCAGATCCTCATCAAAGAGCAACCAGCCCGTTAAGGATGAATGCCATAGCCACATCCCAGTGGCGAAGCCAGAATCACCTCCTTCCCATCACTCATGGAGTGGGAGGAAGGTGAACCAGCTATATAGGACATCAGTGAAAAAGGTAGCCCCCCAACCCTGGTGAGAAGCTTCAGAAGATTTGGGCATCTGCCAATACCAATGCTGTATAACCCTTTCCAGTGGCAATTTTTGGGTGGGCCAACAGGTTGAATGGGTGGGAACTACAACTTTTTTGAAAGAGAAAAAACAGCAACCTGATGCACCCATGCTCTGTCCCTACCCCACTCCATGCTCGACCTCTACCTCACTCCCCATAACTTCAATGAGGGTTGCAGTGCAGGCTTCAGTGGTTGGCCAACTGAGAGCTAAGGGAAGTACAATAGACTGCACTTCAGCCCCATTGAGCCATGGTCCTCCAACACATATATGGTATTGAAGCCAAACACATTCTGCATCCAGAGAACCTCCTGGCCCTCCACCAACAATGGATACAGAGCACAGCATGGACATTTCCCCATAAAATTCATCATACAAAGAAATTTTGGTTTCTAGTGTAATCTCAATAACAGACATATTATAAATTAATTTTAAAAAAATCTATAAAACAAAAGTAACTCAGAACCTAGAGCAAATATACCATGCCAACACTAACTTCCAAAAACAAAGGAACCTACCTATGAAAAGGAAGTGCCTTAAAAATTATAGTGGGGTCCTAAAATATAAATAATCAGGAAAGCTGAACAAGCCAAATTACTACAGAGTGCTACATAGAAACTTCATGCTAACAGAATACCTCAGTCACACACAGAAAACACAACTGCCAAATACAGAATAAGTGACCACAAACTCTAGAAATTACTACTACTACTACTATTTAGCATTTCTATAGCGCTACAAGGCGTACGCAGCGCTGCACAAACATAGAAGAAAGACAGTCCCTGCTCAAAGAGCTTACAATCTAATAGACAAAAAAAATAAAATAAAGTAAGCAAATCAAATCAATTAATGTGAATGGGAAGGAAGAGAGGAGGGTAGGTGGAGGTGAGTGGTTACGAGTCAAAAGCAATGTTAAAGAGGTGGGCTTTCAGTCTAGATTTAAAGGTGGCCAAGGATGGGGCAAGACGTAGGGGCTCAGGAAGTTTATTCCAGGCGTAAGGTGCAGCGAGACAGAAGGCGCGAAGTCTGGAGTTGGCAGTAGTGGAGAAGGGAACGGATAAGAAGGATTTATCCATGGAGCGGAGTGCACGGGAAGGGGTGTAGGGACGGACGAGTGTGGAGAGATAATGGGGAGCAGCAGAGTGAGTACATTTATAGGTTAGTAGAAGAAGTTTGAACAGGATGTGAAAACGGATAGGGAGCCAGTGAAGGGACTTGAGGAGAGGGGTAGTATGAGTAAAGCGACCCTGGCGGAAGACGAGACGGGCAGCAGAGTTTTGAACCGACTGGAGAGGGGAGAGGTGACTAAGTGGGAGGCCAGCAAGAAGCAGATTGCAGTAGTCTAAACAAGAGGTGACAAGGGTGTGGATGAGGGTTTTAGTAGAGTGCTCGGAAAGAAAGGGGCGGATTTTACGAATGTTGTAAAGAAAGAAACGACAGGTCTTGGCGGTCTGCTGGATATGAGCAGAGAAGGAGAGAGAAGAGTCAAAGATGACCCCAAGGTTTTGAGCTGAGGAGACAGGGAGAATGAGAGAGCCATCAACAGAAATAGAAAACGGGGGGAGCGGGGAGGTGGGTTTGGGGGGGGGGGGGGGGGGAAATGAGAAGCTCGGTTTTGGTCATATTTAATTTCAGGTGGCGTTGAGACATCCAGACAGCAATGTCAGACAAGCACACTGAAACTTTGGTTTGGATGCAAGGTGAGATATCAGGGGTAGAAAGGTAGATTTGGGAGTCATCAGCATAGAGATGGTAGGAAAAGCCATGGGATGAGATTAATGAACCAAGGGAAGAAGTGTAGATAGAAAAGAGGAGGGGACCAAGAACAGAACCCCAACAATAGATACACTGCACAGCATGAACATTTCCCCATAAAATTCATCATACAAAGAAATTTTGGCTTCTAGTGTAATCTCAATAACAGACATATTATAAATTAATTTAAAAAAATCTATAAAACAAAAGTAACTCAGAACCTAGAGCAAATATACCATGCCAACACTAACTTCCAAAAACAAAGGAACCTACCTATGAAAAGGAAGTGCCTTAAAAATTATAGTGGGGTCCTAAAATATAAATAATCAGGGATGCTGAACAAGCCAAATTACTAGAGTGTTACAACACCAGAGAAACAAGAAAGAAAGGCATTTCCTCCTGTGTAAAATGGAAAAATTATGTTCTTACCTGATCATTTTCTTTCCTTTAATCATACCAGACCAGTCCAGACTAATGGGTTGTGTCCATCTACCAGCGGAAGGAGACAGAGAAAATAGTTCTAAGTGAACCGCCCCTTAAGGCAAAACAAAAACATATCAGTGTTGTAGAGCACAATTTTCTCTTTCAGATGATAATACTGTTCACAAGCTGATTCAGGCAGACTCTTTTTTAATAATTGGCTTTGAACTTTGGTACATTTTACCATTTGCGCTGACAGTGCCAACTTTGAAGAGATCCTGCAGGGCGGTTATAGATGCTGGTTAGTTGCAAATCTGGCAGTATTATGTCCAGCACAAGCATAATGCTTGTTCAAAATTTCAAGTCTGTATCTTTGTTTGCATGGAAGTTGTTGCAGTCTAAATATTGGTCCAAATATGTTCCGATGAGTCGTGACCAATTTTGATGCACACTTTGAGTCAACTTGTTTGACTGGATTTTGCATCCATAATGTTAAAATGTATTTCATCAGAATTATCATCAAAAACTGTACAGGATTTGAATTTTTTAGCCATTCTTATAAATGTGTTTGGATTTTATTAGACCCCCAAAATGGCATTTTGGTAAATGCCGCGCGCTAATGGACTGACAACCTTTCAGAAAAGGGGGTCTAGATCTGCAACTATTGCAGTTACAGACCTCAAATTTTGGGAAACTTCGTTTAACACCTGACTCGCGCAACATATAAAATTTGAACAAAATTGGAGAACTTGATGGTGGGAACTTTTTTTTAATTTTAGACCACTTGGCATGGAATGACCCTATACACCTATGGTGATGGTGGGTTAGGGTTAAGTAACTTGCCCAGAATCACAAGTAGCTGCAGTGGGAATTGAACCCAGTTCTCCAAGATCACGGCTGCACTAACCACTAGGCTACTAGCCTAACTACCATCAGAGGCAGGCATGGTCATATAATTAACGATTATACTTGTGTTCAGATTCGGGTAATTATTGAGTAAGTGACGTCATCAAATGCATATTCATTGTGCATATTCAGAAAACCATAGGCGTAGACTGGGGGGGGCGAGGGGGGGCAATGCCCCCCCCAAACGATGATGAGGCGCCGCCGCGCCATTAGTTAAAAAAAAAAAAACACATGCAGGCACGCGCTCCTCTCCATCCGCTTGGCTTCCCTGCCCTCTCTGTCTGCGTCCTGCCTTCCTCTGACGTCAGAGGAAGGCGGGACGCAGATAGAGAGGGCAGGGAAGCCAAGCAGACGGAGAGGAGCGTGTCCGTCTACCCCTCTCTCTTCCTCCCTCCCTCTGGCGCAGGCAGCAGTCTTTTTCAGCGTTCCTGGCAGCGGTAGCGATGTACAAGCTGCCTTTGGCTCTGCCCCAAAGCCTTCTCTTCAAGTTCCTGTTCCCGCATCGGTGGGAACAGGAACTTGAAGAGAAGGCTTCCGGGGCAGACCGAAGGCAGCGTGTACATCGCTACCGCTGCCAGGAACGCTGAAAATGCTGAAGACTGTTGCCTGCGCCGGAGGGAGGGAGGAAGAGAGAGGGTAAACGGAGTCACGATCTTGGACCTCGCGGGGGGGGGGGCAGTAGAAGGAAGATGCATGGAACTGGGAGGGGTGGGGAGCAGAGGGAAGATGGATGGTACTGGGAGGGGTGGGGAGCAGAGGGAAGGAGCAAGAGATGGATGGGACTGGGAGGGGTGGGGAGCAGAGGGATGGACCAGGAGATGGATGGGATTGGGAGAGGGAAGGAGCAGAAGATGGATGGGATGGGAGCAGAGGGAAGGAGCAGAAGATGGATGGGACGGAGGGATGGTGAGCAGAGGGAAGGAACAGAAGATGGATGGGACTGGGAGGGGTGGGGAGCAGAGGGAAGGAGCAAGAGATGGATGGGACTGGGAGGGGTGGGGAGCAGAGGGAAGGAGCAAGAGATGGATGGGACTGGGAGGGGTGGGGAGCAGAGGGATGGACCAGGAGATGGATGGGATTGGGAGAGGGAAGGAGCAGAAGATGGATGGGATGGGAGCAGAGGGAAGGAACAGAAGATGGATGGGACTGGGAGGGGTGGGGAGCAGAGGGAAGGAGCAAGAGATGGATGGGACTGGGAGGGGTGGGGAGCAGAGGGATGGACCAGGAGATGGATGGGATTGGGAGAGGTCAGGCACAGCAGAGGGAAGGAGCAGAAGATGGATGGGACGGAGGGATGGTGAGCAGAGGGAAGGAACAGAAGATGGATGGGACTGGGAGGGGTGGGGAGCAGAGGGAAGGAGCAAGAGATGGATGGGACTGGGAGGGGTGGGGAGCAGAGGGAAGGAGCAAGAGATGGATGGGACTGGGAGGGTGGGGAGCAGAGGGAAGCCTACTGGAAAGAAGACATTGCATAAAACAGAAGACACTGGGACCAAAGAGAATAGAAAAACTAAATGATCAGACAACAAAGGTAGATAAAAGTATTTTATTCATAATTTATAAATTGAAATGTGTCAGCTTTTTGAAATGTGCATCTGTGATATTGTGCCTGTAAATTTCAATTCCTTCCTCCATATTAGCATATTCATTTGCATATGTATATATGCAAATGATATGCTAATATGCTCCACCCATTCTTTGCCCCCCCCCCCCCCAAATGAAACAGTCAAACTACGCCTATGCAGAAAACTCACTAGTTTTAGGGAACTTAAGGGCCCGATTGTGAACTGTTGTGCTAGCAGTCCGACTCCGGACTAAGGGGTAGATGCATCAATCAAACGTAAAAAAATCAGAAACGTAAAAACCTTTACCGAATCTGAAATAACGAAGCATGCTCCAAAAACACAGCCCCAAAAAGTTTGGTGCAGTATTGTAAAGAACGATGCACTAATCCCTGTCGGTAATCAGCTCGTAAAGCATGCGCAAAGCAGCCAAGCGTTATGCTGGCTGCTCTGCGCATGCCAGAAACGTAAGAAAAAAAAGAAAACACAAACACGTGGCTCCCCACTTTCCCCTGCATGTCTCCACAAACATTAAAGGATCGGGAGGGGGCAAAGGCGCTCATCAGCAGCGTCCTGTATGGACGGCCTTGCCCCCCCCCCCCCCCCCCCCCCCGAAGTCCCCGCTGCTCCGTTTGTGAAATAAAAGCTTTTAAAAATGAAACCTTTGCAGTTGCTGGGCTCCCCCTCCCTTCCTGTGTCTCTCTTCTTTAGTCGGCAATGCTCCGCCTCCTGCCCTCCTCCACTTCCGTGCCCCGCCCCCCCAATTTCATCCCTGCCGCTCCCCCCCCCCACCGGACCCCCCCTCCACCATAATGGCCGGTGCAGCGCCTCTCACCTATGTTTGAAGGCGCTGCACAGGATGGATCAGCTATTCTTGAGCTCTTCTGTCTCCTCCGACGTCTCCTTTTTCTTCCTGTGTCCGCCCTCCTCTGACGTCAGCTATCTACGTAGATAACTGAGGTCAGAGGAGGGCGGACACAGGAAGAAGAAGGAGACATTGGAGGAGGCAGAAGAGCTCAAGAATAGCTGATCCATCCTGTGCAGCGCCTTCAAACATAGGTGAGAGGCGCTGCACCGGCCATTATGGTGGAGGGGGGGTCCGGTGGGGGGGGGGGGGAGGGGGGGGGACGAAATGGGGGGGGCGGGGCACGGAAGTGGAGGAGGGCAGGAGGCGGAGCATTGCCGACTAAAGAAGAGAGACACAGGAAGGGAGGGGGAGCCCAGCAACTGCAAAGGTTTCATTTTTAAAAGCTTTTATTTCACAAACGGAGCAGCGGGGAGCAGCGGGGACTTCGGGGGGGGGGGGGGGGCAAGGCAAGGCCGTCCATACAGGACGCTGCTGATGAGCGCCTTTGCCCCCTCCCGTAGGGTTACCATTCGTCCGGATTTCCCCGGACATGTCCTCTTTTTGAGGGCGCCGTGGGGAGTCCGGGCGGATTTCCACGATTTGTCCGGGTTTCGTGACGTCGGGACTCGCGGGATCATCATCATCAGTCACTGACTCCTCTGATGCGCCGGCCGACGCAGGCAAGCTACACAGGCAGCGTCTGCGTGTGTGCGTGACAGCCAGCGCCTGCCTGCCTGAAGATCAGCTGATGACGCTGCACGGCACGCAGGCGCAGTTCCTGCTGTACTGCAGCTTGCCGCTTCTGAGCCTGCCATAAAGTCGACGACGACGAGGGAAGCTGCAGCGTGAGCGTCTCTGCTGGAGTCTGGACAGCTCACGGCTGGAGTCCACTGTCCGGAGCGAGTGGAGTCGGTGATGCGGGGCCGAGCCAGCCCTGGCCCGCCCGCTGGCACCGAGAGCCCGGCTCGCCGCTCGCGTATGTTCTGGTCCAAACGCTCCAAGTCTAGCCTGTTGCGGCGCCTGTGGAGAAGCCGAGGAGCGAGCGCGGGGGCGGCGGTCTGGAGCCGCGATCCCGGTCCGGTGGCTGCTGCTGCGGGGGCGAGTCAGTGTGGCACGGTGCATGCATGTGGCAGGACTTGGGAGCTGCAGGACCTGCGGTCTTTGGTGTCTGTCTCTGACTCTGTGCCCCGCCTGGCCCTGGGCCTCGCCTTGCTGCCCTTCTAGACGCATAACCTGGCTGAGCTGCTGGATCTGAGGTAAATAATACTGTTGTAGGAAGATTCGCGATCTTTAAAATTCAGAGGTGGGGAGGGACTGGACCCTAGAACTTGAAGAAGGAAGGAAGGGACAGAGCAGGCAGGGCAGGGGGGCCTGGAACTTGATGGGAGAGAGAGAGGGGGGGCCCTGGAATTTAGAGGGAGGGGGGAACTGGGAAGGATGGGGACTGGAACTGTCTGGGAGGGGAGGGGAATGCTGCATCACCTGTAAAAAAAAAAAAAACATTTCAGCACCCCCCCAATGCTGCATTATGCTAGAAATAAGAAGTGGATTTTCCAAGACAGTCCATGTTGCTTTCACCTGCAGTACTGATTCAGCACTCATCCCCTTCCTCACCCTAGTTCTGTCTATTAGCTTTTTCTTTATTGAAACCTTTTTAAAACCCTGCGCTAACTGTTTTACCACACATTCTCTGGCAACAAATTCCACGTTGTGAGTGAAGAAATATTTTCTACAGTTTGTTTTCAATTTACTACTCAGTAGTTTTGTTATGATCCCCTAGGCGGCGGCGGCCTTGTATTTTTGGAAATAGTAAATAAGCAGTTCATCATGTCTACTCATTCCTCTCCACTCATTATTTCATAGACCTCTATCATACCTCCCTTCAGCTGTCTCTTTTCCAAGGTGAAGAGCCCTAGCCTCTTTATCCTTTTTCTTCATAGGGAAGTCTGTCATCCTGTTTGCCATTTTTGTCACTCTTGTCTTCTCTATACCTTTTCTACTTCCGTTATATATTTTTTTTAGGTACGGTGACCAGAATTGCACTCAGTATTCAAGGTGCAGTCGCACAATGGAGTGATACAAAGGCATCCTAATATTCTAATTTTTGTTTTTCATTCCTAATAGCTTAACAGACAAGGGGGGGGGGGGGGGGGTTTGGAACTGGGAATGAGGTTGAGCATGGGGGAGATATGCTGGATAAGAAGACAGGATGAAAGTGGAAGAGTGAACAGGGAGACATTGGGAATCCTGGACATACAAGGAATAGATATTACAGTTTTCTTGAAGTCTTGCATAGGGGGCGGGGCGGGGAAGGGGTATGTCAGGGGCGGGGTATGTGTCCTCTTTTTTCTTAGGGCAAATATGGTAACCCTACCCTCCCGAACCTTTTTTAATTTAGTTTCCTTTTTTATTTTAGGCACAGGGAAGCAGGGAGCCACTTTTCTTTGAAAACATGCCAGCAATTTGGTTTTTCATCATGCAGGGGGCAGTGGGGAGATGACAGCTCAGGCTTTAACGACAGGTCTGAGCTGACGTTAAATTTCTGGCGGTAAGTGAATCGTTGCTATCGTCGGTATGGTTAGTGCATTCCGAATTGTCTACATTTCAATGGTAGTTTCTCATTTGCATTCCAGTTTCGTTAGCTGCTACTGCCGTCGAAAAATAGGCTTTAGTGCATGGAAAGGATAGGAAATTCTTCCTTAAGGGCTCATTTAACGATGAAAAACGTTTAGTGCATCTGGGCCTAAGTGCAGCCATGCTGAATTATTGAAGGGAAGAGGAAGCGGTACTCGCCTTGGACAACCCCGGCTAGGTAGGTGGTCACCGAGAGGCTCGTACACTCCCAAGAGAAACTAGCAGAAGCCACTCTATCCCCGCGGGATTCCCGCAGACCCCGGCCGTTCCCATGCAGCTCTCTACCAATCTTCGCCCACTAAGGAGGTTTGGCCCTTACAGCTTTCCTTCCCCGGCGGCGTCCCGCCCTCCTCCTCTGACGTAACTTCCGGTGGCTGTTTCCGGCAAAGCGGGACGGAGTGGTCACGACTACCTCAGAGGGAGGGAAGTAATGCCATAGGAGACGGTATACCGGAGAATGCAAGCTGCAGGATTAATGGTGGGCAACCTCTGATGTGAGTTTGATGTTGGAGGGGTGTCGGATAGGGAGGAGAGGGGAAGACCGGTTCCCCGGATGCGTGTTTTTGAATGGATGATGTAAGTCCGGGGTTGTTTTTGTGACGTAGCATCTCCCAGGCCATCGAGTTGAACGGGAAATGGGTTAATTTCTAATGTCGGGGACTGTGTAATTGTAATTGTTTCTTCTTTAGCAGGCTGTGAATATGTCCGAATGAATTTATCACAAATATGTGGTTGACACGGGTTATGTCCCAGGTGGCGAAAACTACAAGACTTGCAGGTAATGACTAAATTGCTATGAACCTTTGAGGAGTAGGAGTGACCTTGTTACGTTGTTCTAAAGCATTTGTGATTTTGAAGGAGTCCTGGACTGTGTAATGAGTAGAGAATCACCTCTGCCATTGCCTTCTGTGCTTTTGGCCAAGTCATTATATCTGCTTGGGTCACAGGTTGAAGAATAAGTTCCAAGTCAAAATCAAAACATATTGTTGAGATCGAAGTAAGAAAACATTTCTTTGTAGTTTAAAACAAATATTGGCAAAGGAAAGTAAAATCTTTCATGAGAAACACTCAAGTGTACTGCATATAAAATCTGTGTTTAATGGCAAGTTAATTTTCAATAAAACATCTAATCTAGCTAGCACTGTTAAATATGCAAGTAGAAATTATACAAAGTATATGTAGAATATTAAATATAATCAGGACATCTACATATAATACTCATGGGGAATTCTGCACAAAAGAGAGAAATAAAGTGTATAGAATGTCTCCATTATAATGGCTGACATCTTCCCCAGGCACACCCAATCAATGAAGAACAATTGCACAAAAATAGGGCAGCTAAAACATAATTGAATGTGAAATACCATACACCAACCAAACCAATTATAAGGTGTTATTGGGAAAAAAACATTTTTAATCTCTTAATTTCTTGATTTCAAACAACAAAAATTTTAATTTCTTAAAAAGGAGGGAAAAGGTCTCAGCAGTGAAAGGTTATTGCCATGAACAAGGGTATAATTTATCGAACCCACTTTGTATCATTTTCACAAACCACAGCACCTTATGACTATTTGCCAAAAACCTCCAATATTTTAAAATTTTAATATGAAACATCTTCAATATCAATCATCAGTGTCACCAACTTGACACCAATACCACTGCAATGTTCAAATTAATGTTCATGAATCAATTAACCTTTCTGCCTTTAAAATTTCACTTCCTGCTCTCTGCCATCCCAGCCCAACTGTTCCTTTGAACCATGTGGGCCTCTGTACAGCTGCATGGCTTAAAGGAACAGCTGGGGACCAAGGTGGCAGAGGAGTAGGAAGCAGCCCAATGTATGATAGGCAGCTCCTTCTTCAGCCAGAGTGGTGAGTGTGCAGGAAGGGAAGGAATCAGCTGGGAAAAAAGTACAACACAGATGCTCCAAGCAGGCACATTATGAATCTACCTGTCACGCAGCTTTTTACTTTCTGGCTTCCAATTATGGAATTATCTTCCCCTCGCTCTCTTGTGTTTTAAGTTCCTCCTTAAAACCCAATCTGGCTTTTGGCTTTTTGCCTCTGGTGACCTAGAAACAATTTCTCAGTTTTATTGTTGAGTGGTGCTCTTTGATGATTGAGTCTGTCGTATTTTACCTTTGGCATTCCTTTTTATTTTATTTTGTTTTTATCTGTTTTGTGAACCACTGCAACCTTTTGTTTAGAAGTGGCAGTATATTAAGCAAACCCATAAACATAAAATTCTGTGCAGTCTGCAGAGGTGGGGAGTTTTGCGCATATTCTGTATTGTTCAGTAGCACAGAATTCCCCCAGCAGTAATATAAGCTATATGCTATCGGAGCTATCCATCGCTATACTACACTAGCAACTACCACAACACTGCCGCTGGTGGTTGTGGCAGCCATTTTGAGGCCTAGAACTGTTGAAAAGTAGGAGCAAGTGGGTATTGCTCCTGCCCCCAGAACCTCCTTAGATCACCAGGGCAAGAAAAGGTAGTCCAGGGATGTGGCTATATGTGTGAGAGCGAGTTGGGGCCTGGTTGGGGCTTCCTGTCTTTGGGAGGAGGAGAGAAGGGGGATCCAGATCATGGGGTAGAGAGGGGACACCAGAAACCCTTCTTACCATTTTTCAGAAGTTAACCAGCCACTGACCAATATTTAGCTTTTTTTTTACTGTACTAACGTTAGCTGTCTGAATATTGTTTTCAACCAGTTAAGTACCAGCTTCACCTACTACCTTGGCAGTAACCACTCAGTACAGGGGCAGTTAGTGCTGATATTCAGCGGCACCATCCAGTTAAGTGCTGCTGAATATAAGTTGGTAGGTTGGCACAAATGGTTTAACCGGGCAGAAGGCTCTCCTGCCCAGTTAAACCACTTTGAATATCAAGCCCTTTCTGTATAGTGGATTTATACAATAAAACTCTGTGGTAGTTATTTTAGAAGCAGCCTGTAAATGTCTGGAGAGGTCCAGATGTTCAAATATCATTTCAAAACATGGGCCTTTCAGACATTTGGAAGCTTATTACATTTAAATTGCAAGGGGATGTGGGAAGGGCAGGGAGAGGTGTGGGTGAGACAACAATACAGATTTCACATAGAGAATCCACATCTGTAGTAGAAAACTTGGACATTGGGATTTAGACTTGATCTGAGGCAAGAATAAGTGCCTGCTATAGAGGCTGCCCTAAATCCCAACATCATGTCCTGCAAAGGCAGGCTCCCCCTCCCTCATCATTGCCGTACGTCAGTGCATTCCTCCCCACCCTTCCCAGACATCATACCATAAACCTCTCTCAGACAAAAGTCAAACCCCCCTCTCCCAGGATTACCATGGTTCCTGGTGGGTGATGTGGCAAGAGCGATGCCTGCTCACTCCCACTTTGTGGCCACCCATGTCCAGTATGGCTGCTGAGACCTCTATGGCCTGAGCCCTAGCAGTAATGCCACAATATTTGGGTTCTCGGTGGCCATATTGGTCCCAGATGACCACAAGGTGGGAGTGAGTGGGCATCTCTCCTGCCCCACTACCCACCAGAGAACTCAGCCTGGGGACTGGGGGAGGGTTTGGGGGCTTTGTGTCCCAACACCTATTTTGGTGGGCATTCTGTCCCAAGGAGGGGGAGGATATCTTGGGGAGGCTCTCGCATGTTGGGGATTGACTCTGGTGATGGAAATTCCATACGTCCTGATGGGGACATTGGAATTCCCCTCTGCAAGTCTTTTCTAAAATGGCCTTCCACTTATATAACATCTTGGGGGGGGGGGGTGTTTTTAAAAACAGTTACATATTTGGCACAGTGCAAAATATAGAGTTGCTGTTTGAATATCAGCCTCCCATGTACATTTGAATGGTGAGCCTATAAATTAGGTGCTGACAGTTAGATGCTCATTCCATGCATAAAAGTTTAGAATAATGACACATACTTGCATATATGTGCACACATACATGTAAATGGCAATAGTCTGTGTAGGCGCTATTCTGCAAATAATTGCTTACCTTACATAATGGGTATTTGCGGGGAGGCGGAGCATGGGCAGGACTTCCCCTTATGTAAATTACAGAACACTGTAAGTTACATGTATCCCTGCCACTTTTAGGTGCTGGCACTTATGCCATCTGTATGACTGGTGTAAATGCTGATGCCTAAATGTTAGGAGCGCTTATACTGGGGTATGCTTGTATTCTGTAATGGAACCCAGGCACCTAGGTTCTGTTGTAGAATAGGCTCCTACTCCGCAGCCTCAGGTTGCCTTTGGGGGACGCCCAGTTATAGAAATATTCCTACTGGGAGGTATAGCCATTCATATTGCAGAAGATCTTCCAATAAGGAGAGGAAATAATACTATTATTGTTTGCCATCTATTACTGTTGGTTAAAATAAAATAATGTGCAAAAATTGTACGGAATGTGTGTGGCAGAGCCAAGACAGAAACCAAAAGTTTGTGCTCCCATATTTAAATGGTTTGGGGTTTTTTTGTTTTCCTTCAGGAAGCTTGTCTGGGTCAGTGCATGCTAGTGTGTGTCCTGGCCTTAAGTATGTGAATTACAGCACCCAGCATAGCAAAAGTACGGGTACACCCCCACAGCGATGGTATGCACTGGACTCCGAACTGGAAGAAATGCTAGTGCCTAGGAGAATGTCCATCAGCCCTCTAGAAAGCTGGTTAACTGTTCGCTATTCTCTGCCAAGGGCAGAAGTCTTCAACATTGTGGAGAAGATAAGCTATGCACCTGGTGGAGCTGCCAGCCAGTACAACTGCCCTCAGCAGGACTTGGGAGAGATCAGAGGCGAGAGAGACCATAACGGGGTGCAGTGTAAAAATGTGCTAAAGATACGCAGGAGGAAAATGAACCGACATCAGTATAGGAAGCGTCAAAAAAGGACAAAGTTTTTACGACGAAAGATCTTGGAAGGCCGAAGGAAGAAACGCCAGGTGAGATACAGTTAGAAGCTCTCAGAAAATACTGGAAGAAAACAGAGACATGTATAAGGACCCCAATGTCCATCTAATCTGTTCAGCTCCATTCCTTCTGCATTGCTGTAGCTTGCGTTTACCATTTTCCATCATTTTTTTCACAGCCTTTCTTCTGTCATTGTTTCTTTTGCCACCAGCTCCTTGAGAGGTTAATTATTGCTCCTGACTCCACTCCCGTAGAGTCTCATACTGTGACCTCTTGATCTATAGCATTCTTTCTTGTGAAAAAGGTTTGCTGCTTTTACGTTATTGGAACCATTGAGATATTTGGAACTTTAGTATCAAATTCTTAGGATTTTGGATGCAGGCAGTGCCCCATTTTGGTAGTTCTCTGGTTTGCCACCATCCTTTCTATTTGGAGGGACAGCCTTCAGCAGTGGGACAGTATTCTAGGTGAGGTCTTGAAAAACAAATTGACATATTCAGAAAGACTTTTGCGTGGCCACAGTTAGTCTGGCAGTCCCTTCAGCCTGATGATTTTAAAATTATGTCATGCAGGCTGTAGTGGGGGTCACACTTACACCATTGTAGCAGCCATTATATGGTCCTTCCAGATAACTTAATAAATTCCAACTAATGAGGGTAGTGGCTGGAATTAAATTCAATTAGCATAAATCTCATAATGTTTAAAATTCTGCCTTAGCTTCCGATTAACTGCTTAATGCTCTGTGACAAGTGGCATATCAAATTAAAAAAATTCAGTAACATTACAGTAGATGGCAGTTCCAAGTTCTAATGCTTGATTTCATGTTTAAGAAGTTGGGTCCAGCTTACCTCCTGAACTGGGTATATTGGTGTTTCCATCTTAGGTTCCTGGGTCAGTGCACGAGATGTTACTCAGGTAAAACAAGAAAACAAGCCTTTTTGGAATATAATGCGTAAAGAACTGCATTTGAAATTAGAATATCTTTCTTTTGAACATCAGCTGAAAAGAATCAAATTAATCTTGGATAATTCTGTACTTTATGGTTTATGCTTTTTATTGGTAAACATCAAGAAAAAGTAATATAAGTCCATCCCTTAACAGTTTTCCCAATCATTTCATCAACAACCAACAATAGAAAAAAATGAACATCAGAACACCACTGTTTTACCCCTTATCCCCCCCCCTAAAAAAAATAAAAAACTAGAATAGAACCCAACCCATACTAACTCCCTGTCCCTCTCCTGAACAACATCCAAGTACTAATATTTAAAGCCCCTAGCTGGAAAGGAAGGGAAATGTTTAAAAAACAGAAGATTTTCCCTTTCCACCCAAAAAACTATAATTTCTGTACTTTATTGACCATCATTAAGTGCAGTTGTACGTAATGCTTACAAATTTACCCCCCCCCCCCCCCCCCCCCCCCGTTTACTAAGCCGCCCTAGTGGCTGCCATGCGGCAATGCAGACACAGCCCATTCAACGTAAATGAGCTGTGTTGGAATTAGAGCATGGCAGCCGCTATTGCGGTTTAGTAAACAGGGAGGTTGGTGTACCTGCTTATTTATCTGTATGAATTACAAGTGTACATGGGGACATAATTTGGTCCACATCCCCAGTCAGTTTTTTCCATCCCCATCATATCGGTACCATCACCACAGTTTTCTTTCCCATCCCCGTGCCCAACCCACATGGCCTCCTTTTTAATTTTAGCTGAGGTGGTGTTTCAGGTTTCCGAATTGAGGTGTGCTCAGGGTCATAATCTCGTCCCCACTCATTTCTGATCTATCCCTGTGATATTAATGACTGTTTTGTTACCAACTCCATGGATATCCTTGGTTTCTCTTTGTCCCCATCCCTGTGCACACCTCTAGTATGGATGTTGACTACTTTACATCTTCATCTCAGTGTTTATAACCATGCTGTTATATTTAGATATTGTAACTGTGTTGCTGTATTATAATATTGTACTGAGCAATTTGTGTTTTTTTTTCTGGGTAGGAACAAATGCTATTAAGCGTGCACACTTGAGTGAGCTCTATTAACCATGATGACACACACATGCAAACCATCATGTGCGTGTACTGTTTGAAAAGAGTGAGTCCTAAGTGCAAATAATGAGCATTCTTTTTAAAATATGCACTGTGTGCACATACCCCTGCATTCTATATATAACACCCAAAGTTGAACACCCAACTTTAGACGTGCCTTCCGAGATGCACGTGCAAATTGTATGAGCTCTGAACCATCAATAATTGGGTGCTAACAACCAATTATTGATTTTACTTGGCACTCATTAAAATTTGTGCATGCATCTGGTTGCATTCTATTCTGTAGGGCACGGCGCCTAACTCCCATGCCACGTATCTCAAAAGGGTCGTGGCCATGTGCATATCAGGGGCATTCCGAAAAGTTGCACATTGAATTGTAGAATAATGCCTATTTTTGGTTGCCGGCATTTATACCAGGTTTTAGGAGGTGTAAATCCAGTACCCAAAAGTTAGGCGTGGGATCCACGCTAAGTGTTAATTCTCTGGGGGGGGTTTCAGTACTGTTTATTACATTCCCTCCATAGTGTGTACTCTTAACAGCAAACAACATTCATTTGAAAGAGTTGCTCCTCCCTAGTAATGAGCTACTCGGAGGTGTGATTTATAAAAAAAGAAAATTGAAACAACCTATACAGAGGCATTTTTGTCTCTCATCTCTCTTCTCCCTGTACACGCCAGCCTTGATCTGGCTTTGACCACCCCTCCGTCACACTGCTTCATCATTTGTAATTTAGTTAGGTTTAAAAACCATGTTTCTTACAGTGCAATCTAGACCAACTTGGTGTACATCACATAAATTATATAGCATGAAAACCATGGTCTGCAGCTGGACTGTGATGTCACCTTCTCATTTTCTTCTTTCTACGCATGTAATGCAAAGAATGTTGGTAGTAATCCCGGCAGCCAAGGATCTTGATAAGTCTTAGACCTTTCTGTTTACCTCTAATTTTTCCCTTCTTGTTGGTAATGCATTTCTTGCAGGAACATGTAGTGAGTCGTCTTTTTTTTTTTTTTTTTTTTTTTTTTTTATGCAATTTCTCAGGTATACTCTTACCTTTTCATGTGCCACCCTTTTTATTCTCCAGAAAAAGTTTGAGATGGACTTGAAGCGTATCTGGAAGAAAGCTGGTCTAAAGAATCCACCTGCAGGATGGGAAGCACCCAAGATATTTCTGAGACAAGGAAAGTCTGAATGAGACACCATATTGTGTGTGTTTTAATAATATGTATTTAAAAAACTTAAATGTGTTTTGAAGTCTTTAATAATGAGACTAACTATGAGGAAACAGCTTTGGGGTAAAATCCTTTTGACTTCTGAGCACTGCAGGTGGTGGTGGTTTCCTCCATATTCATTGAACTAGATGGTATCCTGCCCATCTTACAAAGAAGACTTGGCAGATTGGCATAGAGCAGTGGTTCTCAACCAGTGTGTCATCAAAAATTTGACAGACAGGGTTTGCTTTTCTTAACAACCTTGTGTGCTGTAGGTTGGGAAGACTTAAGAACCAGGAAGTCAGGTACTTGAAATCTCCATATCTGGTCCCTTCTTCTGTCACCACCGTTGCATCTATATTTCCCTTATTTTATTGTTGGGAATAATTAAATGATATATAGTTTTTTTTCCTTTGTTCATTTACAGATTGTAATGTTTAGTGTGTCACACATGCAGGGCTTTCTTTGAGGGGGTACTGAATACCGGCACCTTTTCCATTGTCTGCTAAAATTGACCCATGGTCCCCAAGTTTTACTGAAAGAGCTCATGCTCTACACACCAATTCTGCTGTGCCATAGATCCTGTGATTGGTTGCAGGAGGCCTGGCTATTGTAGGGTGCGTCCCTCAGTGATCATCCTGTTGTAACAGAAGAAAGTTTGAAAACCACTGGTATATACAGACAGAACTTTACATCTCTGTTACTAAGTTATCCCTAACCATCCTGCTGTTTTCACTCCATGTCTGATATTCTGAAACATCCCATGACTTGCACTGCATTTAGCCCTGTCAAGAAATGAAATTGGATGGATGTTGAATGCCCTTCTCAAAATCAATAGTGATAGGCTGAAATATTTATGCCCAGGATCCTTAGGTTTCTAAAGTTTTGCACATGCAGGAACAGCAGTATAATTTCCTTTTCCCAATATCTTACTATTAAAAACACCATCTTTCCATTAATAGTTAACCCTTTAGTGTCCAATGTTCCTGTAATAAGCCATATGGGAACAGATTGATGGGGACATTGGACACTAAAGGGATAAAGTGTGTAGAAAGTATTTGACAAATTCAGAATAATGTGCTTTCTTTCAGAGATTCAAGCTTAGCATAGGACAGGCAATGGTAGTAAGGGCTGATTTAACAGGATGCAACATCCTTTGATATCAATTAAAGAATCACTGATTGCAAACAATATATTGAAACAAAGAGAATAAAGGGGACATAGTCTTTGTAATTAAGCCTCTGAAGGAATATGGGTAGGCCAAGGGCGTCTGCTCTTTTTTGGGGCTTGGCATTGAAACACCAGTGGTTAACAGCTGCCTTTAACTATCATCAAACCAACCGGAGAACTTTTAAAGGGAGATCAAGTGAAACCTGACTAATCTATACCAGTAGGTAATCATTTGTTATAACGTGATGGTAATAGAGGATGAGTAATGTACACCACTGACATACTGCAACTTCTTTCCATGCACCTTGCCACAGAATTTCTGTGATGCTTTGCGTAGAATCACTTTTTGTTATTGCTTACCTACCATCCACAAACAGATGCATGAGCCGTTCATCCAGTCCCACTCCCTGATGCGTGCCCTGTTCTGAGTCTCTAGTAAATTGGTTGTCATCACATACATCATTTTCATTCGCGATGTGTTCTAAAACTGACCCTTCTGCTGCTCTAGAGCCAGAAACAAGCTGGCACTGAAAATTTGCACTGAAGCACTATAGCAGTTTTTCCTACATAAGCACACAACTGTGGAACGCATTTCCAAAAGCCTTGAAAACTACGAACGACCACCTAAATGTCCGGAAAACACTAAAAACTAACCTGTTTGAAAAGGCATATCCTACCGATCCAACATAAATGCCTGATCTTTACAACACAACAAAACTAAAGAACGTAATGGACATAACACAACTCTTCCGTTGTATGATTCCCTAGTGTGGCTGTGCCACATGAACTTTATCTTACCACAGCATCACTTTGTATTTGTTTACACTGGAGTCTGTAACACCTCTCTGGTACTATGTAAGCCACATTGAGCCTACAAATAGGTGGGAAAATGTGGGATATAAATGTAATAAATAAATAGCAAGTTTATATCATTGTGCCAGCTAATCATGGCAAGGTTTGAGCAAAATTTCCCATCACATGTCCCTCATCGAGAAATTGATTCTACATGAAAGTAACAGAAGCAATAGCTCTTCTGACCACTAGGCGGAGCAAGAATCAAGGAATTCGACTTCTGCATTTTCTGTTGAAGAATCCACCTTTTGTAGTAAGGATAACAGTGGCAGGTGGAGATAGCAAAATGTACCCTTTAACTTTTCAATAACTGATCTCTTAGGGTTTTTCAGAATCCCAGTATAATCTGAAGTATGTAGTAACAGTGGATGATGTCAAATGAGGACCAGTTGTCCTCTCCAGTGTATGCATTCATCTTCCTGTGTGGTTGTCTACCACTTTAATAGATAAGCACATAAATTGCTCTATTAAACCAATTCCTTCATTCTCCCGTGTCTTTTACCTGATCTCTGAATACTATGCCTATATTTACAGGCATTCATCTATACACACACACACACACACACACACACACGCTTGCTAGCAAAGGAGTGTTTGAAGTGTTTTATTTATTTATTTATTTTAGAACATTTATACCCCGCTTTTTGCCACGTAAAGCAGCCCCACAGCGGCTTACAATGAACTAATAAAAGCAATTATAATGACAGTTGAGAGGGCAGAAGGGAAGGGTATATAAATACAGTATTTAAACAAATAAACAGCAGGCAGGGAAAAGAAAACAAAAAGAAGAGAAAGCAAAGAGTAAAAAGTCCAGAATATACCATCACTTTATTGTGTGCCAAAAGGGGTCCTTTTACCAAGCTGCGGGAAAAAAGGCCCTGCGCTAGCGGCAGGGGCCATTTTTCCACATGCCAGGGCCCTTTTTACTACAGTGGGTAAAAAGCTCCCAGATAAATGTGATAAGAGAACTTTTATTGCGTGGAACTGTGATAAGGGCTCCTGCAGTAACCTGGTGGTAACCGGGCAGCATGCGGTGATGCCCGATTACCACTGGGCTACTGCTGCGCAAGCCATTTCCGGGATTTTACAGCAGTAACAATTACATTTGCATCTGTCTATAACTATCACAAGTATGTTCAAATTGCAATAAGGTGTTAAAAGGCAACTGCCAGCCTTACCTGTCTTTTAATTAACTTTTTACATTTCTGATCCTTAATCTACAACAAAGCCCCTGTTTTGTTTTACCACTAAACTTTGAAATATTCCAAATAGCCGTCAAACTTGAAACTGTTGTCTAAACTTTCTGGCCATCTTATGCTGGTTGATGTTGGGCATTGTGCGTTATAGTCATGCCCACTCTGTACCAGTTACTTGTAGGCTTTTTGGAAGCTTAATGCAGCTGTACCACTGGCAGGGTTGTAAATGTGGTTTGAAAGTTGAGAATTCAAGGAGGCAAGATTTATAAGTTACATCCTTGTAACAAACATCTACGAATTGTGGGGTTTTTTTTTTAAAAAGGAGGTATATTGGGGTTTGGGACCGACACTGCCTAAATAGTTAATAACAGAAAGAATGCATCGAGTTCATTAGTGCTTATAAAAACAGAAATCAGCATAGCTCCCTGTCTTTCAGGAGCAGCATGCTTGCAGCTTTCCTATCCCTACTGTTTGCTGATGCCTCTTCTGTATCAGCTACACAGTCAGGAGATCTCTGGGCACCAGGATGAATTCTTTGAACAGTGTTCTGGCTGGAGGACATTGCAGACTGAGGAGGAGATCTGTGTTGGAAGTCTAGAATGAATAGCTGGTTCCAGGTTCTAAAGTACAATAGCATCAAATACGGCTTTTCAAATACTATTTATGTTTTTTTGTAATGATAGACTGCTGGACTGATGAACCAATCCCTTGTGACCTGAAGCCATGTGATCATCATTAAATTAATAGCTCGTTCATATCTTGTCTGAACCTGCCTAGACCTATATAGAAACAGAAGATAAAAGCCTAGATTGCAGTTCCTCTGCTCTTTTTGCTAACAGTGTGGAGGAGCAGAGGCAAGGAATAGAGAGAGCTTCTAGTACCAGTACTATGTAGTCTCTGCTGTCTTATACTGTACTGCTATCAACGTTGTCTCCTGTGGCCGTACTTTACTCTGCATGTGGGAATGATGTCATCATAGCACAGCTAAATGGTACAGACCATGATGGAATACTGTCACGTTTTCCAAAAGCAGGAACTGGGTTTGTGAGCCCTTGGACCACTGCCGAGGAGCGGCAGTGGCAGGCAAAACCACCCCACACAGGGATAAGGCAGAACTCTGACAGGACCAGCTAGATGTCACCTGCACTTGACCACCGTTCCTCAGAAGTTGAGCCTCTGAGTGCAGGTGGCCGGCAGGACAGGAACTGGATACCAGCAGGATACACACAGGGAGGCTAGGCAGAATACTAGATTAGGACTCTCAGACAGACAAGGGACAGAACTGAAAGCTGCAAGCAGCCACTGAAACAGGGAACAAACACTGGTAGACAAGAGACAGAACTGAAAGCTGCCAGGCATCCACTGAACAAGAAACACAGACAACCTAGCACTAGACAAAGACATACAAACAAGAACAAGACTGGGAAACAAGCAATACAGTAAACAAGCAGTACAGAACACAAAGCTACACAAAGACTAAACTAGAATCAGACAAGAATACAAACTGTAAACTGGACTAGGCAGAAGTGCAGCAAGCACCAACAAACCAGGGCCTTAGGCGAGGCAAAGCAGAGAGTTTCAAAATGGGCAATAAGCCCAGCAGCAGCTGAGGCTCAGATGCCGCAATCACCAGGCAACTACAGGTGCTGTGTAGGTTCAAACAAAACAAGCAAGTCTGGCAGGCCGGAAGATCCGGACTGGACTGAGCTGAAGTCTGGAACGGGAAACAGCACACAGACAATCCAATGCAGCCAGCACATTGGAAGAACAGACAGGAGCCAGCTCAGAAGCTGACCGCCGGCAATATGGTGAGTCTGAGAGGGGTCACGGCCACAGACGTGACAAATACAAACAGTAATGCAATCTTATGTTGTGAGATATATTTCTTCAAAATATAGATTACATAGAGGGTTCTTGGAAAAGTAGTACTTAAATGCTCTTCATTAAATCCTTGAAATAGCTCCTTCAGTCTTGCCCAGGCAAACAAATAAGGAAAGAACCAGAGGACAGGGCAGAAAAGGAAAGTAGGTCTAGAAAGAGAAAGAATGCAGGGAGTAAGAGGAAGGTGTTCAGCTGCAGAGACAACATGCCAACAGCAATCTGTGAAAATAACAGCATGTGTAGTTCTGGGAGGTGAGTCTCGCTTGGTCCAGAAGCCCCCAGCAACGTTTCTACTAAGGAGTAGCCTGGTGTGTGCAAACATTATTTTGTGTGAGCAAGAAGTTTTAAAAACCAACAATTTTTTAGTGCCAGTATTAGCAATGCATTTCTATGTATAGCACAAAAAAAAAACATTTTTGTGAGCAACCATGTAAAATCTGTGGGAGACACTCCTCCACTCGGAGGAGAGGGAGGGAGGGCGGGAGCCTGAAACTCAGAGGAGGGAGGGGGGCCTGGAACTCGGAGGAGGGAGAGAGAGGGAGGTAGGCCTGGAACTCGGATGAGAGGGAGGAGGGAGGGGGCCAGGCTGGAACTTGGAGGGAGGGCAGGGCCTGGAACTCAGAGTGGGGAGGAGAGGGAGGGCAGGGCCTGGAACTCGGAGGAGAGGGGGGCCTGGAACTCAGATGAGAGGGAGGGAGGGGGCCAAGCTGGAACTCGGAAGATAGACTTGCTAGTGCCCGTTTCATTTGTGTGAGAAACGGGCCTTTTTTTTACTAGTTATTGATAAATTGGTCACTTTGCATAAAATAGGACCTCTGGTAAATTAGATATAAATAAAAACATAAGAATAGCCATATTGGATCAGACCAATGGTCCATCTAACCCAGTATCCTGCTTCCAAAAGTGGCCAATCCAGGTCACAAGTACCTGACAGAAACCCAAATAGTAGCAACATTCCATGCTACCAATCCCAGGGCAAGCAGTGGCTTCCCCATGTCCAGCTCAATAACAGACTATGGACTTTTCCTCCAGGAACTTGTCCAAACCTTAAAACCAGCTACACTAACTGCTGTTACCGCATCCTCCAGCAGCAAGATCCAGAGCTTAACTATTCTTTGAGTGAAAAAATACTTCCTCCTATTTGTTCTTAAAAGTATTTCCATGTAATTTCCTCGAGTGTCCCCTGGTCTTTGTACTTTTTGAAAGAGTGAAAATTGATTCACTTTTACCTGTTCTACACCAGTCAGGATTTTGTAGACCTCCATCTTCTCTCTCTTCAACTGTCTCTTTTCCAGGCTGAAGAGCCCTAATCTCTTTAACCTTTCCTCATACAAGAGGAATTACATCCCCTTTATCATTTTGGTAACTCTCTGAATCTTTTTCTAATTACTACTATAAATCACTTTTATAGTGCTACCAGTCATACGCAGCGCTTTACAATTGAACATGAAGAAGAAAGAAATTCCGCTATATCCTTTTTGAGATACAGCGACCAGAACTGAACACAATAGTGAGGTTGCACCATGGAGCAATACAGAGGCATTATAATATTCTTGTTCTTATCTTGCATCCCTTTCCTAATAATTCTTGGCATCCTGTTAGCTTTTTTGGCCTCTGCTGCACACTGGGCAAGATTTCAGCATATTTGTCTGCTATGACACCTAGACCTTTTTCTTGAGTGCTGACTCCTAAGGTGGATCCTAGCATCAAATAACTATGATTCAGATTATTCTTCCCAATGTGCATCACTTTGCATTTGTCCACATTAAATTTCATCTGCCATTCCAGTTTCCTTCCTTCAATTTTTCACAATCCACATGTGTTTTGAGAATTTTGAATAGTTTTGTGTCATCTGTAAATTTAATCACCTCACGCATCGTTCCAGTTTCCAGATCATTTATAATATGTTAATAGCACTAGTCCCAGTACAGATCCCTGCGACACTCCACTATTCACCCTCCTCCATACAGAAAAATGGCCATTTAACAGTACCCTCTTTAAGAAAGCTTACCTGAAAGACTGTACTTAAACTTTTAAACCAGCCACTTGATCCTGATGACTGTTATTCCTTTAGACTATATCTCCCAATCTCCTTATGCACTTCTCTCTACCTTTCCTTACCGTCCTTCCTACTCCTTACCACTTCCCTCTATCCTTCCTACTCCTTACCCTTCCCTATCTCTTTTCCTTTTGTTATCCCATCTTTGCTTGCATATACATTTAACTTACACTTTCTCAAACCCCACAATTATTACGTTTACTACAATTTGTAATATTCTCCTCCAGACTTTGTAATTGTATTTACTATGTAAGCCACATTGAGCCTGCAATATGTGGGAAAGCGCGGGGTACAAGTGTAATAAATAAATAAATACCCTCTGTTTTTTGTCCAATAACCAATTCCTAATCCACAGGACATTGCCTTCTATCCATTTACTTTTTATTTTTCTCAGGAGTTTGTTGTGAGGAAGTTTGTCAAATGGTTTCTGAAAATCTACACTACCTTTATCCGCATACTTATTCACGCGTTCAAAGAAATAAAGCAAATTGGTGAGGCAAGACTTCCCTCAGCTGAACCCATTCTGACTGTCCCCTTAAACCATGTTTGTCTATATGTTCTGTAATTTTATACTTTATAATAGTTTCCACTATTTGCTCGGCACTGAAGTCAGGCTTACCGGTCTGTATTTCCTAGATCACCCTGAAACCTTTTTAAAAGTCGGGGTTATATTGGCCACCCTCCAATCTTCAGGTACTACGGACAATTTTAACGACAGGTTACAAATCACAGCAGATCAGCAGTTTCATGTTTGAGTCCTTTCAGTACTCTGGGGTGTATGCCATCTGGTTCAGGTAATTTATCACTCTAACTTGCCGATTTGGCTCAGTATGTCTTTCAGGTTCACCGATATTTCTTTAAGTTCCTCTGCATCCGTCATCCTTGAAAACCATTTACAGTACAGGTAGATCTCTTACATTTTCTTCCGTAAAAACCAAAGTAAAGAATTTATTTCATTCAATCTCTCCACTATGGCCTTGTTCTCCCTGAGTTCCTCTTTTGCTTCTTCATTATCTGACGGTCCTGCGGATTCCCTCACAGGTTTTCTGTTTCTGATGTACCTGAAAAAGGACTTACTAGGAGTTTTGGTCTCTTTGGCAAGTTTTTCTTCATATTCTCTCATGGCCTTCTTTATCAGAGCTTTGTATCTAGATTGACACTGCTTATGTTGCTTCTTATTTTCTTCATTCAGATCATTTTTCCATTCTTTGAATGATTTTCCTTTGGCTGTAATAGCCTCTTTCACTTCACCTTTTAACCATGGTGGGTGTCATTTGCTTTTCTTTATACCTTTGTTAATGTGTGGTAACCTAGTAAAATGTTTTAGTAAATCTAGCCCATAGACAGTTACTTGAAAAATCACAACTACATCACTACCTGAAGGGTTAAGGAGGGGTGAGTTTAAAACTATAGATGAGAGATTGACATTTACAGCACAGGGTAGTAGATTTAGACAAGATGGTTCAAAGCCCACGTAGAAAAATATGATAAAAAGAGACAGATACAGATTTTGCAGCACTGAACTTGGAATGGTTATGTCATCTCTCTGTCACATGCTGAGGTCAGAGAAATTGTATATAGAGAGGCACAAAAAGACAGCATATCTCAGGCCAATTACATTCTTAACTTTTCATTGTTAAATTAGGCATTGATTGGCCTTAAGTACTAATAATAGCCTTTAAGCACCACCTGTGTTAGGTAGTGGCAAACGACTACTACTATTACTTATCATTTCTATAGCGCTACTAGACGTAAGCAGCACTGTACACTTGAATATGAAGAGACAGTCCCTGCTCGACAGAGCTTACAATCTAATCAAGACAGACAAACAGGACAAATAAGGGATAAGGACAAAGAGTAGCAGGATTCAAGAGTAGCAAGATTCCGGAATCCCAAAGACTAATACTACTAGTTCTTATCATTTCTACAGAACTACTCGATGTACGCAGTGCTGTACACTTGAACATGAAGCGACAGTCCCTGCTCGACAGAGCTTACAATCTAATTAGGACAGACAAACTGGACAAATAAGAGATAAGAGCAGGGGCGTATCTGGACTCTGGCAGTAGGGGGGGCCAGGGCCAGAGGGAGGGGCACATTTAGCCCCCCCCCCCCGGCACCACCGACCCCCCCCCCCCCCGCCATTGCCAGAGCCCCCCCTGCCACCAACGACTCTCTCCACCTCCTCTCCCGCCGCCAAACCCTCCCCCGCTGACGCTGTTTACCTTTGCTGGCGGGGACCCCAACCCCGCCAGCCGAGGTCCGCTTCCGCCTGCTTTTAAAAATAATTCTTCAGCTGGCGGGAGACCCCAACCCCCGCCAGCCGCCGAGGTCTTCAAAGTTCTTGTTCGTCGTCCTCCGTGGCCATGCTGTACGCTGCTGATTCGGAGTCTATCTGACGTCGCACCACGTTGTATGCGCGTACAACGTGGTGCGACGTCAGACAGACTCCAAATCAACAGGGTACAGCATGGCCACGGAGGACGACGACAAGAACTTTGAAGACCTCGGCTGGCTGGCGGGGGTTGGGGTGCCCCGCCAGCAAAGGTAAACAGTGGGGGAGGGTTGGCGGCGGGAGGGGGGCCAGGGCGAAATCTGCGGGGGGCCAGGCCCCTGTGGCCCCACGCAGATACACCCCTGGATAAGAGCAAACAAGGCAGTTACCCTGGGCCCCCCAACCATAGGGGGGCCCCAAACCTGCCTGAAGCTAAAGGAATCAATCAAATTAAGAGGACCTCACAGTATAAGTGTGGGGACTAATTACCATTTCAAATCAATTTGTCCCAAACACCTTCAGATCATAAGTATTACACAGTCCAAGTTCACATCTCATTGTCTTTAACGTCCCATAAATTTTTTGTCTTTAACTTCACATAATTTGTTTTGTATACGGGGATCATCAGAATAATCAACAGCATAGCCCATTCGGGAACAACGTCCCATAATTTTATGGTGCTGCATACATCTTCATTGATCCACCCGATTTTTATTAAACTCTTTTTTTTTTCTTTCAATCTTCACTCTTCATCAATCATATAATTAGTTTAAACTATTGAGATGCTTGCTATTGAGATGCTTATGAGTAGTACTTAGCTTTGGCAGCGATTTTTCACCCATGCTAAACCTCCGCCGACATGGCCAGGTTTCGTGTTCCTTCTTCAGGGAAGAGGTTCGCATCTCCTTGTTGCTCCTGCATTTTTTTTTTCAGGAAGAGGTGCCAGTTGCTGGTAGTGCTGCTGTTTCATTCCAAACTTTGATGAGCTGGGCATCTAGCAGGCAGGAGCTGTGTGCTTTATGTGGGTGATCTAGGAGATATTAACGCACAGTTTGTAACGTGCTGGAGAGAGGCTTAAAAAGCAGGTCTTTAAAGACGCTTGACCCTACAGAAAAAGCAATCATGCTTTTCATCCCATGCTCCCTTTTTCTTATGAACACACGAAAGCTAGTCATATCATGAAAAAGAAGAATCCTGCAGTAATCCTGTAACCACAATGTGAATGTCATGCTGGCTGCCACTTGCTCCTTTCTTTGACAGCCCTAATGCCAGCTCCAAGCCCTTGTTAAGGGTGCTCTTTGGCGTTCGTCTAAAATTATCTAATTTACATTCTACCCGCGTTAGCCTTTGCCGCACTCGATCCCTGTGCTGGAGCCTCTCTGCGCATCAAGCATTAGCAAATATGGGCGCTGATGGTCTTTAATGCCCACATTTGCTAATGAGCATTGGGGCCAAAATGAGAAAGATGACGATACAATACATGTAAGACCTGTGACAAAACAGCACGTACAAATCAGCAGATTGGGTCGGCCAGAATGGTCCTTTTATGTTAAAAATTTTAAAGTAATTTCCAGACCCTATTTGGTCTGGAACTCCGCCCCCCTCCCTCCCCCCCACACACACACTCTTTTTGTCCACCAGTAATCCTCCGTGCTGTCCCTGGGTTTTTATAACATTCTTGGACCATTTTTTTCCACTGCCCTCTTGTACAGTCACCTTACCCCTACCCCCATGGGTTCTGGAACTGGGAACACGCAAAGGTGCTCTTGACAAAAAGAGGGGGGGTGTTCTCTGTAAAGATAGCACTAGGTGCTTTGGCACCTTTCCAATGTTAGAGAAACAGATTAATGTAATACCTGTCAGACAATGATTTACAAACTATGATTAGAGCTGCAAAGTGAAGGAAAAAAGGTTAAACAAAATGCTGGAAAGGTGAAGGGACTCAGAGGAAACCTTTCTAAGGAAAAAAGCAGTGGCAGATTTAACTCTCCAGCTGCCTCTGGGTATTGGGCCAACCAGCTTCTCCCCTTTAAAATCGTGAGTTGTGGTGGTCCTGTAGGACTTTCTAATTTTGAACTAGCCAGTTTTCCTAAAATAAGGGGCTGTTCAGGATCCCCATTTCTGGTGACAGGCGTGGACTTCCAGTAGAGGGGCAGCCATTGGGAAGTTTGTCCCTAGAAAGGAACACAAAACTTCAAGATGTGAACAGCAGAGCCTGTAGAAGAGGGCGCTCCATGTTACAATAAAGCACAAAGCACTGCAGTGACTTTCTGTACTGGATCTGGTACAGATGTGGGTGGGGTGACAGCTGGAATATGCACAGTACATGGGGAGGAGAGTTGGACAACCAGCCCTCATCCCTGGTCAGAGTAATAATCACTTTTGCTGAATACCAACGGCTTTTGTGAAGGAAGAAAGCACCAGATCTGTTTGCTGCTCCCATATTGTTCTACCATTTACACATTTTTGTGGTCTGGTTTCTAGTCTGGGCCAGAGGGAGTGAGAGCTCCTCCCGGCCAGCCCTTTCTGTGGCTCTTCAAGGGAGGCTGAAGAAAGCCTGAGAGCAGCCAGCCAGTTTGCACTTACAGATACATTCCAGGTCTTGAATTTCACCCTTTAAAGTTAAAAAGCAAACAATTCTGTCCCCAATTCCCAAAGAAAGAATTTAAATGGCCTTTAGCCAGTGTCCTATTCCCAGCTCCCAAGTTCCAGATGAGCCAGAAGTTTCATTGCTTCTCTGCCCTATTCTGGGAAGCGTGGCATTTGCCTTTTTTTTTAAGATGAGAAATATGTAAACAGTTTCCAAATTTAGAGAAAAAAATCACAAGTCAGATACATTCAGAATTCAGGCTGCCGGGAACCCTCTTGCAGATGCAGGGGATACAGAATCAGGCCCTGTATGGTGAGTAGTCCTTAGAGCAGGGTCTGCTTGTATGGTCATTCCATGTGCCAACCTCTGAGTTGTGGATCTGCTGGTAGAAATACAGTATTGAAAAAAAGAAGCCAGCAGATCAATATAACATCAGAAAGATTTTATTGAAGATAACGCATGTAAACAAATTGCCCGACACAGGCCGTGTTTCACCCACTAAGGGCTGCGTCAGGGGCTACAATAAACAGATTGAATTATGAAATTAAATAAAACATCAAATTTAAAATATAAAAACAACATACCACCATAGTTTCTCATATATTCATGAACAAATAGATAATATATAAGGTATAAAATGATAATAAAATGTTATACATATTCCCTTCCCTAACAGCTTGCCCTCTATCGCCCTGCCTACCTATTTGGTTTAAAATTGTATTTATATTCCCTTCCTTTATCTCTCTGTTCCTTCTACCTTCTCAGTTCTCACTGCATTTATTTTAATGGTTCATTGTAAGCCGCTTTGAGGCTGCAAAACTGCGGCAAAAGGCGGGGTATAAATGATCAAAATAAATAAATACATACATGTATGTAAAATCTAACCATAAATAAATAAGTATGTGGTGTACATAGAAAGGACCACTTAATACAAATAAATAAATCATCCCATCACAAAAAACGCATTATATATATTTAAAAATTGTATATATATATAAACATGTATACAGTATTTACATCCTGCCTTGTACACTCCTTGCTGTCCCAGTACTGAGTTCAACCTACCTCCCACCCCCAATATACACACAGCTCTGCTAATAAATCTGCTGCCTCTGCTGTTATTCTCCAAACACACAAAGAGCTCTGCTAGTGCTGTTCACTCCTGCCCTACAGCACCCCCTGCTGTTCCAGTACTGAGACTCTGACTTGTATCTACCGTGTTTCCCCGAAAATAGGACATCCCCCGAAAATAAGACCTACCCAGGTTTTGGTGCCCTTAGTAAATGTAAGGCCTCCCCCGAAAGTAAGGCCTAGCAAAGTCTTATTTTCAGGGGATGTCTTATTTCGGGGAAACACGGTTGGTCCGCCCACCCTCCCTCCGTCGCTCCTGCAAACTAACCCCCCACCCGAGGTCGCCCCCACCACCCGAGATGGCCCCCCCCCCACCCGAGATCGCCGCCCCCCCCCCTCCATCGCTCCGAAACTAACCTGAAGCCTCCTTTCACTTGCCTTCCAGTTCGCATCGCAGCAAGCAGCAGGGCAGGCCACTCCTTCCTTCCGTGTCCCCGCCCTCGCCTGACGTAACGTAACGTCAGGCGAGGGCGGGACACGGAAGGAAGGAGTGGCCTGCCCTGCTGCTTGTTGCGACGCGAACTGGAAGGCAAGTGAAAGGAGGCTTCAGGTTAGTTCCGGTGCGACGGAGGAGGGGGCCCGGCGACTTCAGGTGGGGGGGGGGCATCTCGGGTGGGGGGTTAGTTGCAGGAGTGATGGAGGGAGGGTGGGCAGGCCAACCGTGTTTCCCCGAAATAAGACATCCCCTGAAAATAAGACCTAGCGCCGTTTTGGGAGCAAAAATTAATGTAAGACAGTGTCTTATATTCGGGGAAACATGGTATGTCAAAGCATTTCATTTCAGTCCTGCCCTGCAGGCTCTCTGCTGTTGCAGTATAGACGCCTGTACACAGCACTTTGCTAAACTACCTCATTCCTGCCCTTCAGTGCCAGCTGCTGTTCTGGCACCAAGACACTGACATGCATCCCTGATGAAGCATTTCAGTCGTGCCCTGCAGCATTCCTGCTATTACAGTAGAGCAGGGGTTCTTAATCCAAACCTTGGGCCACACCCAGCCAGTCAAATTTTCAGCATACGCACAAGGAATATACATACAATGGAGGCAATATATGTACATTTATCTCATGCATATTCATTGTGGATATCTTGAAAACCAGATTGGCTTGGTGTGTCCCAAGCATAAGAGTTTCTATGGGGTGACAAGTGCCACCACAAAAGATTGCCTTGTCACCCCTTTACCACCCAAACCACAACTAGCCCCCCCCCCCACACACACACACCTACCTCTGCAGTAGGCCTACAAACGTGATGAGTTTGATGGCAGTTATTAAATCAGGCTGCCTCCAGCCAGCCACGGGAGCCTTCCCTCTGTTGCAACTTCCCGTTGTGTAGGTGGGATGCAGCAGAGGAAAAGCCTCGCGATGGCTCAGAGGCAGCCTGATTTAATCGCTGCCAACAGCCACAAAAAGTTTGTAGTGGAGAGGGGGAGGGAAATAGGGAGGCAATGCCAGAGTGCCTCGTGGGAGGAAACGGGGGGGGGGGGGTTGATACTGGACTCACAGAAGGGAAGGGGTGTACTGGGGGGGGAGGGAGAGATGCTGAACCTACAGAGGAAAGAGAGAAGTGCTGGCTTTAAGTGTGGGAGGAAGGGAAGAGAGAGGGGAGAAGCTACACATAAAGGGAAGAGAAGAGGGAAGGGTAAGTGCTGCAGGTAGATGGAGGAGAAGGGAAGAGAGAGAAAACTAGATAGATTTGAGAAGCAGGCAGAAAAAATGGGAGAAAACTGAACGTGAAAGATCAGCACCAAAGATGGATGTAGGGCAGGAAGTGAAGAAGAAAGTAAGAGAGAGAAAAAAACAAACAGCAAGTGGACAGGAGGCCCTGGAAAGAGAGTTAAGAGCACAGAAAAAGGAAAGAGAAAACCAGAGACTAGGAACAAGGTAATTAGAAAAATAAAATCACCATAGAAAGGTAGAAAAAAATAATTCTATTTTCAGTTTAGAGATTAAATTATGTCAGTTTTGAGAATTTACATCTGCCAGCTTTATTTTGCACAGACAGGAGGAAATGCATTTCTTTCTATTTCTCTGTGTTGCACGATGTGCATTGTCTGGCATCTTAGAGTTTCGGTTTAATCTTTTGCCTATATTAGTACTTCTAGTTTGTAGCCGCTTATCCTGTATTTGAACGGGGCTATTTGTGTTCTGCATATGTGACTGAGCCCAGGATGAGGTGCTGTGGAAGAAAGACAGGAAGGACACCGGACTCTTAAGGGGTTGAGTGAGGAGGACTGAAATGGGTTTAAAATGATTGTGAAAGAGAGGCAACAAGAGATGTGGTATACTGAAGAGAAAACGACATTGACCCAGAATCTATCCACCACCTTACCCTCCTTTCTCTATCACCTGTCTCTACCTGCCTACCCATCCATTTACTACCCATCCATCCTTCTATTATGTTATACTTAATTTCCTACTTTACATAACAAAATTCTGTGTTACCTATTACTGTGTAAGCCGCATTGAGCCTGCTTTTAGTGGGAAAGCGCAGGATACAAAAATAATAAATAAATAGAGCGTAAGAGATAGAATGGCCTGGAGATAAGGGAAGGAAGGAGAGTCAAGGATAGATCTGGGGCTGGTGAGGGAATGAGCTGAGAGGATGAATACAGACAGGAGCAGGCCCAGGCGTTCTGCCACCTGAGGCAGGGATGAGATGGTGCCCTGCCGCCCCCCCCCCCAATCCAACATCTTTCCACACTCTACCAACTCCCTCTTCCCCCCCCCCCCCCCAACCCTGCCTGGCTGCAGTTTGTCATCTAACATGCTTTAAATTAAAATCATGAGTGCTAGCTTAGTAGGAAGCCAATCATTTGGCTAGCAATTTCAAGTGGGCTGCATTTGGCAAATGTGCTACAAATTGGAATCTCTGTTGTAGAGTTTAATTATCTGAATTTTAGTGGGGGAGCTAGCTGTCAGAACACAAGGTTGAAAGTTCACCAAGGACAGAGGTTCTCAACCCAGTCTTTGAGACACACCAAGCTACTCTGATTTTCAAGATATCCACCAATGAATACACATGAGAGATTTGCATACAACGGAGGCAGTACATGGAAATTTATCTCATGCATATTTAGTGTGGATATCCTGAAAACCTGACTAGCTGGATGTGTCTCAAGAACTTGGTTGAGAACCCTTGACTCAGGGCCTTGGTCCTCACGTCCACTCCTTAAGGGCCACTGACAGGCCAGAGTTATAGGATACCCATAGTGAATAAGCATGAGAGAAATTGTCATGTAACGGAAGTTAATAGGAATGCACATCTCTCTCATGCATATGTTTAAAGGTTATCCTGAAAGCCTGACCCATTGGTGGCCTTCAAGGACTGGCAGTGAAGACCAAGGCTCCAGGATGACTAATACTCTAGCATCAAAGTTGGCCCCAACCCAAGCTCTGGGGGTGAGTTACTCCTTAATGTCCCAAACCTGGTTTCAATTTGTGTTTTGGACATACAGTAGTTGGCCCTTGGCCTAGTGCAGGCCTTTGATGATTACTCCATCCTTTAGTTTTTCACATCCTGAAACCAGTTTTGAGTTTGTTCTCTCAGCAGTTCTAACTCCTATTTTTATCAGAAAAAAAATACCACTAATAGTTTACAGAGCGACATTCCATGTTAAATATAGGTGAGTTTCTCTGTAAATCCACTGCAGAACTTTCACTTGTTCTCATCTGCATTTTAGAGTCCCAAACCTCAGAAAGAACTTACAGCTGTGCCCTTACATTCTGTAATGTCTGTGGCTCCCTTATACCTGCAAAGCTTAGGTAACTTATAGGAACATCAGTGCGTAATGATCAGCAGGCTGTTTACCTAAGTGGAAGAAAAATCATTTATTCAAAAAAGATGTTTAATTTGTTGCACAGCAACCCCTTTAATCTTTGAGATCCTGTTAAGCTACTGGGTGATTAACTGATCCTATAGATTTGGGACGATAAGTCTTCTACTGGGGCTGAATCTCCTTATTCCTAGACACACTGTTTATCCTACTGAGAAGAATTTTACACTCATGAAACCTACTTAATATACAGTTATTCTGTAATCCATGAAGAGATCAATTCTTTACTCGGAGAGAGGTTTATGTACCTGTGGCTTCAGGAATCATTACTAGTCTTGACTGCAGCTCAGTCAGTAACTTTTCCCACTGAGATGAAATCTTCAACATAAATCAAGTTTACACTGTCAAGGAGACACAGACTGTAAGGGCAATGCAGCCCCGTCTCCTGCCCACCGCGTTGTTACTGATCCAGTGCCCAGAGCAGCTGGACATCACATCTGGTGCACAGGCGGATCCAGAGAACACATAATCAGACAGTGCGTAAATGTGTTTCCATTTGTTCGGGGTGGAGTGGTTGGCATGTGTGGGATGAAGGAATGCCACCACAAGTCATTGAGAATTGGAGAATTTTTTTTTTCTTCATAGCTGTTTCTGAATTTTAATCAGATGTAAATTCTGAGTTCTTCACAATCGGATTGCCTATTAGCTGACTCATTGCACTCTCGCCACTGGTTTTCCATTGATGAGGAGGCAAGAAGGGGATGTAGTTGGATCATTCCACTGCACACAGTAGGGGAAGCTTTGGACCACTCCACTGCACACAGTAGGGGAGGTTTTCCCCAAAGCCAGAATAACCCCATATTTATATCATGTAAGATTGTCACTGAACATGCAGAGCTGTTCACCTCACTATCTTCTTCTTAGGAGACTTCTGGTAACACTTCTGCAATAAGAGGTTTCACTGCTGCTGCCGCCGGGACCCCGGTGAGATGACTTGGATTGTGGGCAGCATGCAGGAAGGCGAGGGGCAGGCGAAGGACTGTTGTGGGAGTGGGAGGGAGAGCCTGGAACTCGGAGGAAGGAGGGATTGAGGTCTGGAACTCTGAGGAGAGTGGGGGGCTTGAACTCTGAGGAGAGGGAGGGGGGCCTGGAACTCTGAGGGGGGGGGGGGACAAATGCACCACCTGTAAAAAATATTTAAAAAAATTAAGCACCCCCAATCATTTTGAAATGTTGGCTCCTATGCTCTCCCTTAGCTGGTTTTTCCTCAGTTTGGTGTTAGTGGCCGGCTTCCTCGTTGTTCCTGGCCTGGCAAGAGTTGTTTCTTCCTCACTGCCTTACGGCTGCATTTTGCTCCCTATGGTCTGAGGATTATACGGTCTGTGCCAGAGCCAGTGATGGGAGGCGGGACTGGTGGTTGGGAGGCGGGAAATACTGCTGGGCAGACTTGTACGGTCTGTGCCCTGAAAAAGGCAGGTACAAATCAAGGTAAGATATACACATACGAGTTTATCTTGTTGGGCAGACTGGATGGACCATGCAGGTCTTTTTCTGCCGTCATCTACTATGTTACTATGTTATCAACCACCTCAGCACCTATTCGTTTAGGACATACCATGTCCTGCCTCCTCCTGAGTTACAGTGGATGCCAGGATTATGCTCTGTGCATGTCTGCCGGACTCACCTTCACATGTCTTGCTCTGCCTGGATGAATTTAGGATGTAACAGTGTGATTCAAGAAGAGGCCACAGAACAGCTTATTTATTTATTTATTTATCAACTTGCTTAACACCAAAGTGATCAAAGCAGGGAACAACATAATTAGAGTTTCTATTTTTAGGTGCTTATAAATGGTAAATGTAGGTGTTTATTTTCCAGCTAATAATTTTTATTTTTTTTTTGTTACATTTGTACCCCGCACTTTCCCACTCATGGCAGGCTCAATGCGGCTTACATGGGGCAATGGAGTGTTAAGTGACTTGCCCATAGTCACAAGGAGTTGCCTGTGCCTGAAGTGGGAATCGAACTCAGTTCTTCAGGACCAAAGTCCACCACCCTAACCACTAGGCCACTCCTCCACTGTTGCTACTATTTGAGATTCTACATGGAATGTTGCTATTCCACTAGAAGTCGGCCCTTGCAGATCACCAATGTGGCCGCGCAGGCTTCTGCTTCTGTGAGTCTGACGTCCTGCACATACGTGCAGGACGTCAGACTCACAGAAACAGAAGCCTGCTCAGCCTTCTACATGGAATGTTGCTAGTGGAATAGCAACATTCCATGTAGAATCTCCAATAGTAGCAACATTCCATGTAGAATCTCCCATAGTATCTATTTTATTTTTGTTACATTTGTACCCCGCGCTTTCCCACTCATGGCAGGCTCAATGCGGCTTACATGGGGCAATGGAGGGTTAAGTGACTTGGAAGGGATTGTGGATTTAGCTCACACATTTTAATTGTAGCTGAAGGCAAGTTACATTCAGGTGTAAGTAGGTAATTTTCTATCCCTGGAGGATTTACAATCTAAGGGGCCGATGCTCAGAACTCTCACGCTAAAGCCAACAGCACACACCCCATGCCACTGGAACAGTGAAGAAAACTAGCTCTCTAATGTTGAAAGGAAATTATATTCAAATTATATGTGTGCTGTAAAAGTGAAGGAGAGGAACGTGCTTGGCGCATGCACAGAAGTTTCACAGTAAGCGTAGCTCTTGTGTGCATGCGCTAGGCAAACCCGAAATATATTAGCACCACTGAGCTCTTCTGTGCCTTTCAGTATAAGCTTATCAGTTATAACAAAAAGCATGCACGGGGTGAGAGAAAAAGCAGCCGAAGGGCAGGCCATGCAGCAGAGTGAAGAAGAGCAGCGTGGGAGGAAGATCCTCGCCAGCCAAGATAGTTGCAGTTGCAGCGGGTGGGGAGTCAGCAGCAGCGATCCTGAGGGTGTGGCAGAAACAGTGGCGATCCTGGGGGAGTGGCCAGCAGTGGGAGGGATGATCCTAAGGGGGGGGGCCGCGGCAGCCGTGCCCCTTGTTCTTAACCCAGTGCTCTAACTATTAGGCTACTCCTCCATTAGGGGTTCTGTTTGTTTATCCAATAAATACCAATTTATAGTTTTGTAAAATTTAAATCATAAAATACAAATAAAAAACAGCAAGCAATATTAACAAAACAGCACATAATTCAACATCTTATCTTTATGGTAAACCAAGAGCAGAAAGCCAACTGAAATCACCCCCAGATAAAGGTGCTAGTCAGTATAGATTACAACAGTTACAGTGGGGATGGGTTGGGGTATCTGGCTGACCCCTTGATTTCCGGTGGACCCTGTGCTTAGCTTGGTTTAAATTCTGAAATTAAGAACAGAAGCAGTGAAACAGGAGAGTGTGCCCCCACAACCCCCACATTTGCATACCCTAGCAGTCTGGTGTGTCGGATGGCTCCTATAGACTCCAGCTAGGCCCAACCTGCTTCTGGCTCACTTTTCTGGTCTTCCTCTCTCCTTTTACTGTTCATGCTGTTTCTGCTGTCCTCTCTGTGTCTGTCTTTATGTCCTTTCTTTTTTCACTTTGTCTCTGACTTTGTGTCTTTTTCATTGCTGAGGATATAAAATTACTTATTTAGTTTTGAATACTTGTCCAGCACCACTCTACATTTTATGTGAAGGGAAATTAAACTTTGAATGTTGTAGTTTAATTAAAGAACTTTAAAGCCTAAGTCTCTCTCTTGTCTCTCTATCCTCTCACCCCACCCCCACTCCCCATTCCTTCTCTTGGAAAGGCTATGGATTTGCTTGGTTTGGATGTTTTCACTCAGGAAATAGCCAGCTCATTACAACACTAACCGCTGGAGTCTCTGAAGCAGTCACGAGAAGTCATTCTTAGAGCCTGATAAAGGTGCAGCTGCCACCAAGAAAGCAAAAGAAAACAACCAGCTGCTGATGCGCAAAACTGAGCCTTGCTTCTTGATCTTAAGGAAACACAGGAAGCAGCCTGGGACAGCAGGATCCATGATCCATTCCAGGCTGAGTGGTGCACCCCTGCCCCAACTGGCCATGCTCCCATTCCCCCCTCAGACAGAGAGGTGGCCTCCTCTGGCTGCATCTGCCATCACCCCCTTCCCTCAACACCAGTAACAAGCTGGGTCAGTTTGAGACCATTTGACATTCCGGGTCTGCATGTGCTTGGCACAGTGGGGGTGGGTTGTTTTGACAGGGGGCTCTGTGGTACTTCTCTTTCACATTTGCTTACAGTTCCTGGTGACACCTTGAGGGGCATTCTTGAAAGAAACATCCAAGTTGTGATTTGGATGTCCTTGCAAAACGGCTAAATCCAGGGGCGGGGAAACCCGTATTTTCGAAAAAAAGATGGACATCCATCTTTCATTTTGAAAATACCCTCAGAGACGTCCAAATCCTTAAATTTGGACTTCCCTAGATTTGGATGTCCATAGACATGGGCATTTCTGACTTTTGGCGATTTTCGAAACCAAAGACGTCCATGTCAAAAACCTCCTAATGCAAGCCATTTGGATGTGGGAGGAGCCAGCATTTTTAGTGCACTGGTCCCCCTGACATGCCAGGACACCAACCGGGCACCCTAGGGGGCACTGCAGTGGACTTCATAAAATGCTCCCAGGTACATAGCTCCCTTACCTTGTGTGCTGAGCCCCCCAAAACCCACTACCCACTACCATAGCCCTTACGGGTGAAGGGGGGCACCTAGATGTGGGTACAGTGGGTTTCTGGTGGGTTTTTTAGGGCTCGCTGTTTCCTCCACAAAACGTAACAGGTGGGGGGATGGGCCTGGGTCCGCCTGTCTGAAGTGCACTGCACCCACTAAAACTGCTCCTGGGACCTGCATGCGCTGTCATGGACCTGAGTATGAAATCTGAGGTTGGCACAAAATATTTTTAAAGATGTTTTTTGAGGGGTGGGAGGGAGTTAGTGATCACTGGGGGAGTAATGGGAGGTCATCCCTGAATTCCTTCAGTGGTCATCTGGTCATTTCAGGCACATTTTTGTGCCTTATTCGTAAGAAAAACACGTCTGGGTGAAAACATCCAAGTGTTCGTCAGGGATGTCCTTGCTTTTTTCGATTATGGGTCAAAGACATCCAAGTGTTAGGCACTCCCAAGTCCCGTCTTCAACACGCCCCCTTGAAATTTGGATGTCCTTGCGACGGACTGCAGTTGGAGACGTCCAAAATCGGGTTTTGATTATACCAATTTGGACGTCTCTGGGAGAAGGACGTCCATCTTCTGTTTTATGTCGAAAGATGGACGTCCTTCTCTTTCGAAAATGAGCCCACTTGTGTCACTCAGCACTCTAGTGGAATTAGAGAAGGGCGACAAAAATTATAAAGGGGATGGGACGACTTCCCTATGAAGAAAAGCTAAAGTGGCTAGGGCTCTTCAGCTTGGAGTAAAGACGGCTGAGGGGAGATATGATAGAGGTCTATAAAATAATAAGACAAGGTTGCATTCAATGAAGCTACAAACTAGTAAACTTAAAACAAATCGGAGAAAATGTTTCTTCACTCAACGTGTAATTAAACTCTGGAATTCGTTGCCAGAGAATGTGGTAAAGGTGGTTAGCTTAGTGGGGTTTAAAAAAGGTTTGGACAGCTTCCTCAAGGAAAAGTCCATAGACCATTATTAAAATGGACTTGGGGCAAATCCACTGCTTATTTCTGGGATAAGCAGCATAAAATGTTTTGTACCTTTTTTGGGAACTTGCCAGGTATTTGTGACCTGGATTGGCCACTGTTGGAAACAGGATGCTGGGCTTGATGGACCTTTGGTCTGTCCCAGTATGGCAATACTTATGTACTTATGACAATTGCCTTATTCTCCCTACCTTGCTGGCCCTGCACTCACAGCCCATGTCCTAAAACTTACTCTGTAGGATGCAGCCTATCTGCTCACAGTCCGCTTCTTACAGCTTATCTTAAGGGTTCTTACAACTTACCTCTTTTAGCTTACTCTGAGTGATCAAGACTGATTCAATCACAGTCCACTTCCTACAGGTAAATTATCTGCCTATAGCCTACTTCCATCAAGTGTGAAATGGACTTATGACTGTCCCGTGCTGGTCCCTCCTACTCAGGGTTCCAATATAACAAAGGGTTATACTGGCATCCAGCTTCCCTCTGTATCCTTCCAAATCATGTGGACAGGAAGAAATAAAGAGGGCTTAAGAGCATAATGGTGCTGGGATAGAAGATGATGGAGAGAGATAAGAGGATGCTGTAAAGGGGCCACTGCCACTATTAAAGGAGAGAGCTTTGTGCCAAAACTGTCAGCCCTGAAAGGTGGGGTGCTGATTTCAGTTTTTGTACAAGGCACCAATTAGCCTAGAGCTGGTTCTATCCTTAAGCCATGATCATTAGAAACTGGGGAGGTTATGACCACTTAATAGTGCCCTGTTACACACTTCCCCTAAGCACTATCTGTTGGTCTGGTATATTTTTGGCAGGTTTTTCTTTTTTGTTACATTTGTACCCCGCGCTTTCCCACTCATGGCAGGCTCAATGTGGCTTACATATTGTATACAGGTACTTATTTGTACCTGGGGCAATGGAGGGTTAAGTGACTTGCCCAGAGTCACAAGGAGCTGCCTGTGCCTGAAGTGGGAATCGAACTCTCAGTTCCCCAGGACCAAAGTCCACCACCCTAACCACTAGGCCACTCCTCTACAAGCTTCATATCCTGGCTGCTCTCTTCTGGAACCAATGAGCAGTTAGGGGATTGCAAGGCTTTGGTGACTGGCTCTGGAGAGCAATGGTTATCCTTGGTCACCCCCTTCCCACAGGTCACGCTATAGGAATGTATTGGGGGATGGGAAAACATGGTCCAGGCTACCTCCTGGTAATTCTCATCCCCCTGGCTTTAATGAGGATAGGAAAGTAAAAAGCAAAACCTACCATAACTGTTCCTCAGTCAGTGGGAGATGTTTTTTTTAATGGTGTGTGTGTATGTTAAAAAGAGAGAAGTGCACATGGATGAAGGGAGATTGGTCCTGGTGATGGTTCCTCTAGAAGCCTCAATGGGTTCGATGCTGACACAGTCAAAGAAGCAGTGACAGCCACAATGTAGAAAGCCAGTTCTGCAGGGCGAGTGGCCAAAGGAATATGTGTGCAAGTAAAAGGTCTGGAAATTGTCTGTTTACCATATAAGAACATAAGTGTTGCCATACTGGGACAGAGCAAAGGTCCATCAAGTCCAATATCCTGTTTCCAACAGTGGCCAATCCAGGTCACAAGTACTTGGCAAGATCCCAAGAACAGTAAAACAGATTTTATGGAGGGAGTAAATATGTCTTCCTCAATTAGGAGGGAGGGGCCAATTATAAGTGGAAAAATTAGAACTGCTAAAAAGACTTATATCTCTAATCTGGTTCATTCACAATCGAACCACTCATCAACTTTTCTGAGCAGTAACCAATCCTCTTTAACTGACGTAGTGTACTCATCCAGCTTGTATTGACCCTGAGGTCTATGCAAACTATTTGATTAATATAATACATGTATATGTAATGAACTTGATATACTGCTTTTCCAAAATTTTATATCAAAGCAGTGTGCAGAATCTGCATACTAAAATACAGAGCAGTAAATAACAAATCATTAATAATCATAAGATGCAACAATCCAAAAAATAGTGTTTCTAAGCTTGGCTGGTTCATTAGTATGTTCGAAGAATCATGTTTTTCCCAACAGTCCACTTCTATGAGTAATTTTTATTCTGATTTATCTCTATTTCCAGAGATCTAGGTGTTTCCCATCATCTCTGCTGCTGCTGGCAAAGTTCACTGAATAATTTTTATCCCCAGTTCAGAAGTAGCCTAGAAAAAGTGATACGTTCCCTGAATAGGGGCTTTTCAGTGGCTGATATCATCCCAGACTCACTATGGAAATATTCGCTTCCCTATTTTGCTGACAAAATCATTGAGATGGTGAGCTGTAGTTTATCAGGGAGTTGAGGGGGTAATTCTCTACAGGTCACCTAAAGTTAGGCGCAGGGATGCTGCGTGCTAAGACAAATTCTATATCAGCAATTTCACACATAATTGCCATCCTAGAGTACTAAGGTAAGTTTGCAGTTATGTGCACTTATGCTAGCTCAATGACTGATGCAAATACTTAGGCACGTAACTTCTAGTATTCTATAATGTGTGTAAAAGTACTGTACTGGGAGGGGCATGGGCAGGTCAAAGCACACCCGAGTTGACACCCCCTCATATTTGCACACTATGAATTTTGCGTGCTCAATTTATATAACTTTGACTAAGGGCACTGACTGCTAATTAGTTCCAATTAGCACCAATTATAGTAAATAATTAGTTGTTAATGCCGATTAGCAGCTAATTATTAAACTACTAGGAAAAAATGCCCGTTTCTGAGCGCAATGAAATGGGCGCTAGCAAGGGGCCCCCTCCCTCCATCCCTCCAAGCAACTTGCCTGCGTCCGTATGACCGTCGGTCGTTGTTCGGGGTTCGCTGTGTGTGGGGAAGGTTTTTTTGGGGGGTTTTTTGCTGCGCCTCTGTGGCCGTGCCTGTGGCATTTCCGTTTCAGCCCTCGAGTGTCATTGCTCCGCCCCGAGTGTCATTGCTCCACCCTCGACGTCATGACGTTTTGACGTGAGGGCGGTGCAGACACTCCAGGGCACACCAGATATCTCGGGCGCCTCAACTTCCATGGAGGCTTCATTAGAACGTTGGGGTTGCCTTTTATATAGAGAGAAGTTCTACACATAACTGCCATTATTATAAAACCTATGTGCACAACTTTATGAGCTAACCCCCAGATTCTATAAATGGTGACTAAAATTGCACATGCACACCTGCACACAGAGCCGATTCGCACTTGCAACTTAATTGTTTAGTAAACTGTTCAGCACCATTAATTGGCCCAGTAACAAGCAATTACTGACACTAATTAGAATTTATGCAATCAACTTTCTAAACATATTCTGTGAAGTGGTCCACGTATATTCTAATGCATGGATCAGAAAAGGAGGCATGGCTGGATCATGGACATTCCTGGAAATGGCACACACTGTTACAGAATATGCCCGATCTGCGTCTAAATAAGACGTGGGCATTTACACCAGGTTTTAGTTGGCATAAATGGCTGCACCTAAATTTTAGTCATGGGATGGCCGCGATGTGTATTCTATAAACCGTCTTGTCTTAAATGTTAAATAAAACCACCGCATGCCGGATCATAGACACAGGGACCTTCCGTCTATAGTCGCTATGTTGCTAGCGGTCCCAGTAATTGTGGTAAACTCTTTTAGCTATTTAAGGGGGTCTTTTACTAAGGTGCGCTCACATTTTTAGCGCGTGCTAAAAATAGGTGCGCGCTAAACGTTAGAGATGCCAATGTATTCCTATGGGCATCTCTAACGTTTAGCACGTGCCTATTTTTAGCGCACACTAAAAACGTGAGCGCGCCTTAGTAAAAGACCCCCTCCCCCCCAAGCATGACAGTGGATTATCAGCTGTCTTTCTCAGAGTGAATCTCTTTTTTAATGGAGGTTTTTTTTTTGGTGTTACATCAGCTGTGAGCAATCAGATATTTGATGATATGGCATTGCATTTGCATATTCATGCTTTGCTGATTTTGAGAATGGATTCTTGTAATATTGCATATGCAGGTGTGACTGCCTCTAATTGGAAACAGTTGTAAACTCTTCAAAATACAGCAGATTGATTTTTTTTTTTAAATATGACCAAGTAATACCATTATTGGCACATTAGCTTTGGTTGCCAATTTGGTAAGGAATAAAGTATTGACACTCATTCATAAGTACATAAGTACATAATGCCACACTGGGAAAAGACCAAGGGTCCATCGAGCCCAGCATCCTGTCCACGACAGCGGCCAATCCAGGCCAAGGGCACCTGGCGAGCTTCCCAAACGTACAAACATTCTATACATGTTATTCCTGGAATTGTGGATTTTTCCCAAGTCCATTTAGTAGCAGTTTATGGACTTGTCCTTTAGGAAACCGTCCAACCCCTTTTTAAACTCTGCTAAGCTAACCGCCTTCACCACGTTCTCCGGCAACGAATTCCAGAGTTGAATTACGCGTTGGGTGAAGAAACATTTTCTCCGATTTGTTTTAAATTTACTACACTGTAGTTTCATCGCATGCCCCCTAGTCCTAGTATTTTTGGAAAGCGTGAACAGACGCTTCACATCCACCTGTTCCACTCCACTCATTATTTTATATACCTCTATCATGTCTCCCCTCAGCCGTCTCTTCTCCAAGCTGAAAAGCCCTAGCCTCCTTGTCTTTCTTCATAGGGAAGTCGTCTCATAGAGCAGTGCGTGAAGGTTCTTCTTATTAGGCTTCTTTGATCTGGGAAGGGCCCTCAGATCTTCTTTAGAGTGCAGGTTAGCTATACCTTCTCTTTCCAGAGCTCATTTGGAATTAAAAAAAAAAAGAGTAAATATGCTTTTTTGGCTTGCATTAACCCTATGGAATAGATTATTGATTGATTACTGGGCGGAACTGTCATTGAAGGAATTTAAAATTACGTTGAAAATGTATTTATTTGTATTCGCTTTTGGAACTCAGGTCTTATTGGCTGAGAGAGATGGTTGAAAGGTACCTGATGGCATCTGATATAGCTCTGTTTGATTAGGAATGTATGTATCTGAGATCATTTAAATTCTCTCCTGTCTGAATTTTTGGAGGTTTTTTTCTCATTCTTAATTCATTTGTATTTGTAAACCACCGTGACCTTTTTTAACTAGGCAGCATATAAACGTACCGGCTGATATTTAGCCTGCGGGAAGCAGGCCGGCCAAGTCTCGCGATCGGTGCTGAGCCTGAATATTCAATATAGAGACATTTCTGGTGACTGGCATTGAATATCCATTTTTTTGTTTCCAGTTTAAACTTAACTGGCCAAGTTAATATTCAGCGCTGGTCAGTTAAGTTTATAGCAGTCAAAGATAGGAGTGCTACTTAGGTGGTCCTATTTGGCTGCTAAACTTAGCCAGCGATGCCCTGAATATTCACTGCTAGCTGGTTATATTGCACAATATAGCTGGTTAGCCGCTATGCGCTAAGTGCTGATACTCGGCGGAGATAACTGGCTATCTCATGCTGAATGTTAGTGCTTAGCCGGTTAAGTGCTATTTAACTGACCAGGAGCCGTTCCTGGCCAGTTAAATAGCGCTAAATATTGAATGTATATTAAACATAAACATAAAATGGTTTCACTATCCAGCTTATAATCGAAAAAGAAAAACGCCTATATTGCGACCCAAATCGGGAGATAGACGTTTATCTCACAAAAACGAATAAAGCGGTATAATCGAAAGCCGAATTTGGACGTTTTCAACTGCACTCCGTCGCGGATGCGGACAAAGTTGATGGAGCGTGTCAAAGGCGTGGTGAAGGCGGAACTGGGGCGTGGTTATCGGGCGATCAGAGATGGGCGCCTTTCGCCGATAATGGAAGAAAAATATGCGTTTTTAGCGAGAATTTAGGGCACTTTTCCTGGACCCTGTTTTTCCAGGAATAAGGCCCCAAAAAGTGCCCTAAATGACCAGATGACCACTGGAGAGAATCGGGGATGGCCTCCCCTGACTCCCCCAGTGGTCACAAACCCCCTCCCACCACAAAATATGCCGTTTCACAACTGTTTATTTTCACCCTCAAATGTCATACCCACCTCCCTGGCAGCAGTATGCAGGTCACTGGAGCAGTTATTAGGGGGTGCAGTGGACTTCAGGCAGGTGGACCCAGGCCCATCCCCCCCCCACCTGTTACACTTGTGCTGGTAAATGGGAGCCCTCCACACCGCCCCCCAAACCCACTGTACCCACATGTAGGTGCCCCCCCTTCACCCCTTAGGGCTATAGTAATGGTGTAGACTTGTGGGCAGTGGGTTTTGAGGGGGATTTGGGGGGCTCAACACCCAAGGGAAGGGTGCTATGCACCTGGGAGCTCTTTTACCTTTTTTTTGTTTTTGTAAAAGTGCCCCCTAGGGTGCCCGGTTGGTGTCCTGGCATGTGAGGGGGACCAGTGCACTACGAATCCTGGCCCCTCCCACGAACAAATGCCTTGGATTTATTCGTTTTTGAGCTGGGCGCTTTCATTTTCCATTATCACTGAAAAACAAAAACGCCCAGCTCACAAATTGTCGAATAAAACATGGACGTCTATTTTTTGCGAAAATACGGTTCGGTCCGCCCCTTCACGGACCCGTTCTTGGAGATAAACGCCCATGGAAATAGACGTTTTCGTTCGATTATGCCCCTCCACATCTCTTTTAAGATTATAGCATCAAAAATGCATCATTTGCAGTCTGCTGTCCCGCGGGATTCCATCTTATCGCCAGCTCTTTTTAATATATTCTGATCTCTTCTAGTAACTCTGATGCAGGCCGTGGGACACAGTTGTTACTAGATGACATATTGCAATGCAGAGTTCCAGCTGCAAAGCAATCACTTATGAAACAGCAATGGAGAGTGGGTAAAAGCTAAGAAATGTATATTGTTTATCAAAGTGTAAGGTTGTTTGGCTCCCCTGGGGTAACCAGACCCCCTGCTGTACTGCAGGATCTGAAATGTATTTACTTTATTTATTTACTAGCATTTGCTATACAGCGATTAGTGCCCAAGGACACAACACAACAGTTTACAAACTTAGGTCCTGAAGTCAGGAGTAAGAAAAGTATGTGCAGAAAGAGGAAAACTGAGAAGAGGGAGGACATAGCAATAGGATTACAAATCATAGACTCTTGCAGTTCCGAGAAAGAGAGTGGGAGAGGAGTCTGTACTCCTTGGGGTCGTTTTAGACAGATCACTTACATTTGCCCCTCAACATGTTGTTCAGTGGTATAAAATCTTTCAGTGTGCTCAGAGGATGGTTTGAACACTCGGACCATTCCTTAACAAGACAGCTTGAAAGACCTTACTTCATGCTTTCATTCTGAATTGTCTTAACTATTGGAATTCTCTTTTTGTGGGAGTCTCAATCTACAGCCTCAATTGACTCCACTGATTGCAGAATACTATTGTCAAACTCCTGTGCAATGCTAAATGCACAGACTATGTTTCTCCTCTTCTATTTGAACATCCAAATAAATAAATAAATAAATAAATAAATAAATAAATAAAACAAACAAACATTGGCTTCCTATTTCTTGTCACATAAAAATTTGATCTTCTCCCACTGGGCAGTGTATTTGAATTCTTTAGTTGTTCCTTACTGCCCTTTCTGTTTATTGCAGTCACCTCAGGTTAACCTTCTTGCAGGTTCCCCCTCCACCCCACCCCCATCCTGTGTATGGATTCTACTTGCAGAGCTGCTTTCTGGCCCCAACTTTATGGAACTTTCCAGGGGCGGTGGAATATCTTTGTAGTTGGAGGAGTCAAACAAACCAATCTGCAACCCAAAAGCTCTCTAGTTGCTGGTGCTGTGTTGGGGAAAATACTGACAGATCCATGGCCCTTGTGGCCCACCCTAATGTAAGAGTCAACCACCAAAGTGGAGGTACAAGAGTCACTACAAACGAAAACAGGTCAAAAAGAGAAGTAACGTGATCAACAGGATTCTTCCAAGGATACCATAGAGATGGAGAATGTTATATACACTTTATTCCATAAATAAGAAGGTGTTAAAAATGATGACTCAACAAGGCATTGTGTTTCGGCTAAAGTGCCTGCCTCAGGAGTCTGTATGTATAATAGAGCTCAATTATAGGGTATTTAAAGGATTAAAATCCAACAGACAGGGAAATACCCTTGCCCCTTGAACTACCACTTAAAAGACGTGCTAAATTATATATATAATTTATATATATTAATGTATAGATATAGATATATGTCTCTTTAATTTTCTGTTGTAATTATGTCTTTATTGAGTGTTTGGAATGATTTGTTTAAATATATTGTTTGTATTATTTTTCTTCATAAAAGCTAATACAACTGTTTAAAAGATGGAGTACAAAGTCCTTACAGTGCAGCTGAACTAATAATAAGTAAAACTATGTCAAACTGGAGCCCTACATCTGTTTCAGGTTCACAACTGCAGTCTGAAGTGCAACCTCCTGGATTTTAAGTAAAGCCAAGAGTGGAAGGAAAGATTTAAAAAAAACAAAAAAAAACACAACTAAGCTTAAAAGAAGAGGGCTGGAGGATTGTCAAGGAAAGGCAAGCACAGCTGGATCCAGGAAAAACAAAGAGAGAATCAGTTCCATATTTCGGGAAGGCAGGGGAGGGGGAGTTTGGGGGACTGTTTTCCTTAGACCCTTGTGCAACAGATTTGTTACCCACAGATACAGTGTCCATTTTGACTGGATGAGTTGGGGTTTTTTTTCTACCAAAGAGTCTTTAGTTGATGAAAGTTTGTTTATGAACTGTGTGAGGTGTAAAGCAACCAGGAGGCGGGGAGGAGGAGAGAGGGAGGGAGGGAGGGAGGTTGATACTGCAGAATCTGAGCTGGGCTGAATCTCTGGCCGAATCCCGCTGCTGCTGATGTCAGAGTGTTTTTGAGCTTCAGTTTAGTAATTTGTTTTTTTCCAAGGACAAACTAAAAACCCGGGCGAAGAGATGGAGGACACAGTGAAGCTCCTGCTCTGGCATCTTTTACTTCTGCAGAGTAAGGTTTTCAGATTTCTTTCTTCTCTTTTGAACGGGAAAGGGGATTTGCTGGAAAGGTTGTAGGGGTTAAGGGAGCATCCTAGCTCTTTCTCCTTTGGCTCTGGGGAGGGTTTGTTTCTTACCTGCACTTGTGCCCCTCCCCCTCCTCTTCTCTCCCGCAGTTCCCAGTCCTTTTTGTACTGGATTCTTTCTTTGTACCCGAGAGACTTCTTAAGAAAGGAAGGGAGCCAAACTGGGTCAGCAGAAAGGCTGAATCTCCTGCAGCTGGGTTTAGCAGAGGTTTGGCACTGCCTAGGAATGCCAGCACTGCAGCCTGGACATTAAACTTTTTTTGTTTTTTTTTTGGGAGTCTGGCGAGTGAAGCTCTGATCAAGGCTACGAAAAAAACAACTTGATGGATTAATTAATTTAATAAATTTGAACCGTTAGTCTGAAAGTGTTTGCTACTTTCTCTAATTACTTTGAAGTAGGTAGACATACGGAATATTTCAGAGGCACACTTTGGTGCAGAAGTGATTTGCAGTCTCTGAGTGACAGAGATGTCAAAAATCATTTTCTATAAGGACCACCCAGGCGCCTGCACGAGGCACATTAACTTTGCTTTTGTTGCTCCTGAGCCTGCTGTTTCACTGGTAAAAGATGTAGTAATGTTCATAATTTCTCTGGTCTTTTATACTAAGGAGAGCAGGATAAGGCTCTAACTCTGTCAGCACTGTGTTGGGAACCAATATTTTTCTAGTGTAAATTATTTCAAAACTGTCCACCTAGTCACAGTGCTGCGGACATATAGTTACTTAAAAGTAAGATTGTTAACAAAAAATGTGCAGCTTCCAAGATATGGAGACGTATATAGTTAGGTTTACAGTTACAAACCATCTCTGGGTCAGATGGACAGTGGCAGTCCTCCTGTATCCACGGATCTGGAGTTCCCACTTTTCCAACTGGCATTGGAACTGCAGGCTTAGAAATGCACAGGAATAAAACCAGGGCTGGCTCAGTCTGTCCACAGGGTTAAATTCAGTTCAGATGTATATAGCACAAGAGCTCCAGTACAAGCAGCAATGAGTGATCTGCTGTGGCTGGGAGTCAAGTCTGTCAGATGCTGTTCCTTTGCTTCAGCGTTTTATCTGATTCTCTCTTTTTTTCTTTGTCTTCAGTCACCAGTCTTCTCCTGCTTCTTTAGGCTTTCAGCTCGCTCAGGTCTGGGGCTGGAATTTGGTGCCATGCCATGAACCTTCCTTCACAGCTACTTGGGAATAGTTTTTCCTTATTTTATACCTCTGCCCTCAAATATATCTAATCTGGTCATTGCAGTGACAGGGGCCAAATGCTCCAGAGAATCACAGACCCTAAATCCAGTTGTTAGGTGTCCTCCATATTCCCTCAGCTCAATTTATTCCCCTGAATAACTGTCATTGGAAAATAATCCTCTGTTTTCAGCTTCTCTTGTGTACATAGGGTGAACAGTTAGCAGGAGGGAGGACCTTTTTTCCTGAGGGGTTGTATATTTTCCAGCTTTTCATGTTTAGTTGGATTTTGCTTCCACCTTTTTTCAGTAGTAGCTCAAGGAGAGTTACATTCAGGTACACTGGGGTATTTCTCTGTCCCTGTTGCTTCATAATCTAAGAGACCCTTTTACCAAGCTGCGGGAAAAACAGCCCCCCACCGGCAGTACATGGCCCTTTTTCCCACAGCTTGGTAAAAGGTAAAACCGCATGGCCATGTGACAGGGAGACCTTGCTGCCACCCATTGAGGTGACGATAAGGGCTCCTTTGCTAACCCAGTGGTAACTAGGCAGTATGCGGCAACGCCCGATTACCGCTGCACAAGCCATTTCTGGGGGGGTTTCTCTTTCCACCAGAAATGGCGCACACTTGGGGCGGGGCTATCACCAGCAGTCCCGAAAGAGCGAGCGGTAAGCCTGTGTTGGGCTTACCAACACTCTCTAAAAGGACCCTCTAAAAGGACTCTGTAAAAGGACCTGATGTAGTGGAGGGCTAAGTGACTCGCCCAAGATTGTAAGGAACAAGCAGTGGGATTTGAACCAGGCACCCTAGGGTGTCAAGACCAGTGCTCTAGGCCACTTCTCCACTGATTTGGAGGTCAGGCCTGGCCTCCATATCCACTTGAGAAGGTATCATTCTTTGAGGGTTACTCATGAAGGTCTCTAACCTCTGAATGCTATATATGGCACTGTTCCAAGATGTGCACTCAACTAAATTGGCTAACGAGCCAATTAGTGCCAGTAATTGGGTGCTAATTGGAACTACTTGGCACCAATTTGAATTTTTGTGCACATCCTGCTATGCGCTATTCTGTAACAGTGTACACCCAAATCCCATAACGTACAACCCAAAAGGGATGTGGCCAAGGGAGGTGCATGGGCGGATCAGGGGCGTTCCTAAAACTTGTACGCAGTGTTATAGAATACCAGGAATGCGCACGCAAATTGGGTACACCTGGTTTCAGCAGGTGTAAGATCTGCTGCCCAAATCTGGGTGCCGAAATTGGCAATCTGTGCTGTCCTATAATAGGGTGGGGGGGTCATCTTTGAGTGACCATTATAGAACAGCATTGAGTGCTAATATTTTTTGGCACCGATTTCTGAGTGTCATTTACTGAATCCAACACTAAATGTGCAGTCTGTGTCTAAATGGTCCAGATCTTGATTTACTAGTGTAAGCAGATTCAGTTCCCACTGCAGCTCCTTGTGACTGGATAAATCACTTAACCCTTCATTGCCCAGGCAGGGCCGCCGAGACGGAGGGACGGGGGGGGGGGGGGGAGAGGACAAAATTCCCCGGGCCCAGCACCACCGCCGCAGTCTGGCCCACCCGCCGTCGCTCCCTGGCATTGAATTTAAGCGCCTCACCTTCGAAAGCACAGCAAGCAGTGGCAGACCACTCCTTCCTTCCGTGTCCCACCCTCGCCTGACGTAACTTCCGCGAGGGTGGGACACAGAAGGAAGGAGTGGTCTGCCGCTGCTTGCTGCGCTTTCGAAGGTGAGGCGCTTAAGGTCAGTGCAGAGGGCCCGGGGGTGGAGAGAGGGCCGGGTGGAGGGGCCCCCGGGGGCGCCTTGTCCCGGGCCTGGCCCAGTCTCTCGGCGGCCTTGTGCCCAGGTACAAAATAAGTACCTGTAGATAACATGTAAACCACTTTGATTGTAAGCACAGGAAGGCGGTATATCAAATCCTATCCCCATTCCCTATTTTTAGGATTACATTTGTCATCTCCAAATTTACCTCATTGATTGTATTTATGTTTATGTTTGGTCATTTTACTATTGTTATGATGTTAACAAAATTGCAAGTTTTATGTTCAATTGTATCTGCTGTACCCCACCTTGGGTGAATCTCTTCACAAAGGCGGTTAATAAATCCCAATCCCAATAAATAAGCACATGCAGGAGAGAGAAGACCAGCTGGTCTGATAAACTGGCTACAGGTTTAGGATTTCTAGTAAGGGAGAAGTCACAGTGTGATCCTGAACTGTCAAGAGACCAGGGGACATTCAATGAAATTGCATGGAAATACTTTTAAAACAAATAGGAGGAAATAGTTTTTCACTCAAAGAATAGTTAAGCTCTGATACTCACTGCCGGAGGATGTGGTAATGGTGGTTAGCATATTTGGGTTTAAAAAAGGTTTAGACAAGTTCCTGGAGGAAAAGACCATAGTCTGTTATTGAGATGAACATGGGGGAAGCCACTGCACACCTCGGGACTGGTAACATAGAATAATTGAGTTTCTGTCAGATACTTGTGACCTGGATTGGCCACTGTTAAAAGCAGAATACTGGGCTAGATGGACCACTGGTCTGACCCAATATGGCTATCCTTATGTTCTTATTTTTTAAAGGTTTTTGGCACTTAATAGCAGTTCATGGACAACCCGGGCAGAAATTGAAGACAGTAAAGGTTCTGACTGTGGATTTCTCACAAAATCCTACCAGTCTTGTGAGTCATATATGATAAGAGAGGATGAGAGAGGAACATGGGCTATCATTGTTTCTACTGAGCTGTATAAAATAGTTACATATAATTAGACACCCAGAATTCTGTCCTTCATCAATCACATAGGGCAAAAAAAGAGAAAGGATTCAGAGATGGAAATTTGGGGGTCTACATTCAACAGCTCCTACCCAGATAAGTGTCACTCATCAGCAGGGGCGTAGCTACGGGTGGGCCTGGGTGGGCCCAGGCCAGCCCATTCTCGGCTCAGGCCCACCCAGCGGCTGCCAGCTGTCTGGTCCTCCTCTGCCTAATTTTGTTTTTAATGCAGCCTGTAGTGTTAGACGCTGGCGCCGCTACTCTGTAGCTCACTCCCTGAGTCCCCATTCAGTACTGAAGTTTCTGGACTCTGCTGCTTTGCTTTGTTCTGCTCCTCCCCCTCATCAGTGTTGCCAGGTGGGCGGTTTTACCGCCCAATTGGGCGGTTTTCCGCGACCCGCCGCAGGAAATTTTTGCCCGCGGCGGGTCGCGGTTTTTTAGGCTTCTTTTTTTTTTCTTTTCCGCGGTTTTCGGGCGGTTTTTTCGGCCGTGGGGGGCGGGGTTAGTGATGTTTTGGGCGGGGTTAGTGACGTTCTGGGCGGGGCCGATGACGGGGGAGGCGGGCCGGTGACGGGGGAGGCGGGGCCGATGATGGCGGGGGCGGGGTTGATGACGGCGGGGTGATGACGCGGGGGTGGGGTGTCAGGGGCGGGGTTTGAGTTTGGGCGGGTTTTGGGCTGTTTTTTAGGCTGGATTGGGTGGGAAAAAAATTTTCCACCTGGCAACCCTGCCCCTCATGCGTGATGGCACCGCAGTGCTGCATGGGAGGGGAAACTGTGCTGGCTATCATCACGGTTCCTCCACTCTGCCCTGCTTCTGAATGAAGATCAGCCTTTGATTCCACCCAGGCCTCAGCAGTGGCCCCACAACAGCATACATGGAGCAGAGCACAATGATTGCGCTCTGAGTCTGCACCACTATCTGCCACCACCACCCAGTGGCGTAGCCAGACTTGACATTTTGGGTGGGCCCAGAGTTAATATGGGTGGGCACTATGTATATAGGTATGAGTAGTGTTTCTTGGGATACTACAAAATAAGGCCTTAGAATGCACTTGGTGATGGATTTCTAAGTAGTCTAACAGCTGCATCAGTGTAAACCACATACATAACAGAAAAACCAATATTTTTAAACATAATTACATTTTCCCATATCTTAAAATTGACCAGACATAAGTCTACTACAGAAGCAAACCTCTCAACACACGACAGGATCTTGCAATATAAATACACAGGAAAGATGTATTCAAATTCTGGTAGCACCTCAATATTAGCAATACAAAATCCCTTAACTGTCAGGTACTTTGTGAAGTAACACTAAATCCTGCAAAGAAACTTCTTAAAGCCACACTCTGTAAGCCACTCCTTACTCCTTGGGGTCGTTTTAGACAGATCACTTACATTTGCCCCTCAACGTGTGTTTAGTGGTATAAAATCTTTTAGTGTGCTCAGGATGGTTTGAACACTGGGACCATTCCTTAACAAGACAGCTTGAAAGACCTTACTTCATGCTTTCATTCTGAATTGTCTTAACTATTGGAATTCTCTTTTTGTGGGGGTCTGAATCTACAGCCTCAAATGACTCCACTGATTGTTCAGATTTGGTGTTGCAAATCTCAACACCAATTCTGAACACGAATACCAATAACAGTACTTTTATAAATGCAGCAATGCATATACATAACAGCAATACACTTCCCATTGGAAAAGTCAGACAAGTCAGACTCATACAACCCGACACAAACTACATGCAAGCAGAATCTCTCACCTTGGTCACATGCAGAGCACATACCAACTCTCATCAATTACAGAATAGAGGACCAAACATTAAGCAATTGTCCTATAGACTGACATCAGTCCATCCCTTCCCTTCAGCCTGGCATTGGCTTTTCCCTTCCCTACCCCACCATCCATATCCATAGCCCAGCATCAGCCCTTCCTTTCTCTACCTTACCCTCTTCCCCATTTATCCCCGTAGCACTGTATCAGCCCTTCCCAATCATTCATCCCATAGATAAGCCCTACCCTAGCCCCCACCCCACCCTTTAGCCTAGCATCAGCCTTGTCCTACCCCCTACCCATCCTCCCACGGTCTGGGATCTCTTCCCCCAACCATGAAGGACACCAGCATTAAATATAAGACTTTTTTTTAATGTCCTGGGCACTGCAGAGCCCACCTCTACCCAGAAACCTGCCTATATTAAATTTAAAACATTTTTTTTTTAATTTGTAACCCGGGCACTGCAGAAAACATCCCCCCAAAACCCATCAACATGAAAAATATACAACCTTTTTTAGATTGTAACCTGAGCATTATAACAAATTTATTGTTTGTGGGCTTCTGGGTGGGGGTGGGCTCTTCACTGCCTAGTGAAAAAAAGGTATATTAAAATTATTAAATATGCCATTTTTTTTAACCTAGGCAGTGAAGAGCCCACCCCCACCCACCATTACACTGTACACGATGTTAAAATTAAAAAAAAAATATTTATTTTACCTGGCCTGGGATTTGGACGTCCCAGATCATATTATCAAAATGAAAGATGGACGTCCATCTTGTTTCGAAAATACGGGTTTCCCCGCCCCTGGATCGGGACGTTTTGCGAGGACGTCCAAATCAAAACGTGGACATCCCTTTTGAAAATCCCCTCCACATGATCTACTTAAAAAAAAGAATTTCAAACCAAGTTAACACTGTCCCTGACATTCCCAATTCAGATAAACTGAACAAGATTACAAAATGATTAATAGCATCAAAGGCAGCTGAAATATCAAACTGCAGTAACACAGCCTGTTGCCTTTGACTAAAAAGATACCTGATTTGAGTTGTAAGAGCCAGTAGTAGCGTTTCTGTGCTATGTCTTGATCTAAATCCATTCTGTGATTTATATAAGATGTTAAACTGTTCTATAAAAGTCTACAATTGTTTGCTAACTGAAAATTCTAGCAGCTTTGCCATCCATGAAATGCTTGCAACAGGACGGTAGTTCTCTACTTTTCTCAAATCAGCACCCATAGACTTCGGCAAAGGGGTCAGGACTATTTCTGCCAAAGATTCCAGATAACACCCCGATTGGAGATTTACGTTAACAAATTCAGTTATTATTTATTTATTGCATTTGTACCCCCACATTATGCCACCTATTTGCAGGCTCAATGTGGCTTACAGAGTGTTGTTATGACATAGTCATGATAGGATCTTAGATACAATCGGTAGTAAGCAGAAGATGTAACCATTTAAGCCCTTCCAGTGGCATTTTAGATAACAAATATGATGGGCAAACATCTAAATTGCATAATTTTTTAGCAAGCCTGTTCAGATATTTCTTAACCGTTATTGTAAGAATCCTCTCAAAAACATCCCGTGGAGGGGCATAATTGAACAAAAACGTCTATCTCCATGGGCGTTTATCTCCGAGAACAGGTCCGTGAAGTGGCGGACCGAACCGTATTTTCGAAAAAAATAGACGTCCATGTTTTATTCGACAATTTGTGAGCTGGGCGTTTTTGTTTTTCAGTGATAATGGAAAATGAAAGCGCCCAGCTCAAAAACGAATAAATCCAAGGCATTTGTTCGTGGGAGGGGCCAGGAGTCGTAGTGCACTGGTCCCCCTCACATGCCAGGACACCAACCGGGCACCCTAGGGGGCACTTTTACAAAAACAAAAAAAAAGGTAAAAGAGCTCCCAGGTGCATAGCACCCTTCCCTTGGGTGTTGAGCCCCCCAAATCCCCCTCAAAACCCACCGCCCTCAAGTCTACACCATTACTATAGCCCTAAGGGGTGAAGGGGGGCACCTACATGTGGGTACAGTGGGTTTGGGGGGCAGTTTGGAGGGCTCCCATTTACCAGCACAAGTGTAACAGGTGGGGGGGGGGATGGGCCTGGGTCCACCTGCCTGAAGTCCACTGCACCCCCTAATAACTGCTCCAGTGACCTGCATACTGCTGCCAGGGAGGTGGGTATGACATTTGAGGGTGAAAATAAAAAGTTGTGAAACGGCATGTTTTGTGGTGGGAGGGGGTTTGTGACCACTGGGGGAGGCAGGGGAGGTCATCCGGTCATTTAGGGCACTTTTTGGGGCCTTATTCGTGGAAAAACAGGGTCCAGGAAAAGTGCCCTAAATTCTCGCTAAAAACGCATATTTTTCTTCCATTATCGGCGAAAGGCGCCCATCTCTGATCGCCCGATAACCACGCCCCAGCTCCGCCTTCACCACGCCTTCGACACGCCCCCATCAACTTTGTCCGCATCCGCGACGGAGTGCAGTTGAAAACGTCCAAATTCGGCTTTCGATTATACCGCTTTATTCATTTTTGTGAGATAAACGTCTATCTCCCGATTTGGGTCGCAATATAGGCGTTTTTCTTTTTCAGTTATAAGCTGGATAGTCTATCTCCAGGGACGTCAACTTGCAGATTACAGAACGGAACAATTATAGAATCTGAATCGGTCAAAATTGTTTAATTTTCTCAACTTTATCCTGAAACAATTGTGCTAGTACTTCTGGAACTGTTAATATATTATCAAATTAGTCCAATTCTCATATACTTATACCTTACTAATTGCACTTTTCAAATCTGTGCTTACTCAACTTATTCTTCCACCTTTCCTTTGGAACATGGAGTATCTCAGGGTTCCTTTTTTGCACCTACATTGTTTAATATTTTCTTAGTCCCCCCCCCCCCCCTCCCCCCGCTTACCCAGTCTCTGGGATGTAGCCCATTTGCTACACTGATGATATTCACATTTTATATACGCTTCCTGGATATTCCTTTTACTCATCGTCCCTAAACAATTGTCTTCAACAGGTGGATGGCTGGCCAAAAGACCATCATTTGTTCCTCAGTCATACCAAATATGAAACATTATTTTCCCATTTCTTAATCTATTTGTCCTGCCCCTCTCCCCCCATGCACTTGTCAGTAGTTACCCTCTTGGTCGTCAAGATTCTGTACATGTACTTGGCATGATTGTTGGACCCCAAATTGTCTTTCAAGTCTCAAATAGATGCAGTAGTTTGGTCTTTTTTTCTCTTCATCTTGCATCATATCAAAGCGGTCAAGCCTCTCTTACCTGCAGCCCTAAATAGAACCCTTCTCTTATCACTTGCAATTTTACACTTAGATTACTGTAACACACTCTATAAGGCCCACCACTTGCATCTGTCAAACATATACAGTAAGTCCAGGCTAATTATTCCTTGTAAGATATATTTCCTTAATCAAGAAAACTATTGCTGTGTTCCTGTTTTGTATGTACCATTTTGGACCGGCCTAAGCGCTAAAGTTCACCCACTTATTTCACACCCAGCACCCCTTCTTTTCCATGTCTAAGCACAAAGTTTTGTAATCATCTAAATAGTTACCAGTACCAGCTGTTCCCGAATTATCTCATCTGTGCCAGACATACCTGGTTAAAAGGGCTTCTTACATTTCCCGAGGTTGCTCCTCATTCTACCTCCTTGGAGCATCATATCATGACTCCTTGTCCCTAGTCTAGACAGAAGTCCTTTCCTTTAAAAAAAATTTATTTTTTTGGCCCAAATTATATATATATATATATATATATATATATATATATATATATATATAAAACACTGTAAAAAAAAAAACGAGCGCTAAAGTGCTATTCTATAAACGGCACCGATTATAAAAAGGATCTGTGTCTAACTTTTACTCATGAGGATTTACACCAACTGAAACCTGGTATAAATCCCCGCATCTAAATTAGGCCCCTTTTCAGATCCACGCACAAGAATTTACATGTGTGTCTTTACAGAATAGCACCTATCGAGACTTGAGCATTAAATTCTAATGCTTGCCAATTAGTGCCGATAATTATTTGTGCCCAATTATCAGTGCTAATTGGTTCATTACTCAATTAAATTGTGCACGTAAATTGTGTGCATGCTCAAACTTGCGTGTACAATTTTGTGTGCCATAAATAGAATCCAGGGGTTTGTGTATTATGTACACCTTTCAGGCATTTGAAGGTCTCTATTGTTTTCTCACCTGAAATGGAAATCTGAAAACCAGGTTCTCTTGCTATAGGGTTTTAACTGACTTGAAACCAACCAGTTCACCTTAGTAAATCTATTTTACTATTCGGCCGAATACAAATAATGAAAAATATTATTCGGCCAAATATGAATACCGAATATGAATAATGGGCACTGAGCTTTAATATCTAATATAATAATTTGTGCTGTCAACGTTCTATGGCTGGCTGGCAGTCTGGGTTCATAATCTTCTGACGTCAGCAAGCCTCCAGAGTTCCCTTCCCTCTCACTGTCCCGCCCTCGCATAAAGACAAAATGACATCAGAGGAGGGCAGAACAGTGAGAGGGAAGGGAATGCTGGAGGCGAGCTGACGTCAGGATGTTACGAACGCAAGCAAGTGAAGGCAACGGAATGCTGTAGGGGACACGAGCCCAACGGAGGGGAGGCCAGGGCAGAGGACAATCGCTGGATATGGAGGGGAGGCCAGAATCCTGGGATACGGAGGGGAGGGCTGGACAGAGGAGAATTGCTGGACATGGAGGGGATGAGAGGCGAGGGAAGAATCACGGCACATGGAGGCGGGCAGGGCAGAGGAGAACCGCTGCACATGGAGGGGAGGGAAGAATTGCGGCACAAGGAGGGGAGGATGGGAGGGGAGGGAAGAATTGCGGGACATGGAGGGGAGGGCAGGGGAGAGAGGACAAATCGCTTAGACAAGAGCCTTCCTAGGGCCCGTTTCATTTTTGACGAAACAGGCTTGGTTGCACTAGTAACAAATACAAGAAGCAACATGAAATTAGAGATCAAGGGGCCTTTTTACTAAGTTGCGTATGCGCCTACATGCGCCTAACTTATGCCAGTTTGGAACTACCTCCTGGCTATCACATGGCCCGGGTGGCAATTTCATTTTTTATGTGCGCCTACTACACGCACCGGAAATTTTCCAGCGTGCAGCACTAACCGGGCAGTAATCAGCATTGTATGCACGCTGATGATTACCACCCAGTTAACACACAAGACCTTACCGCTAAGTCCAATGGGTGGCGGTAAGGTCTCAGGCCCGAAATGGATGTGCACCAATTTTCATTTTATGCAGGTGTGCTGAAAAAATGAACCTGCGCGCATCCAGTACATGCATCTACACCAGCGCAGGCCACTTTTCAGCGCACCTTAGTAAAAGGACCCCTAAGTAGGATTTAGCACAGTAGAGCCCTGAATTATTCGTATTCAAATTTAAGTAACTATTCTGCAAAATACGAATAATAGATTTGGGGCACTATTCGGGGTCAAATTGAATACGAATATTCGGTTCAGCCCTGGTAAATACCGATAAATGTACAGAATGCAACATCTGAAAACTCATCCGCCAGGAAGCTGCTAATGATTAGAATACCCTATCTCATCCACATTAGACAAACTAAACACTTAAAATATTTCTTTAATTATATGTCAGATGAAAGGACAGGAGTGACAGAAAAGTGATGTAAACTCAGATTTCTTGCTTGAGCAGAGGAGTGTGGTAGCCGTGTTAGTCCACTCTTAAGGTTATCAATAGAAATCAAACAAAATAAAACATGGAAAAGAAAATAAGATGATACCTTTTTTATTGGACATAACTTAATACATTTCTTGATTAGCTTTCGAAGGTTGCCCTTCTTCCTCAGATCGGAAATAAGCAAATGTGCTAGCTGACAGTGTATATAAGTGAAAACATTCAAGCATTACTATGACAGTAAAATAGATACTATTGGAGATTCTACATGGAATGTTGCTACTATTGGAGATTCTACATGGAATGTTGCTACTATTGGACATTCTACATGGAATGTTGCTATTCCACTAGCAACATTCCATGTAGAAGGCTGCGCAGGCTTCTGTTTCTGTGAGTCTGACGTCCTGCACGTACGTGCAGGACATCAGACTCACAGAAGCAGAAGCCTGCGCGGCCACATTGGTGATCCGCAAGGGCCGACTTCTACATGGAATGTTGCTAGTGGAATAGCAACATTCCATGTAGAATCTATAGAAATCAAACAAAATAAAACATGGAAAAGAAAATAAGATGATACCTTTTTTATTGGACATAACTTAATACATTTCTTGATTAGCTTTCGAAGGTTGCCCTTCTTCGTCAGATCAGAAATAAGCAAATGTGCTAGCTGACAGTGTATATAAGTGAAAACATTCAAGCATTACTATGACAGTCTGACAGGGTGGGAGGAGGGGGGTGGGTAGGAAGTATGCATGGGGACATCAAAGCATATCATTGATATTCTAACAGGATGGGTGTGGATAGGTGAGGGGAGAATTTTCCAAGGTTTTGAATTTATAATGTCTTGACCAATCTACATCAGTACGAACCAATATTGAACTTTCTTAATTTAGACACTTTGACCCACACTATCATTACTGAACATTAAACCTTGTCTTACCCCCACTCACATATTTTGAAGTACTTACTTATTACTTCTAATTTGCCTGTTATTCTTTGTACCTTATTTACAACAATATTTTGTATTCTGTTAATGGTGTCCGCCTTTGCGACATAATGTAAGCCACATTGAGCCTGCAAATAGGTGGGAAAATGTGGGATACAAATGCAGCAAATAAATAAATAAATAAATAACTGTTTGATATGAGCCCCCCACCCCCCCCATTCTTGAACCGGTTCTCTTGCAACAATTCTTGTTTTATTTGCACAGCCTTACCCGGCTGCCCCTCCCAACTCCCACTGAAATAGAGACCTCTTTTCTTAAAGACAGTCTGCCATTTATAATGCACTGAAATTATAGGCGATGAATCCTGCAGGTTTTCCCCCATGCAAGCACAATTGTAAACGGCAAAAACAGCATAATTTCTTCTTTGTTGCTGCCCTGAGCAATTTTCATTGGAGTATTTACTTGTTTGGGGTAAAAACAACTGGTTGTGTGGTATCAGGATATTGTTGTAATGAAAGTCTCTCCTACTGTAATTATACCCTCATGTGGTATCAGGCAAGATTTGCTGATCTGTTTCAAGCTGATGTTTAGCAATACCCTTTGGATACAATGTATAATTAGTCTGCAGGCATCCCAGGGGAGAAAAGGAGAGAGCCACTTCAAACAGAACTTCCACCCTCCTCTGAGCCCACTGTCCAAACTTTAACTCTCAGAGTGCCAAAGGCGGATGAAATGGACCACTCTGTTTAGTGTCCAAGGCAGCTACAGGAATGTGAGAGCCACTGGGGACCCTGGATTGGGGTGGTCAAGTATTTGTGCACACACTGTGGCATCACTGTGATGTCAGATATGATACGAGTGAGTCAAGCCTTCAAGAAGGCAAACAAGCAGGGCTTTTTTTTGAGCGGGTACTTGGGGGTACTAAGTACCGGCACCTTTTCCACTGTCTGCTAAAATTGACCCATTGACCCCAAGTTTTAATGAAAAAGCTCAGGATCTACACACCAATTCTGCCTTGTCATAGATTCTGTGACTGGTTGCAGGGGGCCTGGCTATTGTGGGGTGGGTCCCTCAGTGATCACCTCACCCCTGAAGGGTGGCTTAGTATTTGAGTACCGGCACCTTTTTTGCTAATAAAACAAACAAGTAACATTCACAGACTCCGTAGCCCTCAGCTGCAAGATGTCAGCCCTTCGAATTATCTTGCAGTACATTTCCCTCAAACCCATATTATACTGTATATCAATAGTTTACTCTTAGTACAACAGCATCAGGCCACCTCGGTGAATGTGCAGAGGCTGGATTTTCTCTTATTTACTTATTTTCAAAAGCCTCACTATCCTCATTGGTTGTAAGGATTATGACAAAACTTGGTAATAAGTCTAATAAGATATATAAGAGGGCTTAAATATTGACTGAAGCATAGTACATAAGTAATGCCACACTGGGAAAAGACCAAGGGTCCATCGAGCCCAGCATCCTGTCCACGACAGCGGCCAATGCAGGCCAAGGGCACCTGGCGAGCTTCCCAAACGTACAAACATTCTATACAATCAAGCCATTGTGACATCACTAATGAGGTTGGCTCTTATTGGTGGAATGAGCCACTATGACATCACAATAGGTTAAATCACTGCTCTATGTAATAAAAGTGAGCCAAGTAGAGGACATAAGTACATAAGTAATGCCACACTGGGAAAAGACCAAGGGTCCATCGAGCCCAGCATCCTGTCCACGACAGCGGCCAATCCAGGCCAAGGGCACCTGGCAAGCTTCCCAAACGTACAAACATTCTATACAATCAAGCCATTGTGACATCACTAATGAGGTTGGCTCTTATTGGTGGAATGAGCCACTATGACATCACAATAGGTTAAATCACTGCTCTATGTAATAAAAGTGAGCCAAGTAGAGGACATAAGTACATAAGTAATGCCACACTGGGAAAAGACCAAGGGTCCATCGAGCCCAGCATCCTGTCCACGACAGCGGCCAATCCAGGCCAAGGGCCAAGGGCACCTGGCAAGCTTCCCAAACGTATAAACATTCTATACATGTTATTCCTGGAATTGTGGATTTTTCCAACTCTGTGGATGCTTGCGCACCCCCAATATTGAGAAAATTCTTTGTATGTGTCCAGGGGGGGGTTATTTCCAGTGGGCTTAGCACCCCCAATAATTAAAATAAACCTGGCTCCTATGGACTGAAGTGCTGGACTTTTTTAAAGAAGCACAGTTGATGATGGCAAGGCCTGAAATGGCCTGCCAGCGGAGGTGGGAGAGGTCACCACAGATATGGAGGGGAGCGGGAGGAAAAGAGGTGGGGGAGGGGAAGTCAGTGTTGGGTTGCACATGGCAATTTTTCTATGCGTCTTTGTACCCAAAGCAGGTGAATCTCATCTGGGCAGATGGGCCATTTCAGCCTTTGTCACGTAGGGGTCCTTTTACAATGGTGCGGTGGAGCTCTATTGGTGTTCGCCAATCCGGCACTACTGCCAGCCCACTATGAGAGCCAGCCCGCACGCCATTTCTGGCATGACATAAATGTATTTTTTGCGTTGGGGGCTTACTCTGTGGTAATTGGGCAGGGTTAGCATGGGAGCCCTTAGCACTTCCTAAATAGGTGGCGGTAAGGGCTCCCCCCAGAAATGGCCGTGTGGCAACTGTGCACTTACCCACAGTTGTAAAAGAGGCCTCAGCATGCGGCAAATCCATGCATCAACTCTACCTCAGGGCCCCTTTTACCGCAGCTTGGTAAAAGTGGCCCTATGTTACTATGAATCCATTCATACAAACATAGAAAGCTGGGTAAAATAAGACATAACCTCATATTTTAATTGAGCAAGCAAGATAGCTGAGTGATGTCGGGAAATAAGTACATAAGTATTGCCGTACTGGGACAGACCAAAGGTCCATCAAGCCCAGCATCCTGTTTCCAACAGTGGCCAATCCAGGTCACAAATACCTGGCAAGATCCCAAAAAAGTACAAAACATTTTATACCGCTTATCCCAGAAATAGTGGATTTTCCCCAAGTCCATTTAATAATGGTCTATGGACTTTTCCTTTAGGAAGCCGTCCAAGCCTTTTTTAAACTCCGCTAAGCTAACCGCCTTTATCACATTCTCTGGCAATGAATTCCAGAGTTGAATTACACGTTGAGTGAAGAAACATTTTCTCCGATTCGTTTTAAATATACATTGTAGCTTCATCGCATGCCCCCTAGTCCTAGTATTTTTCATGAAAGGACGATGGATGCATGGAATGGCTTCCTAGAGCGGGGGCTGGAGACTAAAATATAAAGAATTGTTGTGGAACTTTGTGAATAGACACAGCAGAGGGAGTGCATGGTGTGGCTTTGAATCTTGTCAGGAGTGAATTTACTTTGAAGTCACACTGCCTGCTTGAGATGTCCTCCTTTAATGGTGGAATTTATCTCCACTGGCATCAGGCAGAGCAGCCCATTGGGCTGACACCTGTAGAAGGAAGCTTTTTATGCCTATTGAGAGATCTACCCCTGAATCTTGCATGCTTAGCTACTTGGGAGAAAGGGGTAGGCTTACAACACAATTTGTCTCTGGCTGGCTGTTGGTATATATTTTTGGCAGCATGGATAGGAAGTTACTGGACAAAATTGATGGTTCGATTTTTTTCCGCCTTCATCTACCGCGATACTGTTTTATGTTTAAACGATTTTTATTGAAATTTCAGCATATTGACCATATCAATACATTTAACTGAGCATAGTGCCCTAGCAAATAAGGCAATATACATCTGATACCTCATGAAACAATATCCAAAACCTTTTTTTGTTTTCCCGTTCCCAGCCCCCTGAACCCCCTCCATCCCCCCACTTTTTAACTGTAGACATCCCCTTGAAAAGATAACAACAACATATATAACCATTTGCAAACATAATCCAACATCTCATAACCTGTAACCGTCTCCATCTAACTTATAAACTCTCATACTAATACAACGTATGTCTGTTTCATTTATCATATTCACCTCTCTCCCATCTCATCTCTGTCCCTCCCCCCTTCCTTCTCCCCCCCTCACCACCAGAGACATTCATCATCTTCAAGAAAGTGAAAATTCTTTCCTTAGGCAATGTAAACCCTGCATCCAGACTTCAGTTCCTAATTGGGTCTTTGATACATTGTTACTTAAAGTCATCTCTAGTGTTGTTGTGTTTATGGAGGCATAATCATAAACCAGATATCCAATTGCTCAACAAAAAAACCACCTTGTCATCTCTTCTCTTCCCCTTCTCTCTCCCCCCCCCCCCCCCCCCCATCCCCTACTCCTCAATATCATGTCACGCAGGGCCGGTCCTGGTCTGGCGCCCCCCCTGCAGACTATGAGTTGGCGCCCACGCACCCCCGCCCCCCCGCCCCCCCAGCATCTCCTTTCTCTCTTCTCCCACCCTGCCCCTGTCCAGCGATTCTCCTTTGCCCCCATTCCCCACCACCCTTGGTACTTTAAATCTTTAATTTACCTCCGTTCCAGCAGCCACGTCATTTGAAAGCCTTGCCCCACCTCTAGCCTTCCCTCCCTTTGTGAGTTCGTTCTGCAGTCCCGCCCTTGAGGAAATGACATCAGAAGGCGGGACTGTGGAACGAACTCACAAAGGGAGGGAAGGCTAGAGACGGGGCAGGGCTTTCAAATGATGCGGCTGCTGGAACGGAGGTAAATTAAAGATTTAAAGCACCAAGGGCAGCGCGGTATGGCGGCGCAGCGCCGCAGCGGCGCCCTTGAAGGCAGGCACCCCCCTGTGGCGCTTACCCCGCTTACTGGGTTTGACCGGCCCTGATGTCATGGACTCCTCCATCCTCCCTTGATCTTCCAACATAGTGTCCTCTTCCCTCTCCCACATCATTCACTCCACACTCAGCCTAACTCATTCAATACCTGACTTCATGCTCTAGACGAGTCTTTCCCCAAGTATGCTCCCCAAACTCTAATAAAATGTTGTCGTCTTTTTGCCGTATCGCGATACTGTTTTAATTGACTCATGTTTGATCATTACCTCTGTGTTGAGATGCAGAAGGGGAATAACACTACAGAATGTCAGATAATTCTGCTTTTTGAATGAAGAATTTGTTCCTAGTCCCCAAGAACATGTTATAACTAATCTCCAAAATCAACACCTCTCAATATGCATCACACCAAATCTGAAAATAACAGTAATACTGATAAATTTTCCAAATGTCTTTTCTTTAAATGGAGTCACACAGAATTCTCTGCAGGATAACCACCCTCAAGGCAACAGTGTAAAGGACTCTGCCTTCTACTGAACTTAATCTACTTTCTCTCTGATGCCAGCAGGTGTTGCTAGTTGTGATAGGCTTCCTCTGCCAAATCCTCAGAGATTCATTTGATACATTTACACAGTATGTTAAACAGCTGTAAAGGTTTTTGCCAAGATTAAACAACTGACATTTAACAGGGGTTTCAGAGAAATGCATTGTAAGATTCAGAGGGCTTCCATCTCATCGCACAGGACTATTAAGTTTGGCATGACAGATACAGAAGTACAAGTGGACGGTAGGCACACTAGGGCAGGCATTCTGGTCAGGGCTTCTAGGATAGAATGATAAGGTGCCTGGGAAGTATGCTTGAAGTGGCTGTGGGAGTGAAAATGGAGGTGATGTTTGCAGAACTGCCAAGTTACCCATTCCAGGAGGGAGACTTTTTGGCCTGTCCTGGTTTTAAACTTACATCCAAAAGAAGTGTAAGAGTTGTAATCCATTGAAATCAGTGCTGCAGGTCCCACAATGCACCAGGATGAGGATGGCAGAAATACAGGACTGGCCAAAAAGTCTCCCTCCTGGAATGGGCAACTTGGCAGCTGTGTGTTTGGGGAGAAGGTGCAGGCCAAACAGTCCTGGAACGATATAAGAGCCTCTTTCTCCCTAAGGCCTGCCTGATAGCCAAATGGGCTATGCTGCTGAACTGGAAGTTGGAAGAGGCTCCCCCTTTCTGTGAGTGGAGGAATTTGCTTCATAATATGGTAGACAATAAACTTTTCTGGTCTCAAAGTTTCGTATCCAATAGCTGTCGCGCCAGGCAAGAAGTTTAAATTTTTTTTTGTTACATTTGTACCCCGCAGTTTCCCACTCATGGCAGGCTCAATGCGGCTTACATGGGGCAATGGAGGGTTAAGTGACTTGCCCAGAGTCACAAGAAGCTGCCTGTGCCTGAAGTGGGAATCAAACTCAGTTCCTCAGGACCAAAGTCCACCACCCTAACCACTAGGCCACACCTCCACTGTTGCTACTATTTGAGATTCTGCATGGAATGTTGCTATTCCACTAGCAACATTCCATGTAGAAGTCGGCCCTTGCAGATCACCAATGTGGCCGCGCAGGCTTCTGCTTCTGTGAGTCTGACGTCCTGCACTTACGTGCAGGACGTCAGACTCACAGAAACAGAAGCCTGCGCAGCCTTCTACATGGAATGTTGCTAGTGGAATAGCAACATTCCATGTAGAACCTCCAATAGTAGCAACATTCCATGTAGAATCTCCAATAGTATCTATTTTATTTTTGTTACATTTGTACCCTGCGCTTTCTCACTCATGGCAGGCTCAATGCGGCTTACATGGGGCAATGGAGGGTTAAGTGACTTGCCCAGAGTCACAAGGAGCTGCCTGTGCCTGAAGTGGGAATCGAACTCAGTTCCTCAGTTCCCCAGGACCAAAGTCCACCACCCTAACCAATAGATGATCTTTGACTAAAAGGGGTGGGGAGGTTTCTGGAGCTTGCAGAGGGGCTGACTGGCGGAGAGGCAGGATGGGAGAGGGGGGCATAGTTATATTCAGGTACTATAGGTATTTTCCTGGCCCCAGGTGCCAATGCAGAGAGCTACCACGGGTAGAAAGAAGCATGTAGTTAATAAAGCACCTGCACGCAGTTTTACGAGAGGTTTTTAAGAGATAATACTGCACAACTCCACGTGTAGGACACACAGCATAATGTAGCTATTAGGTATTCAGCCCAATGCAGAGATGTGCGCAGAAGACTTTAAGGCAAGCACAGCACTAAAAGCTAGGAGATCAGGTCTGAGTAGGCGTGGAAGAGTCAGCTCATTCTTCTAAAGTAGGGTTTGAGAAGATTTAATGCCAGTGCTGTGAGCATTACAATACCTGTAACTTTTAAAACAGAATGGGAGATGAGGGCACTATGCACAGGTCTGAGCAGGAAATAATTATATCTGTGCATGAACCTGAAATGTTGCTCTGCTCTTAAATATCTGTCTCACAAAACATATGTGTAAGAAATTTTTGTGAGTCTGATATTTATCTTTAGAAAAACCATTCCAGCACATGCGTAGAGGTGCGCTGACACTTTCACTCTGCTCAGACATGCACAGTGCTAGCTGCCCTCGGTGCATACATCTGGCAGGCTTCCCCTGATTAGCGCACAAGTTCTGCCCGTTTCAGATTTGCCTATGATTAGCTTCCAGCATTGGCACAGAATATTTGTGCAGCTTTCTGCATTGGCCCTAAGTTTGCCCAAGATCACAAGGAGTCACATGGGGATTTGGACGGGGCTGCAGAGAGATAAAGCTGGGCCCAGGGCAAACAATCTCAGGGCCCCGTCGCCATTGCCCCCATCACTGCTGCCCCCCCCCCCCCCCCACAGCCACCACTGGTGCTCTGCCAGCTATAGGTCCTTCTTCCTGTTTCCATACAGGCAAGACGTGGCAAGAAGAAGGACATGTGACTAGCAGAATAGTCTCTTTTGATCACCGGTGCCAGGCCCTCCTTGGAGAATGAGCCTGGGGAATCTTCCCCCACCTCCCTCTCTCCCTCTTGGCAGCCCTGGATTTGAACCTGGCCTCCCTGGTGTTCAGCCTCTTGCTCTGTTAGGCTACTCCTCCAGCGCAAAATGATGCATAGAGAAAATAATAATCTAACCATAGTCATATGATGCTGGGTTCCATAGCAGTGGCCTAGCCAAGGGTGGGCCTGGGTGGGCCAGGCCCACCTACTTTGGGCTCAGGCCCACCCAGTAGCAGCACACCTATGCTGATTCCCTAGCACCGCCAGCTGAAAACTCCCAACAACTGTCCCTCCTGCATACCTTGTAAATAGCAGATGGCATGCAGGTGAGACAAGGAGAGACCAAATCACCTGTGGGAAAGGGAGGGGTTCTTCTGCCCACCCATCTTGAGTCCAGGCCCACCCAAAGTTGGGTGTCTGGCTACGCCCCTGTTCCATAGTTGGAGTCACCACCCAGGAGAAGAATCCTGGAGTCACTGTGGACAGTACCTTGACATCCTCAGCATAGTGTGCAGCAACAGTCAAAAACAGAATGTTAGAAATTATTCAGGAAGGGATAGATAATAAAATGAAGATTATAATGCCCCTGTACTCAGGGCCAGTTTTAGATATGGTGGGGCCCAGGGCAGAAATTAAGGAGGGGGGCCCTTGATCCCCCCTCCCCACAATCTCCCTACCTGCATTGCTACTATGCATAGCAGGTATGTCTTCCCCTTCTCCCCACCACAGTCCATCTCCCTCCCTTCCCCTCACCTTGCAGTCTTCTTTAAAAATGTTATTTCCCTTCTCAAAGGGGCCCTGGCATGGTAGCCATCCTTACAAGCTGCCTCCAGATGTCCTGAAGCTTTCTCTCTGACGGCTGCTGGAATCCGCCCAGGCGGAAACAGGAAATTGCATCAGAAGGGGGCAGATCGTGGCAGACAGGGAAAGTTTCAGGGCAGCCGGAGGCAGCTTGCAAGGATGGCTACAGTGCCAGGGCCCCTCTGAGAAGGGAAATACATTTTTAAAGAAGATTGGGTGGAGGAGATGCCTGGACCATGGGGCCCTCTGCTGCTGTGGGGCCCAGGGCAGTCCCCCCCCCCTTCTAACGCCAGCCCTGCCTGTACTGAACCACGGTGTAACTATAACTTGAGCATTGTGTGCAATTCTAGTCGTCCCATCTCAGAAACATATAGCAGAACTAGAAAAAGTGCAGAAAAGGGCAACCAAAATGATAAATGGGATAGAATGGCATCCCTGTCAGAAGAAAGGTTGTACAGCTTAGGGCTCTTCAGCTTGGTGAAGAGAAGGAAGAAATGCTGAGAGGAGATATGATAGAAGACTATAAAACCATGAGTAGGTGAAACAGGTAAAGAAGGAATGGTTGTTTAATCTTTCAACTAGTACTACATAGTAACATAGTAACATAGTAGATGATGGCAGAAAAAGACCTGCATGGTCCATCCAGTCTGCCCAAGACAAACTCATATGTGTATACCTTACCTTGAATTTGTACCTGTCCTTTTCAGGGCACAGACCATATAAGTCTGCCCAGCAGTATTTCCCGCCTCCCAACCACCAGTCCCGCCTCCCATCAGCGACTCTGGTACAGACCGTATAAGTCTGCCCTCCCCTATCCTCGCCTCCCAACCACCACCCCCCCTCTTCCCCCCAACTGCTCCGCCACCCAATTTTAGCTAAGCTTCTGTGGATCCATTCCTTCTGCACAGGATTCCTCTATGCCTATCCCGCGCATGTTTGAACTCCGTTACCGTTTTCATCTCCACCACCTCCCGCGGGAGGGCATTCCAAGCATCCACCACCCTCTCCGTGAAAAAATACTTCCTGACATCTTTCCTGAGTCTGCCCCCCTTCAATCTCATTTCATGTCCTCTCGTTCTACCGCCTTCCCATCTCCGGAAAAGATTCGTTTGCGGATTACTAAGACCAGGGGATACACTGTGAAACTATTAGGTAGAACACTAACCAGCTTATAATCGAACGAGAATAACGCCCAAGTTCCGACCTAAATCGGGAGATGGGCGTTCTTCTCACAAAAACAAATAAAGCGGTATAATCGAAAGCCGAACTTTGGACGCTTTCAACTGCACTCCGTCGTGGATGCGGACAAAGTTGACGGGGGCGTATCGAAGGCGTGTCGAAGGCGGAACTGGGGCGTGGTTATCGGGCGAACAGAGATGGGCGCCCTTCGCCGATAATGGAACAGTTTTGAGCTAGAATTTAGGACACTTTTCCTGGACCCTGTTTTTTGACGAATAAGGCCCCCAAAAGTGCCCTAAATGACCAGATGACCCCCAGAGGGAGTCGGGGATGACCTCCCCTGACTCCCCCAGTGGTCACTAACCCCCTCCCACCACAACAAATGATGTTTCACAACTTTTTACTTTCACCCTCAAATGTCATACCCTCCTCCCAAGCAGCAGTATGCAGGTCCCTGGAGCAGTTGTTAGGGGGTGCAGTGGACGTCAGGCAGGTGGACCCAGGCCCATCCCCCCCCTACCTGTTACAATTGTGCTGCTTAATGCTACTAGTCGTCCAACCCCCCCAAACCCACTGTACCCACATGTAGGTGCCCCCCTTCACCTCTAGGGCTATAGTAATGATGTAGACTTGTGGGCAGTGGGTTTTGAGGGGGATTTGGGGGGCTCAACACCCAAGGGAAGGGTGCTATGCACCTGGGAGCTCTTTTACCTTTTATTTGGTTTTTGTAAAAGTGCCCCCTAGGGTGCCCGGTTGGTGTCCTGGCATGTGAGGGGGACCAGTGCACTATGAATCCTGGCCCCTCCCACGAACAAATGCCTTGGATTTATTCGTTTTTGAGCTGGGCGATTTCATATTCCATTATCGCTGAAAAGCAAAAACGCCCAGCTCACACCTTGACGAATAAAACATGGGCGTCTTTTTCTTTTAAAAAATATGATCCGCCCCGCCCCTTCACGGACCCGTTCTCGGAGATAAACGCCCATGGAGATAGGCGTTTCTGTTCCATTATGCCCCTCTAAGTATGTTTGTCACTCAGTGAACAATTAAGCTGAGGAATTTGTTGCTGGAAGATATGATTAAGGCACAAACAGTTTAGAGAGTAGTGTAGAACGGGTAGAAGTGAATCGATTTTTCACTCTTTCAAAAAGTACAAAGACCAGGGAATACACAATGAAATTACCTGGAAATACTTTTAAAACAAATAGGAGGAAATATTTTTTCACTCAAAGAATAGTTCAGCTCTGGAACTTGTTGCCGGAGGATAAGGTATCTGGGTTTAAAAAAGGTTTGGACAAGTACCCGGAGGAAAAGTCCATAGTCTGCTATTGAGATGGACATGGGGAAGCCACTGCTTGCCCTGGGGTTGGTAGAATGGAATGTTGCTACTTTTGGGGTTTCTGCCAGGTGCTTGTGACCTGGATTGGTCACGGAAGCAGAATACTGGGCTAGATGGACCATTGGTCTGACCTAGTGTGGCTATTCTTATGGTCTTATGTAGAGGGGTTCCTGGAGGAAAAATGCACAAACAATTATTAGCCATATAGTCTTTGGAAAGCCACTGTTTACTTCTGACTATGAACAATAAGGAATGGACTTACACCTGCCCGACACTTGTGACCTGAATCAGCCACTGTTGGAGACAGGATCCTGGGCTTGAACTTAAAGCTTTTTACTCTGACCCAGTTTGGCATATGTCAGCTCTGTCCAATAATTCACATGAATTGCTGTGCTTCTCTTATATCCTTTACCTGCTTTATTAAAGGTCCCAAGAAGGAAGAAGCAGAGACTGACAGTAACGTTTGCTGGGCAGGCCTCATCAATTTGTTTTATTCAATCATACAATTTGTTGTCCGCTAATCCAGTGTATAGCGTTGTCCATGGGTGACCGAATCAAGACATATATACAATGTAAATCACAGGAGAGCGCTTTTGCTGAAGTGCAGAAAAATCCAGGCTTCTAATGTACTTTCCAGCGTGCTAATCTCAGATTTAGCACAGCACTTTTGTCTGGCTTTTTTTTTTTTTTTGCAGACCATGTGCTAACGTTCCCATTAGTGTGTGGTACCTGCACAAAATTAATGCAGTAGCACTTACCACCTCTACGAGTTGTTAAGTGCTCCCTTGTTAATGCTGCGTTATCCAGTTAGCATGCGCTAATCCTAACATGTTAGCAGGATAATGTGGGTACGCCTACTTTATGCCCGTGACATTCCCCCTCACCAAAATATTTTTTTAAAATAGGTAGCAAATGCAAACAGTCAAAATACCTCAAAACACTTTAACGTGTTCTGTGTTAGCCTCTGAACATGTGCTAAATGCATGTTAAGGGCGTAACATCCTTTAGTAAAAGGGCCCCTTTGATTTCTTCCATTTTATACTGCTTTTCTAGTAATATGGCACAGTGGTTTCCAACTAAAGACACAGCTAAAATTCAGGTAATATTCTCTCATTGCATTCACTAGTAATTTTTTTTTCTTCTTTCAGGGTCTGTGGTTCATTTGTACTCGGGTAAGTAGCAGCCTTTAATCTCTACATTGTATTGTTTGCTCTTCTCAGGGTGATGTTTTGCTTTTTCTTTTTTTTACAGAAAATTAACTCCCAATTTCACTATCCATTAATTGAATGAAGGCCCTGTACATTACAAGGCTCATATCTCTAGCACATTCTGTGATCTTCAGTGATCTCAGAATCAATCAGTGTCCAGCAGGCTCCTGCATTAGAATCCCAGGCACAGCACATGCAACTCGCTGATCCTCTAGGTGTTCCCCATAAACCCATATCTGTTCCCCAGAGCCTTCTTTGGTGTGAGCCATAAGACATATGAACTATATTGTTCACCTTGCCCTGGCTCATCCAAATTTGGAAATAAATAAAATCCCCACCCTGGTGCATCACCCCATCTCACCCCACCCTCGGCACATCACCCACCTCCCTGTCCTCTGAAGTGCATCATCCTCACCACCTGGGGATGCATGGAGCAGTTGCAAAGCTGTTGGCTCCGCGTTCCCTGCCCCAGAACAGGAAGTAACGTGGGGAGGGGGCAGGGAATCGGCGGAGCCAACAGCCGCATGACTGCTTTGTGCACCCCCTTGCTGCCTGCACCAGGGGCAGATCACCCCCACTGCCCCATACTTGGTATGCTAGAGATATAGTCCTAAAAGTTTTAAAGACATGTTAACAGGGTAAGCAAACATACATGGAGGGGCATTTTCGATATGGCATTTAAATCCGACTTTGGATGTTTTGCTCAAAACATTAAAAATTCAAGTGGTGAATATAGCGATTTTTGAAACAGCAAAATGTTTATCTTTTTGTTTTGAAAATGACCATTTTCTAGATGTTGCTGTACTCAGTGGGGCTGATATTCAGATCCTGCAGTCACCACTAAACCCGGATATTCAATGCCAGGCTGTTTCCGGTGACCGGCATTGAATATCTGGTTTATTTTTGGCTGGTTAGACGATAACCGGCTATGTTGATAATCAGACTTAGCCAGTTCTTTTCAAACTGGTCAAAGATATCCCACGTATTTATGTGGCCAAATATAGCTGCTAAAGTAGGGCTGAAAATCTGCAGATAGCTGGTTATGCCGGCCAATATAACTGGCTATCTGCTGGCTGCTAACTGGTGATATTCAGTGGGAAACAGCTGGCTATCCCCCGATGAATATCGCCAGATAGCCAGTTATGGGGCATTTAACCGGACAGTTGCCAATCCTGGCTGGTTAAATGCTTTTGAATATCAGGGGGAGTGTGTCTATCTTTTTGGACCATTTTTTTTTTTTGGGGGGGGGGAGGGGAGTCCAAGTGAAAAACACACAAAATCAGGCCATTGAGTAGGAGGAGCCAACATTCTTAGTACACTGGCCACACAGACATCCCAGCAGAGCAGGGGGGCACCCTATGGGACACTGCAGTGGACTTCACATAAAAGGTCCCAGGTACACATCTCAGCGTTACCCCCTTGTATTGTATGTTGAGCCCTCCAAAACCCACCAAAAACCCACTGTACTCAACTGTACACCACTACAATAGCCCTTATGGCTGCAGGTGTCACCTATATTTATTTATTTATTTTATTTATGACAGTTATATCCCACAGTATTCCCACCCAAGGGCAGGCTCAATGTGGCGTACAATAGTTAATAAGCAAACAATAGTACAAAATACAGGTCACAAGAGGGAGAAAGAAATAACTGAGGAGGAAAGGAAGAGAGGGGAGGTGATAAATTATCACAGAGAGAGCCGTGGGTTAAAAGGGTAGGGCACCAGAAGGGCTAACACCATATGCGCTGCCAAAAAAGAAGGTCTTGAGTTGCTTCTTAAAGGTCGGGTGATCAGGAGTGAATTTGACCTCTCGAGGCAGCCTGTTCCACATTTGAGTGCTGAGATAAGGGAAAGAGGAACCATAGACGGTCTTATATTTGAGGGCACAAGGAACCGGGTAGTGGAGATTGAGTATGAGCGGGCCAACCGTCAGGAAATCCTGGGTGGCAGGTTAATGAGAGTGTCCATATAGGAAGGGGCTTCTCCATAGATGATTTTGTGCACCAATGCGCAGATCTTGAACGCGATGCGGTCCTTCACAGGAAGCCAATGCAGCCGCTCACGTAGTGGTCTTGAACTTTCAAATCTCGATATGCCGAAGATGAGTCGAGCTACTGTATTTTGAGCAGTTTGCAATTTATTTAGGAGCAGGTTTGTACATCCCCCGTAGATACTGTTGCAGTAATCAAGACGGCTAATTACCAGGGACTGGACTAGATTGCGGAATACGTCTCAAGGGAAGTAAGGCTTGATACACTTAAGCCTCCAAAGAGAGTAGAACATTTGCTTGACTGTAGAGTTCACATGCTGCTCCAATGTCAGAGATCTATCAACCAGGACTCCCAAGATTTTTAGGGATGCTGAGATAGGCAGGACTAGCTCAGGAGTAATTAATGTAGGAGGCATGAGTTTGCTATAGGGGGAGGAGAGGATCAAACAGTGCGTTTTCTCTGTGTTGAGTTTAAATCGAAAAGAATTGTCCCAGTCAAGCATGGTTTTAAAGCCTTGCCGAACAGTAGGAAAAGCAAGGCTTTAAAACACACGCAAAAACTCTTTTTCCCTTCACTGGAGGAACCAATGATAGTACTCTACTCCTGACTAAAATAGTGGATGCTATAATACTTTGAGTATTTTCCCTATTAGGAGCTTTGAGGTTCCTTGTTGGTTAATTTTGAAAGCAAGGATTTCAGTGGTTTAAACCTAGAATTACAAAGAGAGACACTTGCAAAACTTTGGTTTCAAACTCTTTTTAATACGTAGAATCTACTTAAATGTAGGTGCCATTATGATCTGCGCTAAGATAATAATCTGTAAAGGTCGCTCTGTGCAGTGCATCCGTTACAAAATACTGGTGTGGCATACTTTTCACATCTAACTTTAGGCGCGAGCACTTACATCTGTCAAAAGCTGGATGACCCTTCCTACTTGATAGAGTATTTCTTTGCCTTGTATGTTTCACAGTTCCAGCAGATGAATCAAATTCAGCCAGCGTGGTTGTTTCTGTATCTAATATCAATGCTACGGTGGGTTCCAGAGCTATCCTGCGGTGTCAAAGCCACCGCATGGTATGGACCCAGGACAGTCTGAAAGATCGTCAGCGTGTTGTGCACTGGGACCTCTACAGTTCCGATGGCTCCTATAAGGCAGAAAGACTGGTTGACATGTACTCAGCTGGTGAACAGCGGATCTACAGCTCGTACAACCAGGGCAGGGTCTTCATGCCAGAGACTGCATTCGTTGATGGAAACTTTTCCTTGGTAATAAAAGGTAAGCTGAGCCACCTTGTTGCTTTGCCTTAACCCAGTGATCCAATCAGTGGCTCATGTATTTTATCTTCATGCCTCAAAAAGCTGTGGGATCCATATCAAGGCAAGTTAACCAGGCTTAACAAAGTGAATTGTGCGATTAAAGTCGGGCCATAGCTAGTTCTTCGTAGGGGGCATAGGATGGACTGGGAGAGGCACAGGGAGGAGCACAGGGATGGATGGGAGCACACATTTTCTCTCCCTCCTCCCCACATTAGACATCATACTTTTGCTGGTGGGGATGTCAAAGCCAGTTGAAGAAATCCACTGCCAAAGCGTCCCCCTTCCTCCTTGTTCTGCCTCAGAAGCGAGGAGGTCGGTGAGGTCCCTCCAGCCGCCAAAGCAGGCACTCCCCAAGCATTCTCAGTTCATGCAAGAGGCAGTATGGGAAGGAAGGGGGTGACTTAGGCAGCAGATTTCTTCGGCTGGCTGGGCTTCAGCTACCCCACCTGCCATTGAACAGGTACTGTAGCTTTGGAGGGGGCCTTCACTCATTCTGTCTCCCATGTGCCCCCCCATGCCTTCACCCATTCTCTCTCTTTCCCTCCATTTGCCCCTGTGCCTTCACCCATTCTCTCTCTCTCTCTCCCTCCATGTGCCCCCCTGTGCCTTCACCCACACTCTCTCTCTCTCTCTCTCTCTCTCTCTCTCTCTCTCTCTCTCAAATATGCCTCGCCTCCCGCGTTTTCTCTCAATTCCCCCTACTACCCGCATTCTCTCTCAATTCTCCTGCCCTCTCGTGTTCTCCCTTTCTCCCTTGCTCTCCCACCTGCCATCCCATGGAGCACCACTGCCCTCCCCTTCCCTCCTTGTTTACCTTGTTACTTGTCTTGCAGTCTTCGCCCTGCACTGGCAGCATATTGAAACACTGCCTTGGCCTGCACCGAGCCTTTCCTTCTGAGCTGGTGCCCCCTTCTGAAAACAGGAAGTTGCATCAGAAGAGGGCAGAACGGGTCAGAAGGAAAGGCCCGGTGCAGTCCAAGGCAGCATTTCAATATGCTGCCACTGCAGGGTGAAGACTTACCACAAGACAAGTAACAAGATAAACCAAGAGGGGATGGGAAAGGAAGGGAGGGGAGGAAGAGATGCTGGACTAGGCATGCGGGCAGGGGAAGGAAAGAGGGAAGATGGTTAATCATTAATTATGATTAATTTTTTTAATTGCAATTAATGATTAGTGTTAATTGTGGCATTAATTGTGATTAACGTGGAGCCTTAATAAATAGTAGCCTTAAATTTGCCCAGTTAGCGATGTGAATACAGAACTGAATATCGGCTATACCAGAATAGCTTCCAGGTAGCATCAAAGACCTGGATATTCAGTGCAGCCAGCCCTGCAAACCTGGGTCTAAGTTAACCAGCAGTGTCATATTTAAACTAGGTCCTTCAGTGGTATACACATCCCCTGTCAGACCCTGCCCCCACCTTAAAATCCTCTCTGCTGTAGTTTTCACTCAGACAGTGGCACTCATAGGCTGCCCGTGGCCTGCACCGCGACTTCCTCCCTGAGAGGTGGGACAGTTCAGGGAGGAAGTCCTGGTCCAGGCCACAGGCAGCCTTTGAGTTCCGCTGCCACTGTCCAGGTGAGGACTACAGCAGAGAGGATTAAGGTACAGGGAGGGGAGAAGATGGGGGGGGGGGGTGGCGGTGGCACAGGGGGGCAGGGGGAGATGCACCCCCTGTAAAATGTTGTGACTATGCTACTGTTAGGCAGTGCCTGTCAGCATTTTAATTTGAAATGCTGACCACTGCCAGGTGAATATCGACCCCTTTGGGCTTAATGTGCCAAGGTCGCTTGAGATACCAAAGAACTGAGAAACCTTTGGGTACTATGAATGGTTGTTTTAGAAAGTCCAGCATAAGTGGGAGCTCTCTGTCCTTCTCAAATTCAACTCCTCTTCTAAGATATGTAAAGGTGACCTGCTGTGTTGTAGCATTAAAGAACCAGGAACTCACTGTCTACAAATGCATTTTCTGTCTTGGTTTTTTTTGGAAGGTATTGCAGACCGGGACCAGGGTATTTACTCCTGCAATCTGCACCACCATTACTGTCACCTGTACAAAACGGAGAAAATCCAGCTGGATGTCACTTACACAGGTAGAGTATTGTCTAGTACTGCAGGTCTCCTACACCAAAAAACAAACAAAAAGGTTTCCCATGCAATACTTTTCACAGACTCTAAACTTTGCTTTTTACTAGCATGCACAGAAATTGACTTGATCTTTTAATGAGGAGTGTCTTTATGGCAAAGAAAAGAGAAGAGGCAGGAAAGGACAGGGAAGAAAGACTAAACTATCAGCCTAAATTTTCCCATTCACAAATTAATACAAATTTAGTATATGATTTTCCACAGTGTCTCTTTGATTTGCTTTTTATTTGCATCATGCGTTTTAAGAAAGAGAGAAGTGTGGTAGCCGTGTTAGTCCACTCTTAAGGTTATCAATAGAAATCAAACAAAATAAAACATGGAAAAGAAAATAAGATGATACCTTTTTTATTGGACATAACTTAATACATTTCTTGATTAGCTTTCGAAGGTTACCCTTCTTCCTCAGATCGGAGATAAGCAAATGTGCTAGCTGACAGTCAGCTAGCACATTTGCTTATTTCCGATCTGAGGAAGAAGGGCAACCTTCGAAAGCTAATCAAGAAATGTATTAAGTTATGTCCAATAAAAAAGGTATCATCTTATTTTCTTTTCCATGTTTTATTTTGTTTGATTTCTATTGATAAGAAAGAGAGAGAAACTGGAAACCCTCATAGTCTCTGTCCAACCCACTTATCACGTCAGTAGTGCCATTCTGCTCTTTTGTTTGAGCCTATGAGTTGGAAAGGCCTGATTCTGCCTCCACTGATTGTAATTCTTCTGTCTGTGGGCAGCAAACCATTTCCTGTGAGTAGGCAGCCTGAGATAAGGCATCAGGAAAGGGCAATCAGAGCCAGGGAACAAGCTCTGGATTGTGCGCTGCTGATACTCTTATGGAAAGCAACACATGGTCTAAACTGGAAAAATGGATGCACACAGCCATAGGACTCTCTATTTAAATTCTAAAATTAGGTTTGTCCAAGTCTAGTCCTTGAGAACCTCAAACAGGCCAGATTTTCAGATAATCCTAATGAATATGCATGAATAGGTTTGCATACAATGGAGGTAGTGGGCATGCAAATCTTTCTCATGCATATTTATTAGGGATACCATGAAATCTTATCTGTTTGCAGCTCTCAAGGACTGAATCTGGCCAAGCTAGCTCTAAAACATATATAACTTGAACCAGAACGTGCAAGTTGGATGTCATGTCATAAGCAACCTGCGGCCTCTTTTCCTTAATTCAGTGCTGTGGGAGGTCCATTGGGAACCCAAGGCACCAATGAGTTAGCAAAGAAAATTTCCAAGGAAAGTATAGTGGCCAGGAGACCGGTAATCTTTGTTGCAAGCCTGTGCTCCATGCCTGGCTCAGACTCCTCTGTCTGGTGCTGCTGTGTAAAACTCATGCAAACAACTCTTGCAGAAGACAAATGAACCCAAGTTTTACACCTGTAATTACACCTAATGGGTTGCCAAAGAGCAAGGCTGGAAGAGCTTGGATTGAGTTTCATCCTCATGCCTCATCTGATGGAACCTTACTGTGTGGGTTGCCTGAATGTAGTACATAAAAGGTTCAGAAAGAAAAGGCAGAGCCACCAAGTTACCCACTTCCAGGAGGGAGAATTTAAGCCAGTCCTGGATTTTTGACAGCCCCAAAATTATGCATTATGGGAGCTGCAGTGTTGGTTTAAATGGGTAGAATGAGAGACTACAAATACCACACTGGCCAAAAAATCTCCCTCCTGGACCTGGATAATTTGGCTGCTCTGAAAAGGAGAGAACAAATTGGCAGGCCCTGTATGATATTCATGGGTTAAGTAACTCTGATTGCCCCTTGTGTGCGAGTGATTGAGGAGGTAGTGTATTTACTGACATGAATGTATATAGTTTGGGGTGCAAACTGTTTCACTCCTGAGAGTAAAGGGTGGGTCAGTCAGTGCTAGGGAATTTATATTATTTTTTTATATTTTTTTTTTTTGGGGGGGGGTGATAAAAGTACAAAATGAAATGACTCCTCGTCCATGGGAGATAGTTAAGCATTAGGACCAAGGCCACACATAACTGGTTCCTGATAAGAGCTGAATGAGAACAGGTAAGGAAGGAAAGTAAACAGAGCACAAGCAAGTATGTTTTCTCTTTACAGCTGAGGAAGAGAAGATGTACTGGGATGGAGAGAAGATTGTGATGGTGGCTGTGGCTGGAAGCACAGTCATGCTACCCTGTGAAAATCGAAACCACCTGTGGACAGAACGACACTGGGAGGAGGATCAGCAAGTGGTTCACTGGGACCGGCAGCCCCCAGGGGTCTCGCATGACCAGGCTGACCGACTCATTGACCTGTATGCCTCAGGAGAACGCCGCTCCTATGGGCCCCTTTTCATCCGCAAGAAGATGAACATCAGCCACTTGGCCTTCGCTCGAGGGGACTTCTCACTACGTATATCAGAGCTGGAGCAGGCAGATGAGGGCACATATTCCTGCCACCTGCACCACCATTATTGCGGGCTGCATGAACGCCGCATCTTCCACCTGTTAGTGATACAGCCTATGAGGGAAGAGAAGCCAGCCAACAGGACAAACCTAAACATCGCTCCTGCTATAGGTATGTCCATTACTCATTAATACCATTTCCACACACACTTTTCTCACAAAATCTAACATGTATCCATGGTAAACGCATCGCAAAACCCAAGCTCCACATTAATCCTGGAATAACTAATCCCATCCAGGGAGGAAATGTCACTCCTGGATTAATTATTCCCTAGGAAATAACTGGATTTTCAGGCATCTTACTGATGCTTTGGAATCAACTTCAGAATTAGGTGTGAACACAAACTAATCCAGTTTGGAGTCATTTTCCAGTGTGAACAGAATAGATTAATTAATTAGAAACTCTTCATAAAGGTAGTTAGTAAACCCCAATAACTCAGTTATATATGTAAATAAAATAATAGAAGTGTGTGATAGGAAAGAAGTGTTTTTCACCAGAACCCTTTAATTTTTATTTCTCTACTGTACTGTATAATTCTTTTTACCACTTTTGTCTGTCCTAATTAGATTGCAAGCTCTGTCGAGCAGGGACTGTCTCTTCATGTTCAAGTGTCTTGTAGCGCTATAGAAATGATAAGTAGTAGTAGTAGTAGCAGTGGAATAACTAATTTAACAGCAGCAAGGAGCGGCCATGATGGTCAATTGATTAGATCTGTTAATTACCAGACACACAAGATTCTTCCTTCTGCCACAGGATGTCACAAGCTGCAAGTGGGAAGCACTTTGGGATATAGTTTAGGTGACAGGCACAACCCTGCCTGGCTGCAGTGCACACACTACTGACTTGATGCAGTAGTGAACAAGGTCAAGTGTGCTATAGCAGACAGGAATAAGAGACAAGACAGGGCTGTGTGTCCACAAAGTCATGGTCTCCTTACTGCTGTCGGGTTATATGTGATTGTTATACTGCAGGTGACTGCTTTCTAACTTCCAAATCACACTCACACAGTTCAAAGGTTAACAAGAATCATCTTTACGCACTCAGGTGCTGTAAACAGAAACTGGAATATTAAGCTCAAGCTGTGTTGTTCTCTGAGCGGGCCTTATCAGTTGTAGCGACTATCCAGGAGTCGGAAGATATAGGAAATGCAAAATATGAGCATGTTTCATATTATATAACCTGAGAACGGTGGGGAAAACTATCCTGCTCGTAGTCACATCCATAGAGTGAATGATTAACTTGTTTGAATAAAACAAAATTCTTATAATCAAATGAAATGTTTCAAGATCCAGTGTAAAGCAGGAAGAAGACTTTTAAAATCTTGATTGTATAGTATAGAAACACTGTTCAGCTAAGTTAGCATGGATGTTGTGCTGAGACAAGGTAGCAGTACAACTGTCCAAAACCAAATGAATAATAGAGAGAGAAGAGATAGAATTGAAATAGGAAGTCTGGGTGTTTCCATCAAGTCTAGATGATTCTGAATGTATTCAAAATATTTGTCTGAATAAAGAAGCAATGTCAGTGAGACAGGACATTAGTAATCATTACAAATGATAGTCACTGAGTTGCATCACGACTTCCATAGGAGAAACAGGAGTAGGTACAGCGTTTTACAGAAACATACATCGGTTAAAGAAGCTGATGTATCTTCTTTTGTTAGCTAAAACAGAGTAGAAATTTAAAAACAAGCAGCACAAAAAAAAAAGAAGAAGAAAGAACTCTTCAGAGTAGCTCTGAAGATATTTGGATATGGAGCCAAATGTATACCAGCATTGGCTATGTAAAGGTCAGTGCTTACTTCAAATATACTGCAAGGTACAGAATTGCAGTGTTACATTGATGTTACTGCTATAGTAAGATCAAGGAAGTAGGAAGCCATGATCTCAGAACACTGCATCTTATGCTTCTCAATATATTATTGGAGCGCAGCCGGATCCATATATGAAGTGGTTTCAATCGCAATTGTAACCAACATTCTTGCGGGATATAAGTGGCCAAATTTGGCGCCATGAAAATTAAAGTCAGATCTAAGAGGTAGAAAGGCTTTCCTCTTCGCCTCTGTTGCTTTGGCAAGATCAGGTATAATTAATATTTTTCTTCCCTGAAAAAGAAGCTGTTTCTTCAGTCAGGCGGTATATAATATTAGAAATGTCGATATCTAAGTAGTTTGGTTACTACAGGCCTTGGGTACTTGTTATTGTTCAATGGCCTCAAGGGGACCTGGTACGCTCTTTCAATTTCCAAGGCAGGGTCAAAGGAGAGGCCTAACATTGTCGGAAGCCAGTTTGACAAAAAGGAGATCATGTCTGATCCTTCAGAGGTTTCTGCTAATCCAAGGATTTGAATATTCGATCTCCTGTTTCTGTTGGAGAGATCTTCCAGATCAGCTTGTAGGATTTTTTTAGATATCATCAGAATATTTTGAAGCTTGTGTCAAAAAAGGCTCAATTTGTGCTTTGCATTTTTTTATTTCTTCTAGTTTTTGCAGGGAAAGGTTAAACTTATTGTTGAGATGTTCCATTTCCCTCTGGATTTCTTTGGTTAATTCTAGTTGAGTCTTCAACATATCTTTCAGTGCCTATATTTCAGACAAAATGAGATCTTGAGCTATGTTCTTTTCCTTATCCGCCATTTTGTCTGGTATTAGAAGTATCATTTTAGGCCTTTTAAGACTAGAAGAAATAGTGAATTACGGGTCAGACTTCACCACTTTATTTTCAGCCATCTCACCTGAGATGATGTTAATCAACACAGAAGGATACAGGAATATGAAAAGCGTGTATCCAGTAACCAATTTTAATTCAAGTTAATGCCTGTCATTGGAGGAGCTCCTATCACATGCGTCCACTCCGGTCAGGCCATCTAGCACCTGCCCCCCCCACCCCCACCCCGACACTTATTACATGGCAGGTTCTAAACTGGGAAACACTTTTAGCAATTCTTAGTTTTGAGCTTAACATCCCAAAGCAGTGTGGGATTTGTAGTCCCTGATTCTACCCACTGAATGAGTTTGGGTTGACTTAAATCCAGAACTGACCTAAAATCATTCTGGTACATTCCCTATAATTAGGATGATGATCCAAGAATACAGTGTATAAGTTTAAGATTAGATTAGCTGAAGAGAGAGTACATTGAGCAACTTCTGGTTTAATCCACTGCATGCAGGTTGATACAGCCTTGGATTTTCTTAGGGAATGCAACAGGGAAATCAGAACTGCATCTCCCTGCATTCACTGGGGTAAAACCAGAACTGGCTTGACTTGTCCCTCTGGACATGCAACATGGTCACTCTACCAGCAGACATCACAAGCTCTGGCCCTCAAGGGCTGTAAAAAGGTTTGGATTTTGGGGGTCTATCAACAATGAATATTCATAAGATGTATGGCCTAAAAACCAAGGTAATTTGCAACTTTCCTTAATCCGACAGCCAAACATTTTTAGGGGTTCTTAAGGATTGGTCAGCAACCCTTTGCTACACAAATGTGTGCAGGCTTCTGGTTTTGATACTTGTAATTAAAAAAATGCTAATCACTGCTCTTTTCATGAAGTAACTTGCATTAATTGATGGGTTTGGTGCTGCATAGCAGAATGTCTCGGCACAGACTGTACAGATTATGGTAAATGTTGAGATCCCCACCCTGTAAACCTTCAGGCCCCAGGATTTCACGTGGTCAGTGGGAGACATCATCTCACCAGTTTGAAGAGAATCCAGGAGACTGCAATTTGCATGCTGGAAAGCTGGATTGACAACAGAAGAAGTCATAATAGGCTCACATACATTTTGGCCTACCTTGTAGACTGACATTCTCATAGAGAGAGCCACCCCCAAGCCCAAGAGGATTATTCCATGGCACAGACTTTAATGAGACATTATTTGTATCATATAGCATAATATTATTATTAATGATGATAGAGAATCTGCTATGTTGTATCACTGTAATAATTCTTATGCTGGTAATTTACTTAAATAAGCTTTGCACTCAGTGAAATTCCTCCATTCCTAAAGTAGCCAGGCCTTTTTAAATCTACAAACACTCTGGCAGTGCTGGTTTCTTGGCATATGAATCTGCATGATGATGGTGGCATCTGATGTTTTTGTTTATTAAATTTGATATACCGCTTATCTTATTCATCAAAAAGTGGCTTACATTTAACAATCTAAAAAATAAAGAAAAAGGAATGCCATTTCTTTGATAGAAAAGCCTAATCAGACAACAGATAAAAGCATTCATCACAAAATCTCAGCCTACTAGCATTCTGTTACATGTGTTATGCATCATCGCCGAAGTCACTCAATTTTCAAAAGCCTGAGTAAATAAAAATGTTTTTAGCAACACTTTAATTTTTTTCAAACTCTGCTTCACCTCGAATCTCTTTAGGCAATTAGTTCCACAAATATGATGCCTTGACGGGGTCTATGTCCCGTCCCATAAGAAACCTCAAACCTGGGAGGAAAAGGTGAAGGTGGGGACCAACATCAAAGATCCAGCTTCAGTCTCACAAGGGAAAATAGAATTCAGCAGCCGTATGAACCACAAGATCAATTCCCAGAGAAACAGCTAGAACAGGGAGATCACATGACAGTCAGAGGGAGGTCCTCTGGCTCTTCCAATAGAATCCATGGATCAGCAGGGCCTCCAATCAGGCTGGAGGGGTGGTGCATAAGGTAGTAGTCTACAGCCCTATAAAAGAGGGAAGTGAGTGCAGTTCTCAGTCTCCCTGTGAGGAGGCCAAAGGGAAGGATGCTAGAGTCTAGTCTGAAGCTGGCAATGCTGACAGAAGGTATGGAACTCTATTGTTTGTTTTACCTGTGGGAGTTTTTTTTCTGTTGGATTTATTTTGTTCCCCACAAAGTGCCTTGTTTTTGAATGTGTTTTGGAAAAACCAAATTGAGTCTTTCTTGCCAGTTGTAGTCGCAAGTGAAGCTATGTGGGTGGTGGCAGGTGGGCAGGCCAAATCTGAGACCTTTTTGTCTTGGTTATTTGTTTGAGCTAATTGTGCAATTGCTATGAACATTTTTTTTTGTTGTTGTTGATACTCAAACTACTAACTATTTGGACTTATGCTGTTGGATGAGGAGATTTGATTTGGGTTGTTTCTGGGTCTGTAAAGACCCAGACAAAGTTTGCCCCATGTTGTGGGGAGGGTCCATCAGACATTTGTTCCATGCTTATGAGTGGACAGTGTGCACAACTGGAGACTCAGCCCACATGGATGACTGGGCGGGTGGCAGAGTGAGAGGAAACTTGGCCTATACCCATGGGTAGGCAGCTTGACAAGTGCTAAATAAAAGAAAACCCTCTTACAGGTCCATTTCCCTAAAAATCTGATATGTCAGGCATGAGTATTCTATGGTCCTGTGAAGACCTTAGAGCCTTACTTGGAATACAAAGAAATGCCAACAAATGTAAAAAAAAAAAGGTGGCTGACAATAATATGCAGTGTGTGCCAATTTCAAAACCTTAAATTCTTTGCATTACTGGTAATCAATGATAACTTTTATATAATGATGTTGTATGCTGTGTTGTTTGAAGTACTAGGTCAAGTACTTAAGTAAAAGTAAAAATACAATTAAGAGCACATTAAAACATTTACTTAAGTGAAAGTAAAAAAAAATTACTGCCTAATACTGTGGTTCCCAAAACCTGATCCTGGAGGCACCTCAGCCAGTCAATATTTTTGAGATAGATTTGCATGTAGTGGAGGCAGTGCATGCAAATCTCTCTCATGAATAGTCATTGTAGATATCCTGAAAACCTGACTGGGATGCTTCCAGGACCAGGTTTGGGAATCAATGTCCTAATATAATATTTTGAGTGAAAAGTAAAAGTACTGTAACTACAGTGAATGTAATTATTGTTAACATTTTTATCCCAACAATTTTATTGCTCTGCAATTCAATCTACTTCGCTTTTAGTAAAACTAAATTTTGAAAATGACTCTCACTCATGTGAGTGTGCTTGTGAATCTTTAACCCAGCACAGCTAAAAAGGTTCAACGATCTGATAAAAAGTTCCTTCAAATCAGGCCAGGCCGTAATATTACTGATGCCATTTAACTGGGTCTGCAGGTATTGATCAAAGGAATCTCTGTCTGAAAAACTTGACTGTCTTATAGCAAAGAATGCTTATCATCATCATTATCATTGTCATTCTCATCTACATTAGTATTAATACTAATTCATCACTTGATCTTCATCTTTATCATTGTCATGCTGTCCAATTACAGTGAAAGCTTGTCCTTATCAGCCACCTAACAATTTTTTCATCTGATGGCAAACTCTGTTTGAATATCTTCAAGAACTGATGCACGAATGTCAAGTGGCCTAGTGGTTAGGGTGGTGGACTTTGGTCCTGGGGAACTGAGGAACTGAGTTTGATTCCCGGCACAGGCAGCTCCTTGTGACTCTGGGCAAGTCACTTAACCCTACATTGCCTGCCATGAGTGGGACAGCACGGGATACAAAATGTAACAAAAATAAAATAAGTGTATGGAAACTCTTCAGTGTTAAGGCTAGACAAGCAGACTATCAATCCAGTGGATAGTCATGCCAATTTAAAATTTTCCATGGGATATCCAGCAGTCTATTAAGGTAGAGACATATGTCTATTCACCAAAAATTTGCTACTAGCTTCATCTCCGCTTCAAAGTGACCAAACTCATCACTGTTCTGTTTGACTGCAGACTAGTAACCAGTTCAACAAGCATGAGCAACTCTACTGTTCACACAGGCTGTATTCCCTGAACACCAAAATTTAAGAACTCTATCAACGCACAAGAATGAAAGGAATTTCTCTGTTTATGCGATCTCAAATGGCCACAAATGCAAGCAACCCATGTCAAAGGACACACACTTGATCTCATCTCACACAAACTCTCAACAGACCAGAACCTAACAATAACAAATATGAAATGGACAGAGACACCCTGGACTGACCACTACAAACTAAACTTATCCCTACATTGGCGTAAGAAGAATACTAGAACACACATCCTACAGCACAAGAGGTCAAGTAGACACAAAAACATTCTGGCAAATAATATATAATAACGAATGGGCAACACAAACAAACTCCATATACTACCTCATAGAATGGGACAAAAGATGCAAAAGCATACTAGATGAAATTACGCCCTTACGAACAAGAACCCCACGAAAGCATAACTCGACACCATGGTTCAACGATGAACTGAAGAAGTTAAAAACACAAACCAGGAAACTCAAACGAGCATGGAATAAAACAAAAGATGAACATACACTCAACACATGGAAACAAATACAAAGAAAATACAAATATGCAATAAGACAGACCAAAAGATCATACTATAAAACCAAAATAGGGACATATTACAAAGACATGAAGAAATTATACTAACTCATGAACAAACTCCTAGACACCAACTTGGTCACTACCATGAATACAGACATCCCATCTGCAGATAAACTTGTGAAGTACTTCAATGAAAAAATTGTAAACCTAAGCAATACGTTACCTCAGAACAACACCAACATTGAAAACTTCCTTAATGAATTGAACCCAACCATTGGAGAATACCCAGCAGATCAGACCTGGTTAAACTTTGCCCTCCTTACCGTCGAAACAGTTACCCAGGTGATTAGTAGGTTTTTCCAACATTCACTGTAAACTAGATACCTGTCCCAGCTACCTAATGAAATCCGCCCCTGACCGCTTCATAGCAGACCTCACATCCCACCTAAATTTCATGCTTCAGCAAGGCCTCTTCTATAAGGAAAATGGCAATATCCTATTCACCCCAATGCCAAAAAATACCAAGAAAAAAACAAAATGAAATCACTAACTACCGTCCAGTAGCATCTATCCCCTTGGTGGTCAAACTGATGGAAAGCATGGTAACCAAACAACTTACAGATTACATAAACAAATTCTCAATATTACACGAATCACAGTCAGGCTTTCGCTCCCTCCACAGCACGGAAACAGTATTACTCACTCTTCTAGCCAAATTCAAGCAGAAAATAGCAACAGGCAAAACCATCCTTCTCTTCCAATTCGACATGTCTAGTGCATTCGACATGGTAAACCATAATATATTAATAAGATTACTAGATAAGTTCGGGGTTGGTGGAAACATACTTAACTGGATCAAGGGCTTCCTAACCACAAGAACATATCAAGTAAAATCAAATTCAAACATATCATCACCGTGGAAAGCAGACTGTGGAGTACCACAAGGATCACCGCTATCATCGATCCTATTTAACTTAATGATGACCCCACTTGCCAAGTCCTTATCCAACCATGGCCTTGACCCTTTCATATATGCAGATGATGTCACAATATACATTCCTTACAAAACCAAACTGACAGAAATCACCAGCTCGGCCTGAACATCATGGATTCATGGGCAAATGCATTTCAATTAAAACTCAATAAAGAAAAAACTCATTGTCTCATCCTCTCATGCCAACACAGTGCGGACATCCCTACAAGTATCAACACCCCAGATCACACCCTTCCTATCTCAGACAGCTTGAAAATCCTCGGCGTTACAATGGACCGTAGCTTAACACTAGAGAGCTAAGTGGCATCCACAACAAAGAAAATGTTCCACTCAATGTGGAAACTCAAACTCGTGAAGCAATTCTTCCCGAGGGAAACATTTCACAATCTGATACAATCAATGGTACTAAGCCACTTAGATTACTGCAATGGAATTTATGCGGGATGTAAAGAACAAACCTTAAAGAAACTTCAGACCGCTCAAAACACGGCAGCTAGGCTTATATTTGGTAAAACGCGATTTGAAAGCGCAAAACCCCTCCGAAAAACTACACTGGCTCCCAATCAAAGAACGAATCATCTACGGAGAAGCCCCGAGTTACATGACAGACTTGATCGACTTACCAATTAGAAATACATCCGAATCAACACGATCTTATCTAAATCTGCACTACCCAAACTGCAAAGGACTTAAATACAAAACAACTTACACATCTAGTTTTTCCTACATAAGCACACAACTGTGGAACGCATTACCAAAAGCCTTGAAAACGACATACGACCAACTAAACTTCCGGAAATCACTAAAAACCAACCTGTTTAAAAAGGCATACTGTACCAATCCAACTTAAAATGCCAAATCTCTGCAACACAACCAAACTAAAGCACATAATGGACATAACACAACTCTTCCGTTCTCTGATTCCCTAATGTGGCTGTGCCACATGAACTTGATCTTACCACAACATCACCCGTATTTGTTCACACCGGAGCCTGCAAAGGCCTCTCCGGTACTATGTAAGCCACATTGAGTCTAGAAATAGGTGGGAAAATGTGGGATACAAATGTAACAAATAAATAAGATGAGATGATCCAATGTTTGTGTGACAAGGTTTGAAATAGCAAAATAGTGTTCCAGGTTTTGCTGTTTCATTTGGTTTACTGAGGACTCATCGTTTAGGTCTCTCAGCCACTTTTAACTGCAAGTATCAGAAGTAACTAGGTAAGAGCAGTAAAAATTGGTAAAATTATTACTTAAGTAAATGGCAACTGAGAAGGAGACAGAGCATCAGGTGGATAAGGGGAATCCAGCCTGGAAGCAGGGGAAGCCTATTCAAGGCCGGGGCACAGCCCTGCGAGGTGCATTGCTGGAAGAAGGACAGCCTACAGGGTCTGTGCCTGAAAGAGTTAGATTGATATCGAATGCAGGAGCAGCAGCTTTGGGGTTATTTCTGGCATGACATCATGGGTAAGGATAGAAGTTAGTGTAAATATGTACAGTAGTGGAACCTTCAAAGGGTGCAGAAGAGTAGCTAAGGTCATCCAGAATGATATTGGATTGAACAGAGTATATAAAGAGTTCTGAAGTGTTTGACTGCCAGTTGTAGAAGTTCCAGTAAAGTTATCTTGCATTAAATGAAAACCGCTGGCATGAAGATTTTTTTCTGGTGTGAGAATGAGAACACTTGCTCTTAGACTGAGAAAGGTATCACCGTTAAGTCTCTCAAGTTCCCAAGCCCCGGATCTCTATTCCGGGCCATTGACCCACTTCCAAGCTCAACTGTAGGCAAATTGGAATTTGAGTGCGGTGTGTTTGTGATCCCCTGTGGCACTGCGTCCAGAGAGAAAAGTGTGCAACTTATCCCTGTGACCTAGGTAGGGGTTTTGGACCTGAGCTAGTGGTGGCGAGACCTGGGTTACAGTAGGAATGGCTCACTCTGCTCCTGATGACCTGGAGCAAGTTGGTAAACCTAGACCAGGAGTCCTCAACCCAGTCCTTGGACACACGCAACCTGTTAGGTTTTTAGGATATCCACAATGAATATGCACGAGATAAATTTACATGCACTACTCCCATTGTATACAAATTTATTTCATGCATATTCATGGTGGGTGTCCTGAAGACCTGACTGTCCAGGTATGTCCATAGGGTTGAAAACCCTGCTCTAGTCCAATAATAAGGCCTACTACTACTACTATTACTACTATTTAGCATTTCTATAGTGCTATAAGGCATACGCAGCGCTGTGATCTGTTTACCAAACTATATTTTTACAGATATAAGTATACTTACATGGCTTACTTTATTCAAACTCTTTCTTTGGTCAAACCTTTGATGATAACACTAATAAGACTGTGTAGAAAACCGCTTCGTGTGTTGTATGATGCCTGCTTCAGGCACTGTGCTGGGACAGAGCTCAGGCTCAGCCATGAATAACATTCTGAAGCTCCGCACTGCTGCTCACTGCATTTCTTCATTCCAGATTCGAATGTGGGGAAAGAGCACAAGGTGATCAATGTCATCATTCCTGAGAGCCGCATGCATTTCATTCAGCAGCTGGGCTACATCCTGGCCACCCTCCTCCTCTTCCTCATCCTGCTGGCAGCTGTAGTTCTCATCACCCGTAGGCGGCGCAAGAGAGGTGAGTGGGCATGGCAGGTGGCATAGGCAGGAGTTTAGTTTTTGAACATGAGCTTTATGTTTCAACATTTTTATTGATGAGGAAATAAACATGGTATAATAGATACCATAAAATATAAAGCTTCAACAGTATAGTGGAACTTCACATATAAGTATTGAACAAACCATCATCAAATTTTTATATACTTCCCCCCCCCCCTCCTCCCTACCTTCTCTTCCACCCTCCCTCCTTCCCTCTCTCCCCCCTTCCCTCTGTGTGTGCTAACAAATATTGGGGATAGTGGGTTTAAACATTCAGACCATGTGTACTGCCAAGGCAACTCACAATAGATTAAGGAGCAAACTTCGCCCAGTGGACTAAGTCCTTATATATATCGGCCCCATATTGACATGAACTATTTTTTTCTTTTCGGGGCTCCCTTCGCCTCTCTGGCTTCCCAGGTGGCCAACTCATGTATCTGGTTCCTCCAGTGCCAATACACCGGTGGATCCGGGTCTATCCACTTCTGTAGAATAGTCTTGCGTGCCACTAAACATACCTTGCGGCACCAAACTCTATTTCCTTTCGCCTGGGTCGCAAAAGCTGCTTGTGTGTCTAAGACATAATGATCCCAGGTTCCACCTACTGAGACCTGTGTTATTTTAGTTAGATAACTCTGGATTTGTCTCCAAAAGGCACGCACCCTTGGGCAGCCCCAAAAAGCATGGTATAGGTTGTGAGGTGCATGATTGCATTTTACACATCTAGTATCATTTGTGGCCCTCATATGTCCCCATTGTTGCCCTGACATATATGCCCGCATAACCACCCTATATCCGCACTCTCCTAATCTCTCATCTATGGTGAGTGACGGAATGCGTCCCAGCGTTGCCCCGATGTCCCATCCTCTTAATGACATCCCTGAGTCTCTTTCCCAGTTTTGTATGATATATCCTAAATTATTTTGGGGATAGCGTGACATCAGTGCTCTATATAGGGTTGAAACTGTCATTCCCGTTATCTCTAGGTTTTGAAAAAATGTAATTGCCAGATGTCCAAGTTTCAGTCTTAGGGCATGCTGGTTTAGATGTAGAATGTAATGCTTAACCTGAGCATAGGCAAAGCGGTCTCCCCAAGTATTCCCTATCTTATCTCGTAATTCCTCAAATGTTAGTAGGTTCCCTTCTGGTCCCATCAGGTCCTCCACCCTTGTGATTCCTTTATTTCCCCATCTTATAACTGTAGTATTACTCTGCCCTGGCTCAAAATTCGTGTTTCCTCTGAGTGCTAACAGTTCCGATGTTGCTGGTGTGCCCCTCATGTTGATAGCCAGCCTTCTCCAAGCCATGCGCATGGGTTGTAACAGTCGATAACGTTTATCTGTCTTTGATCAAGATGTAGGAGGGTAAGAACATCATAGGGGGCAAAATATTCTCGCTCCACCTCTATTGGCGTAAATATATTTGATTGGCCTATCCAATCTCCTACATGTCTCAGCAGGCAAGCCTGGTTTTGAACATGAGCTTTAATCTTGTTTTGTCCACAGATGTAATATTTTCATTCCCCATTGGGTTTGGCTGTCAAGGCATAAACTCCCCCATGCTACCCACCCCCATCGCCTATACTGTAGAGATTCTCAGTCTTAACCAAAAGAATATAGAGACCATCTTCAGCTCATAGCTTAGATCAGAGATGCAGGAGTTTAGGCCTTGAGCGCCATAAACAGACCAGATTTTCAGGAATTCTCTAATGAATGTACATGAGATACATTTGCATGGATACTACCTCCACTGTATGCAAATCTATCTTATGCATATTCATTAAGGATGTCTTGAAAACCGGACTGGGTTGAGAACCTCTGGCATAAAACCTATGCTGGGATCCCAGCCAAAGAGAAAGCAAAGTGAGGTTAACTGCAGTTTAGCCAGTCTAAAGGGCATCCAGAAGATACACATTTAATATGGGTTCATGTGCTGGGGTTATGAGCAGTTTTAGTATACAGCAGATTCCTGATTTACTTAGATTCATAACCATAGAAACATCTAATATTGCAGCAATATTAGATATTCCAGAGTTACTCATCCCAGTCCTCAGGGCACACCCATCCAGTCAGGTTTTCTGAATATCTACAATGCATATGCATGAAAGAGATCTGCATACGCTACTTCCTTGGTATGCAAATCTATCTTATGCATATTTATTGCGGATATCCTGAAAATCTGACTGGATAGGTGTGCCCTGACTGGGTGGAGAAACTGTGCCTCGGACAATGAAAAAAAAAGCCTGAATGAAAAACGGGGATGTTTTAAAGGCAGAAATGTTCTGAAGCAAAGAAAAAGCAGACCTAGCAAATCTGTATTATTTTAGTTAGCAGCTCATGTTCAGCTTGCTTTTCTCAAAGTAAAGAGACACAGCCTTGGGCTCACTCTGGCACTGTGCTTCGTTTCTCCAACCTCTAATTCTCTTGCTGCCCCACTCCTACCCTGGCCCCCTCTCCTCTTCACCTCTTGGTAAGTGCAGTGTAAGAAGAACCGTTTGTCATTCCAGAACATTTGTTTGGTCTAACTGGAACTCTCTTTTCATTTCCATTCAGGCTTTGGGTATGATGTCAGGAAGTCTGAGGAGTGAGTATCTTACCCACCTCTGCCAGCTGTTTCTTGGTTAACTGAAAAGCTAAGGGTGTTGTGAGGTTATATGTACATGTGTGTGTACATATAAATGTTCTATATGAAAGATGCTGCTGTTTAAATCTAATAAACATCTAATTAGATAAACGGGTCTTCAGAGGTGAACTTCCACTGAAGCCTTCGGCTTTGGAAAACATGGACATAGGTTTATCACCTTATATCTTCATCAATCCGAATTCTTTTTTCACACTTTCTTTTTTTATATTATCTTATGACATTTTTATCTCCAAAGTCATATATTTCTTTGACTGGGAGAGGGCGGAGGACAGTGGCTGCCCAAGTGGGGAGGAAGTGGGGGAAGGGGTGGTGGCCCAAATGGGTGGGGTGGGACGGAGTGGCGGTGGCTCGAATGGAGGGACAGCGGTAGCCCTGGATATGGGGAGGGAGGGAAAGGGTTTTTGAATGAGTTTTATTATCGTTATATATATATTTTTGCCGTTATCCATCTGTACGGTCTTAAGGCCAAAAGTAGTGGGCTATAAGACTTTGTATTAAATGAAATCCTTCCAAATACAGTTTCTTTATTTTATTTTTAACAGTTAAAGCTTATGCATGTTGTTAACCCTGTGGTTCTGCTTTTTTAGTAAAGAAGTGAATCTGGACTATGCATTAGAGACCATGGATCAGAATCTCTGCAAAAGTGAAAACATCCAGCTAGGTGGGTGCTAGAAGCAGGTGTGGATGGTAAAGGCCTGTGAATCCATCCAAAACCAGAGTTTCAAAGCAATTGGTAGAGAAGTGTTACTCAATTAGGGAATATTTAGAGATACATCTTTTGGGGCACTTGAAGTTCTCTGCATCCCAGTAAGCCACTGGGCTAACTTAAAGCCTCATTTCAAATCCATGTATCCTTGGATAGGTCACTTTCTCTCTCATCTATGATCACAATTTGCCACAAATAGCTCTAAAATAACCTCCAACATGCAAGACTTCAAATAGATATTTGGGATAGCATTTAGATATAAAGCCTTTTAGGTGTCAGATGCTGCATGAGCTGTGGATACTTATCCTTCATTCACTGGTGTAACTGAGCCATTGTTTTCTTTTTTTAATGCTGGGTGCAAGGGAGAGGTCTCAAAGCAGCCTTAATCTAGCTGATAAGTTGGAACCATGTGAGAGGCCAACAGTCAAATCCAAGGTGGAGGAAGGGGAGCACCAATGCAAAGCTATAAATCAGGGGTGTCCAACCTTGGCCCTCGCCAGGTCGGGTTTTCAAGATTTTCACTATCATGAGATCTATTTGCATACGATGGAGTCAGTGCATGCAAATAGATCTCATGCATATTCATTGGGGAAATCCCAGAAACCCAACTGGATTGTGGCCCTCTTGGATTGATGTTGGACACCTTTGCTGTAAATGGAGAACATTCCCATTGTCCTCTTTCAATCTTTTATCAAACAAACTTGTGTATGTGCAGTACACACAACATACATTGACAATACAGGGATAATTCTCTATAGATGTGCGCTAAGCATGACTTCAGTAATAGCAATTGGATGTGCAGTTGCTGTTATAGAAGGCCACATGGACCATGTCAAAGGCTGGTGTAAACGCTCATTTGTGTAACTGTCTGATATTGTATAATCTGTATAACCTCTAGGACCACATCCCCTTGCAGTTGGGTGCAATAGATTTTGGGAAGGCAATTTATAGAATACCAACTAATGCTAGTAACACGGGTAACTGCTAATTAGTACCAATTAGCCCTAGTTAATTCCAATTATAGCCAATAATCAGCTGTTACTGCCAATTAGCAACTAATGGTTACATTAAGTTGCATGCACAGCTGACACTATTTTATAACTTATGCACACTAAGTATAAAAATGAGTGTGGAAGGTTATAGAATGAGGGGATATATGTGTTTCTGTACAGAAGAAGAAACCATAGTGTATTTTACTCCGTTTTCTATGTATACATTGACTTGCTCACCTTTCAATTGAGCAACAGACACAAATGCCATTTCCATGATTTTATTATTGTTTTGCTTTACATATGTGTGTGTGTGTGTCGCAACACATCTGAGTCACACCAGACACTTTTTTGCTGACTAAAAACAATAAGATTTCCAGCCAGAAGCAGGTTGTTGTTTCCAGTTTGTACTTAAGAGTAGAAACGGTGACCAGTGGGAAAGCAGATGACACTTGGGCAACCAGTCAGAGCCAAGCTGGGGCACCTGATGCTTGTGGAGGAAGAGTAAAGGGGACGGCCTTGTCGCCTTCCATGCTTTGTGCAAAGTTGCCAGATGGGCGGTTTTCCCGCCCAATTGGGCAGCTTTCCGCAACCCACTGCGGGACATTTTTGCCCACTGCGGGTCGCGGTTTTTTGGGCGGTTTTTAATTTCGTTGGGTGGGTTGTTTTTTCTCCGCCAGCGGTGGGTTTTCTCGCCCTGCGGGGGGCGTGGTTAGGACGTGTCAATGACGTGTTAACGATGTGTTAACGACGTCAGTGACGTGGGTGGAGTTGGTGACGGTGGGGCGGAGCTGATGACGGCGGGGGCGGGGGTGTGCGGTTTTGGACGGGCTTTGAACTGGTTTGGGGTCGGAAAATTTATTTAAACCTGGCAACCCTGGCTTTGTGCTCAAGCTTTGTGCACAATAGATTTGGCTATAAGGGACACCCCTGGCAGAATAGTAGCAACGCAGAAACTTCAGGAAACTGATATAAATATCTTTCCTCTGTACAGATTACAAAAATAACATTCTGAAGGAGAAGGCTGGGCTGGACAAGCTCCTGCCTGCAAAGAACATTGACTTAGACAAAGGTAATGTCTTGTAAACCCGCCACTTTCCCTTACCACTAAGTACTGGTTACATATTGTTTCTCCTTGTTTGGAACCTTCTCTCATGCTGCCGATGAAGAGACAGTATGAAAGGCATCATTCTTTGTATTTGAGTTCTCATCCTGAAACCACAGTTTACAAGTGGTCATTAGAAATGACAGGGTTCAGGAAGAAGAGATGCAGAAACTGGCTGCCTCAGCTGGCTTAGGAGTGTCCTTTTCTAGGCCTGCCCTCCGGCTCAGTGAAATGCACCCTGGGGTCCCATGTGAAAACTTATGATCACTCCCTGGATCAATTGGCTGAAGCTGTGAAAAGTGCTAGTGAGACTCCAGCAAAATGCAGGGGCTGAAAAGGACAGTAGAGATTTCAGCAAAGTACAAAAAGGGAAGAGGCCAGAGTGGACTCCAGCACCATGTAGACTAGCAGTGGCATCAGCAGAGGTAAATCGGGGTGGTGTGCAGTCCTCTACTAACAGTTTTCTTCTTTGTCTCCAGAGTTTAGGAAGGAATATTGCAAATGAAGACTTGGAAGCTGCTGGCTGGTCCAGAGCTGAAGCTCAGATGCAAGGAAGAGATGTGTGCTTCTTAAGAGCCATTTCCATGTTACATACATGTAGAAAAGACAAGATTTTTCACAGCCGCTTTTCACACTTGTACCTTTCTGTTTGATTTTGCCTTTCTTTGCGCTGGGTTAGGGGTTGCACTGTTCATAGAATTATACAAAGCCCCTCTGATGATGAAAGTTACTCTGTAAAAAGGAGCTTGTGATGGGTTCTGTTTAGCTCTTGCATGACCTTTGACTCATATCAGCTCAGTTTGGTGATGAAATCATTGTTCACACACTCAGTCAGGTGCAGCACACAGCTCAGGGTTTCTTTTCCTGTACTAGATAACATTAAGTATTTAACCATAAGAACACACTCTAAGCTTTGTATGGAAATTTCTCTGTGCAGGAAAATATGTAAAAATAATCCAGACAATGTAGAAAGTCACAGAACAGTTGCATACACGACGAATGAAGCTCTCCTTTTTAGCACTGTGATTTTTATTATTAGTGGGGCACCTGTGCTTCAGCTCTTGCTGAGCTGAGCCGGCTTTGACAGCACAAATTAACATTGAATCACTTACATTCATGGAACTAATGTTCAATATGATTTTGTATCACTAGTAGGAACTGACCAATTGTATCAGTGTTTTCCAGCTGGACAAGGACCGTCTGGAGCGAGAACACAGCGTTGTTTGTAGAATAATGTTCATGCTTTTCCAAAAATATATGTATAACATTGTTGTTTTGGGGTGGGAATGTATTTTATCTCTTTTCTTTTAGAATGAGTAAGCATAGTGTACTTTCAGCCTAGGCCACGGTCTGACAGTGATGTAGGTAAAAGGAGTTTGTCTTTTATTTATAGCTCAGTGTTCACAAAATGAGTGCAAATAAGAGCAGGAACTCTTTTATTATATGGTAACTTAGAAATGATGCCTGTACAACATAAGTGAAAGAGAGTAGCTGCAGAAGCACAAGGAGCCTTTAAGAGTGAGGGTGTTACAACTATACTTCATTATTTAGACCTGACATGGTCCGTATTTCGGTGAAAGCACCTGCATCAGGGGTTTAATGGTGGTATTCGAGTCCAAAAGGTATCAATCATCCAGTGGAAAGGTACAATTTTCTTAATTAAGTCTCAAGCAGATTTGTCTTTTTCAAGAGAAGATTGTACCTTTCCACTGGATGATTGATACCTTTTGGACTCTAATACCACCATTAGACCCCTGATGCAGGTGCTTTCACCGAAATACGGACCGTGTCAGGTCTGATTAAGAGTGGGGGCGTCACACCTATAGTTTATTAAAGGCTCCTTGTGCTTCTTCCGCTGCTCACATTTGCTTATAGTAAATGACAGCAGATAAAGACCTGAATGGTCCATCCAGTCTGCCCAACAAGATAAACTCATTTTACATGGTATGCAATACTTTAGATGTATACTTGAGTTTGATTTGTCTTTGCCATTCTCAGGGCACAGACCGTAGAAGTCTGCCCAGCACTCTTCTTGTACTAAAGGTTCTGATGCCCCTTGAAATTTACACTCTAGCCCATCCCTATCTATGCTTGTGTTCTTTTGGATTCCCTCTCCTTCGTGACCTGTACAACATATACAGTAGAGAATACAGATTCACATAAACATTATAAAGGCACTTTAGGATTTTAAACATTATCCATCTTTTCTTCAGGTAAATTAAACTATGTATCTAAATTTACCGACATGTTGAGGTGGTATTCCTGGAGGCACTGGGGTTGGAGTAGGCTAGACTTACATTTGAACTTTTGTAAATCCAGGTTTCACTGAGAAATTATTCACTAAAATAGTTGGGGCAGGTTCATACACATCCTTTTCCTCACTTGGGATTTTCTGGGCACGTGAGAACTGTTCTGGCAACTATCGGAGATAGGATGCTGGGCTTAATGGACCTTGGTCTGACTCGGCATGGTTTTTCTTCTGTTCTTAGGAATCAGTTTTCAAAGGTAACTTTTTCCATTTGAAAACTGATGTACAGTCTGGGTAAAAAGAACCAAAGATTTTGCGTTTAGGTGCACTTTTTAATGCTGTCCTTTAAGGGTGCATTAGACAAGGAAGTTCATAATATATTGGGAAGAAAAGGAGACAGACTACTAGAGGTTGCAAATAACCCAGTATCTACAAGGAGATTTTTGGCACAGACAGGGCAGAAGCTGGACAAAATGGAGTCCCAGGCAGGCAAAGGTTTTATTTTCAGCATTCCTTTTCTCTTTTGGGTTCATGTGTTTGCGGACTCATAGGCTTAAGCAAAAGGGAAGTCTGAGCATTGTGGTTTGTCCTGGTTAGCCCACCCTTTCCAATAGCTCTGCCTTTAGATTCCACAATGCACTACGATGGAAGTTTAAACATCAGGAGTGCATGCAGGAAAATGAAGGTAGTTACAGGAACAAGGATCTGAGTGATAGGAGATATTGACTTAGTATGTAGAAGATAGGATGAACTTTTGAGGAAGACTGGTGGTCAGAAGCTGGCAATGTGTGCTGTTATGCAGAAGGACCCTGCTTCAGTCCCTCTGTCAGGTCTTTTGCTTCCTGGGCAGACTGAGGCTGCAAAGACAATGTTCACAGTAGGAATGTGCATTCATTTGAAACAACATGGCAAATGCCTGTTACACTTCACTGTTCATGAGAATCTGCAAATTGGAGAACGCAAAAGTCCCACGGAAAAGTCCAAAGCCAAAGAGAAAGTGGGAAGTTGACCACAGCACCCAGAGACTGGAGAACCACAATCGTAAATGAGTTTTGTTAAAACTGATGCAATTTACTCATGTCCAAGGGTCTTTGTAAAGACTAATTTGCATCCCATCAAACCAGGACTATTGATGTTCATTCATTCCCCTATTCATACAAACACCTGAGGAAGGCGTGGAGGGGCATAATCGAAAGGGACGCCCAAGTTTTGTTGAGGACGTCCTCACAAAATGTCCCAATGGAGGGGCGGGGAAACCCGTATTATTGAAATAAGATGGACGTCCATCTTTCGTTTCGATAATACGGTCGGGGATGCCCAAATCTTGAAATTTAGGTTGTCCTTAGGGTCGTCCCTAGACTTTGTCGTTTCTGATTTTCGGCGATAATGGAAACCAAGGACACCCATCTCGGAAACGACCAAATGCAAGCCCTTTGGTCATGGAAGGAGCCAGCATTTGTAGTGCACTGGTCCCCCTGACATGCTAGGACACCAACCGGGCACCCTAGGGGGCACTGCAGTGGACTTCATAAAATGCTCCCAGGAACATAGCTCCCTTACCTTGTCTGCTGAGCCCCCCCAAACCCCCCTAAAACCCACTACCCACAACTGTACACCACTACCATAGCCCTTATGGGTGAAGGGGGGCACCTAGATGTGGGTTTCTGGTGGGTTACAAACGTAACAGGTAGGGACGGGGATGGGCCTGGGTCCACCTGCCTGAAGTGCACTGCATCCACTAAAACTGCTCCAGGGACCTGCATACTGCTGTGATGGAGCTGAGTATGACATCTGAGGCTGGCAAAAAATATTTTGAAAGATGTTGTTTGAGGGTGGGAGGGGGTTAGTGATCACTGGGGGAGTAAGGGGAGGTCATACCCGATACTCTCCGGTGCTCATCTGGTCATTTAGGCCACCTTTTTGTGCCTTGGTCGTAAGAAAAACAGGACCAGGTAAAGTCGTCCAAGTGCTCGTCAGGGACGCCCTTTTTTTTCCATTATGGGTCGAGGATGTCCATGTGTTAGGCACGTCTAAGTCCCGCCTCTGATACGCCCCCTTGAACTTTGGCCATGCCTGCGATGGAAAGCAGTTGGGGACGTCCAAAATCGGCTTTCGATTATACCGATTTGAACGACCCTGTGAGAAGGACGCCCATCTTCCGATTTGTGTCGAAAGATGGGCGTCGTCTTTCGAAAATGAGCCTGCTAGCTGCAAAAACATAATGTTGTGTTGAGTCCTTATCAATAAATTGTTTTCATTTAAGATTGTGGTTCAACCTCCCACTTTCTCTTTGGCATTTCAGTGTTCGTAACATTTCCCCCAAAATGAAAAGATTTAAAAAATAAAAAAAGAACAAAAATGTGTATAAGCAACACAGGAAAGTAAATGAGGACAATTTTTGGTCTGTGCATCCCTAGTTCACAGGCCCTGGGGAAGAGTGACCATTGCTCAATGATGGAAGTCCAGACGAGGAAACAATAGTCTGCAAGCAGCACAAAGCAGTCCACAGAACCAGAACACGTTATCTGTTCTAAAAAGGGTTTTATTTCCACCACTTCAAAGTCAAACAATGCCCGACGTGGCCACATTTCACCTTCCTAGAGGCTGCTTCAGGGGCTAAAACTATTAGGGTCCCAGAGGGCACTTACACCTAAGGTTAATTGTTAGTCCAAATTTAAAAAAGCAGGAATTAGCAACTCACTAGCAGAGTATCTTCTCATTCAGTTGCTAGTTCCTGCTTTTCTAATTTGGACTAACAAATAACTGGGACCCTAACAGTTGTAGCCCCTGACGTAGCCTCTAGGAAGGTGAAACATAGCCATGTTGGGCATTGTTTGACTTTGAAGTGTTGGAAATAAAATCCTTTTTGGAACAGAAGACGTGTTCTGCTTTTGTGGACTGCATTGCTCAAGGGTGACATCGTGTGATCGGATTCAGGGTCCATTACTGTAGGGCTGTAGAAGTTCTGGTGTTTATTAGTACCTAGGCCAGGACCATTATTATGATGAAGGACAGGACCATTATGATGATCAGACTAAGCATGTCGGGGCAGGGGAGAGAAGATGAATATAAAATAGGAGGTAAATCCCAGGTGGATGTGAAGGAAGACTCAGGGTGCCAGATCCCAGGTCTGGATCTGATTAAACTGTGCCTAAAAGGAAGCAGATGGAAACTACTAGATAATGCCTTAGCAAAAGAGGGATATAAATTCTGAGTGAAGATGGGGGCATTTGAGAGGAAAGGCACTAAAAGGAGGTGAGATTAATGGGCAGCAGTTCCAGAATACACATGCCTACCTCCCCAGGGTGTGTCCTCCTTTTAGGCTAAGCAGAGATAAATGTCCCTCTTTCCTCACTAAATTCACCTCCTTGGCAGGGCCTGCAGAAGGAGCGCGTGGCACTCTGCAGGGCCTGTCAGCACATGAAGACTGGCAGGCCCTGCACTGAAGTTACTTGCTAGAGAAGGGTTACCAAATCCAGCTTAACCATAAGGCAGAATAAGTGGTCATCTCGATTGGCAGCTTAAGGCGATGGGAAAGAGCAGCTACAATCACACGAAATCAATGAACAATCAGCCCTTATTTTTACCCAGTGGGGGGGGGGGGGGGGCAGTTTTCAAATGGTTTTTGGAAACTGCTGTTTTAATGTACAGATATATCAGGACAGTCCAAGTTTTTTCAACAGTGGGCTATATGATTAGGATCCATTAATTTGTTAAATAGTAGGCCCCATGAATATTTCAATCTGTTATAATAATATGATTCATATACATCAAAATCCATGAATCTCTTCTGAAATTGTGACTTTATATCTATTAAATAGCTCTGCAACGCTTCAAAATCACATGTGCTGGCTAATTTGGTAAAAATTATGCTTTGCTAAAAATCTCAAGGTCAAGCAGACCGCTTTTGGCACATGGGCTGCTGTTTGGGTGCCGCTGATATATATGAAACAAAGTTTAATATTTAAAAGTATGATGCCCAATGATATTTTTTAAAACACAATTGTTCAGGGTGGGATGGTCATAATTGCTGAGTTTAATTATCAAAATTGTGAGAGGAAAGGGACTGGAAAGAAAATGGGTGGGGGGGGGGGGAGGCTGAAGGGTCACCTATGGCATCTGGTATGCTTGCATTGGCTCTAGGAGTAACTGTCATGGAGTTGGGTGCTCATGACAGTACTAGAGTTGGAAGGGGGGGGGGACATCCTCTGATACCTTCTGGGAGATGCGACTACCATCCTTGTTGCCTATAAGAGCTCATAATTTAACTGGCCTTGCCCATTGGGAAGATGAGCCATTTTCAAATCTCAAATGACTTGGATAAATGTTTTTTGGAAACTGTTCTCATTGGAGTAATTCTATAAACAACTTGAGATGTAGAACAACAATTTACCTGATCAAATAGGCACTAATGAAGTTGCTCCATATATGTATATGTATAAATAAGATGCTTGGAAGCATAGGTCAATTTTCAGAGGGAGTTATCTGGGTTGGAGCCACTTCTACGTCATAATACTCGCTGACTGGCTCCAATCCAGATATTCAGCCGCACTTATGGAACACTTATGAATGTCTGGGGAGACCACCTTGACACTAACTGTACAGATATGTATAACATTTGACAAAAATTACTGTTAAAGAATGATGTCTAGCTATGCATTTTTTAAAATGTCCTGAAGACTCCAAATCCTGTACCTTTTATCTTGCTGCACCGTATACCTGGAATAGACTTCCTGAGTCAGTACGTCAGGCTCCGTTTCTGGCTGTATTAAAATCTAGGCTAAAAGCCCCCCTTTTTGAGGCTGCTTTTAACTTCTATTCACTTGTACCCATGTATCATTCCCACATTTGTCCTGTTTGTCTGTCTTGATTAGATTGTAAGCTCTGTTGAGCAGGGACTGTCTCTTACATGTTTAGTGTACAGCACTGCAAACATTGTGTAGTGCTATAGAAACAATAAGTAGTAGTAGTAGTAAGATAAAAATTTTAAAAAATTGCAATGACAAATAAAAAAGAGGAAATTGTAGACTACAGTATCATGGCTGCAGCAAAATTGCCCAAAACAAATACAGAAAATAACACAACACAGTCGCCAGATTAATTTCTGACACGTAAAAATATGCATTCAGTGTGACAAAAAATTATTTGCAACATGACATTAAGAACAAAGTCATAGAAAATTAAAATGCAAAAATTGTGGAATTTTAGAGGGTCTTTTACTAAGCCATGGTAGCGTTTTAGCTCATGGTAGAAATCAGCTGACAGTAAACGCCAAGACGTCCTTTGAATTTTTGGGGGGGATTTGTTTTGTTTTATTAGTATTAGTATGCAGCATCTGAAAAAAATTAACATGGGAGCCCTTACTACCTCTTAATAAGGAGGCGCTTAAGGATTCCTGCATTACGGACATGTTAACCATTTAGTGCATGCTGGTTTCAGCACACTAGCTGGTTAATGCATCCAAGCCCATTCTCCTCCCATGACATGTCCTCTTCAAAAAATAAATACAAAAAAATAATGTGCACTTAGCACATGCAAAAAAGAAAATTATCACACAACACTTAAGTGTTTAGTGCACTATAGAAAAAGGCCCCTTAGACTTACTTAATCTTGAAGAACTACCACCTTACCAGCTACAAAAATTAGTCTTATTTGGAATTGCATATATTCTATGACGATACCTCTACAGTTCTCTGATCCTTGGGTAGGACTTGAATTTGTGGAAGACACAACCAGTGAAAAGACTGTGATGGCTCTTGAAGCTTTGATTTTTTCTTTTTTTATTTATGCATTCTTGTATCCCACTGTTATCCAAAAACAAGTTTCAGTTCAAAGTGGCTTACGATTTACATTTTGGTGGAGTTACAATAGTGTTATGTAATGTGGAGAGGGCATCTATAGTTCGTGTGGTTTTGAAGAGAGAGATTTGAAGTGGAAAAGGTAGCAGTAGCTTTTGTGTTCAATTGTAGAGTTTTGGTGATATTCATTCCTATAGTTTTTGAAGAGGTAGATTTGAAGGGAAGGAGACAAATATCTTTGTGATCAGCTGTAGGATTTTTTGAAGATGTAGTTTTGCATTTTTCTTTTCTGAATTGGAGGAGATTTGTGATACTTCTTATGGTTTTTGGTATCGAGTTCCACCATTTGGAACCCAGGTAGCTAAATCCTGCTTTGTAGATAGTTTTGTAGATGGTATTTTTGCAGTTGGGTAGATGTAGGAGTAGATGGTTTCTGTTTTCTGGGCTGGCATTTGTTGAGGATATTTCAGTCATGTTCAACATATATTCAGGTGCCATTCCGAATAGTATCTTGAAGATTAAGGTGCTTGCTTTGAAAAATATTCTTGCCTCGACAGGTAGCCAATGTAGTGTTTCATTTACTGAAGTTGCTCTTCATATTTTGATTTATTGAAAATCAGTCTTGCTGCCGTGTTTTGGACTGTTTGCAGTGATTTTAGTGTGTTTTCCTTGCACAAACCATTACAGTAGTCTAGTTGCAATAGTATCGTTGATTGGACCAGTATCCGGAAAGATTGCCTTGGGAAATAGTCTTTTATTCTCAGTTTCTATAGTGTTCTGAAGCATTTTGATGTTACTGCTGATATTTGATTGTCCAGTGTTAGGTGTTTGTCAAGAATGATTCCTAGTATTTTAAGTTGTGTTTCGATGTGGTATGTTTGTTGATTGATTGTGAATTTTTGGTAGGATGCGGGGTTGTGTGGTCTGGATAGTACTAGGAATTTGGTTTTGTCTCTGTTCAGTTGGAGTTTGAAAGTTGTTGCTCATTCGTCCATGAGGTCCAATCCTTTTTTGTTTTGTCCTTTATGTTTGTGATATTGTTTGGAAATGTATGAAGATGGTGACATCATCTGCATATATAAATGGGTTGAAACCCATTAATTCCAGTTTTTTTTCTGAGTGGCGCCATTATTACATTGAACAGTATTGGTGATATTGGCGATCCCTGTGGTACCCCACACTCAGAGATCCATGAGGATGGATGTTTTGTTGGACATCTTTAAAATGTAAGATCTGCAGTGGCGTACCAAGGGGGGGGGGGGGTCCGCCCCGGGTGCATGCTGCTGGGGGGGTGCCGTGCGTCTGTCGGCAACGCTCGTTCCCTGCTCCCTCTGCCCCAGAACGGGTTACTTCCTGTTCCGGGGCAGAGGGAGCAGGGAACGAGTGTTGCCGACAGACGTGCGGCACCCCCCCAGCAGGTAAAGATGCACTCGGGGGGGGGGGGTCCGTTGTTTCGCCGGGGAGGTCGCGCTGCACCTGGGGGGGGGGCGCATCTGCAATCCGCCCCGGGTGTCAGCCACCCTAGGAACGCCACTGAGGATCTGGTCTTTAGGAAGCCATTGAACCATGTTGCCACTGCACTGCTGATTCCTATATTGTTGAGCAGTGTCATTAGTCGAACACACTTGATATGTTGAATTGTAGTAGTAATATGTTTTGTCTTTGGCATATTATGCTTCAGAATTTTGTTATCAGGGTGGTTATGACCATTTCAGTAATGTGTTGTGGTCCGAAATCTGATTGGGATTTATGAAGAGTTGAGAATTTTGTCACGTATTCCATTAGTTGCTGTGTTACTAGACCTTCCATCGTTTTGATGAGTAGTGGTATTGAGGCTACTGGTCTCTATCTATATGAAACTAAATTTAATATTAAAATATGATGTCTAGTTATGTATTTTAAAAGGAATTTTCTGGGAGGGGTGGTGTTAGAGCGATGGTAATTGTTGTTTTTCAAAATTGCAGGGGGTATAGATGTATGAAAGTTAATTGAGGGGGTGGAAGCATGAAGTTTTAGTCAAGGGAGGGATGGGCTCTTACATGGGCAGATCAGTAGGGAATGAAAGGCAGGGGCAGGCACTGGCTTTGTCACCAGGGAGTGGGGATCCAGACCTGGGCATTTAGGACCTTGCACATAATGGATGCCAATTTAATGCCATCATAATCCAGCTCGTTAGCCACAGCAGCTCACAGGCACCTCTCAATGCACATTGTCAGTTCTTTTCTATTTTATTGTTATGACATTTTTTCAGAGGTAGTGCATTAATGATTTGGTACATTATTAAAACCTAATGAAGAAAAATATTTGGCTTCATTTTTTAAAGCCATAATTAAATCAGAAATACAACTGTTGAACCCAGATATGTTGACCCAGTGAGTCGACAGCTTCATAATAGGTATTGTTTAAAAGGATGAAGGTGGAAGGTATTACCAGGCTCATGGCACTAAAGGGGTCAATTTCAAAGAAGCATGAAGAAACTGCTGAGCGCAAAAGAATTAAAATACATACCGGTCAATGTTCAAAGTGCAAAACTGAAAGCCGGCTATTTTGTGGGATGGTCCAGGGATGGAGTCGGTACTTATGTAGTGAAGGGTTGATGGTCAACACTTAACCACCTAAGTTAAGTGGCAATGTTGGACTGCATAAAACTCAGTCCTATCTTATGAAGTGTCCCTTAGGCGCCCTTTTACTAAAGGGTTGCCACATGGCAAATCGGAACTACAGCCGGCCTAACGCAGCTGCAGGAGATAGTTCCGCCCCAAGCATATGGCATTTTGGTTACTGATTGGTTAGCACAGAGGCCCTTACAGCCACCTCGATGGGTGGCTGTAAGGGATCCCCCTGAAATGGCTGTGGTGCAAGTGTGTACTTACCGCACAGCTATTTCATTTTTCTTCACTTATACCTGCTAAGGTAAGAGGGGCCTTGGTGCATGGCAAATTTCGGGCGCCACCACTACCACAGGCCCCTTTTACCGCAGCTTAGTAAAAGGACCCCTTAGGCAGTTAAGGGCTTATAAGAGTACGCTGGCCGCATAAACTCGGAAATTCAGTGCCAGTACCCAGACATGGCCTGGCACTGAATATTTGGGGATAATGTGGCAGCTTTAAAAAAACAAAATCACTCACCGATACCGGCTGAATATATCTGCCCCATAAATTATAGCTCTGGATTTATTTTTGGCTTCAAAAGCATTGGAACACTTCCAGATTTGGAGATAGTGAATTTGCAAACATCCAAAAGTAAAATACCACTGGGACTGCTACAAAGCCCTGCAGGTTATAGAGAATCCCTTGCAAAGATTCTCCTCTGATGCTGCTCAAATAGATGGAAATTTGTGCATTGAGAGTTAAGCTTTTTGCATAGATTCTTTTTCTGAGCTGCTGTTAAAGGGCTTCCCCCTCACCCCAGGCTACTCCTTTTCAGGACACCTGCTGGGAGGCAGTAGTGGACAGATTTCTAAATTTCTTACAGAATATTCTGTTTCCAGAGGGTGGGGTGCACAGGAATGTTGAAAAACAGGATTTAAAAGCATCCAAAATAAATAACCCTCAGGGGTGAGAATTTAAAGAGTTCAAATGTATGCAGAAAGTCCTATGTGGGCCCTCCTGGCTATGCTTTTTGTTTTGGTCATTCCAATACATCAGGGATCTGGAATGCATTAGGACTTGGGATCTAGGTTCATGACTAGGGTTAATAACTGACTTCATATTTGCCTGACAATGTGTTGATTCAGTCCTGGGTTTATCCCACTGCATTCAGGGACTTTCTGCCAAGTTACCAGAAATTTTGGGCCAGTCCCCAGTTTCTGACAGAGCTCAGTTTTATCGGGGGGGGGGGGGGGGGGGCACTAGTCCTGTCTTCTCATTTGCCTCTCCCCTAATGTGCAGTCAGCACTCTGAAACCCTGCAGACCACAAGCCCCACCCATGATCTTGCAAGGTCATGAATGGGACATGCCACTGGAGAGGTCCCAGTGTGTTCCCAGTGTCAGCTGGCGAGGCCTGGAATTCCTTGCCAGTGCACTGAAGTTGGGGAGGGAGGGCCTGAGTCAATACTAGAGGGGCCTGTACCCGTCTAGGACAACCCATGGCTGCACCCTGCTGACAACTCCATCCTAATGCATTATGGAACAGGCAGACTGATTTCAATACATAGAATCAAGAGCTACAAATACTACACTGGGGTGTAAGTTCAAAACCAGCACTGGCCAAGAATTCTCCATCCTGGAACTGAGTACATTGACACCTCTATAGCAGCCAAGTAACTCAGTGTCTAGACACTAAGCCAGGCCTGGCATATCTGACATTCCTCCTGACTGATGAATTCTGGAACTTGCAGCACTGATTTCAAATGGAAGAAGCAGGAATACAGGTAGCACTGAGATATGAGCAGCCTAAAAATCTCCCTCCAGAAACAGAGTCACTAGGTGACTCTGCTACTACCTGCTTTTTCTCCTTCTCATCTTTCTGAAAGATGTATAGCTATACTGAATCTGAAATAATACTGTGGATGAGGCGTGTTATCTTGTTAGCTCGGGAGAATCATTATGAAGTCCAAGAGCTTGGCCAAGTGAGGCTGAAAATTGATCAACCAACCCAGGCCTCCTTCTCCTCTTTTCCTGATATCACCGAGGAGGAAACCGCCCACCTTCTTTCCTCCTCGAAATGCACCACCTGTTCCTCTGATCCCATCCCCACTAACTTACTAAACACCATCTCTCCCTACTGTCACCACCCCCATCTGTCATATCCTCAACCTCTCTCTCTCCACTGCAACTGTCCCTGACTCCTTCAAGCATGCTGTAGTCACACCACTCCTCAAAAAACCATCACTAGACCCTACCTGCCCTTCCAACTACCGCCCCATCTCCCTCCTACCCTTCCTCTCCAAGATACTTGAATGCGCCGTTCACAGCCGCTGCTTTGATTTTCTCTCTTCTCAAGCCATCCTTGATCCGCTTCAATCTAGTTTTCGCCCTCTACACTCAACAGAAACGGCACTCACTAATGTTTGTAATGACCTGTTCCTTGCCAAATCCAAAGGTCACTACTCCATCCTCATCCTCCTCGACCTATCCGCCGCTTTTGACACTGTCAATCATCTTGCTACACTATCCTCATTTGGATTCCAGGGCTCTGTCCTCTCCTGGTTCTCCTCTTATCTCTCCCACCGTACCTTCAGAGTACATTCTCATGGATCTTCCGCCACCCCATCCCGCTCTCTGTTGGAGTTCCTCAGGGATCTGTCCTTGGACCCCTTCTTTTTTCAATCAACACCTCTTCCCTGGGCTCGCTGATCTCATCTCATGGTTTCCAATATCATCTTTATACTGACGACACCCAGCTTTATCTGTCCAGACCAGACATCACTGCGGAAACCCAGGCCAAAGTATTGTCCTGCTTATCCAACATCGCTGCCTGGATGTCCAACCGCCACCTGAAATTGAACATGGCCAAGACCAAGCTCATTGTCTTTCCACCCAAACCCACTTCTCCTCTCCCTCCACTCTCTATATCAGTCGATAACACCCTCATCCTCCCTGTCTCATCTGCCCGCAACCTCGGAGTCATCTTCTACTTCTCCCTCTCCTTCTCTGCCCATATCCAGCAGACAGCCAAGACCTGTCGCTTCATTCTCTATAACATCAGCAAAATTCACCCTTTCCTCTCTGAGCACACCACCCGAACTCTCATCCACTCTCTCATTACCTCTCGACTACTGCTACCTACTCCTCACTGGCCTCCCACTTAACCATCTATCCCCCCTTCAATCTGTTCAGAACTCTGCTGCTCGTCTTATCTTCCGCCTAGACCGATATGCTCATATCACCCCTCTCCTCAAGTCACTTCACTGGCTTCTGATCAGGTACCGCATACAGTTCAAGCTTCTCCTACTAACCCCAGGAACAAATAAGTACCTAAGCCGCATTGAGCCTGATATGAGTGGGAAAGCGCGGGGTACAAATAAAAATAAAAAACCTACAAATGCACTCAATCTGCAGCCCCTCACTACCTCTCTATCCTCATCTCCCCTTATGCTCCTACCCGTAACCTCCGCTCACAGGACAAATCCCTCCTTTCAGTACCCTTCTCCACCACCGCCAACTCTAGACTCCGCCCTTTCTGCCTCGCCTCACCCTATGCTTGGAATAAACTCCCTGAGCCCATACGCCAAGCCCCCTCCCTACCCATCTTCAAATCCTTGCTCAAAGCCCACCTCTCCAATGTCGCTTTCAGCACCTAACCATTGTACCTCTATCCAGGAAATCTAGACTGCCTCAATCTTGATTGACTGCACTTTTTGTCCTTTAGATTGTAAGCTCCTTTGAGCAGGGACTGTTCTTCTTTGTTAATTGTACAGCGCTGCGCAACCCTGGTAGCGCTTTAGAAATGTTAAATAGTAGTAGTAGTAGAAGGTCTGATTGACTGAACTTCCACCTAATACTTCATTCATTTCAGAGCTGCTAAGTCAAGGGAGGGCAACCATGGTCCTTGAGGCCACAATGAATATGCATGAGATCTATTTGCATACAATGGAAGCAGTAAATGCAAGTCAATTTCACGCATATTCATTTGGAAATCTTGAAAACCAGACTGGGTTGTGGCCCTCGAGGGCCATGGTTGCCCACTCCTGTGTTAAGTCCTGCTTCTATGTCTATTTGCATAAGCACTGAACCTGTGAGTGAAACAGTTTTTGGTCCTCACTGGCCTCTTTCCTTGGATTATCCTTTAGGCAGGGCCTCCAGGTCTGAAGCTGTTGCTGGTCAGACTTAGGTAATGTGAGGGACATAGAGCTCCTTTTACGAATCCACACTAGTGATTAGCAGCACACCAAATGCAACAAAACCCATTCAATTCCTATGGGCTTCATCTTATTTGGTGCATGTTAAACCCTACTGCGGAATTGTAAAAGGAGCCCCATAGTGTTTCTTTCAAAAGGGCTAAGCAGAGAGCATTACTTATTTGGGTCTCCGGACATGTATATCTGCCTGTAAAATCTCACTTCTCAGCACAGATTTCGAGGCACAGTTTACATGGCAGAAAATTAAATACAAATATGGATAGGTGTGTCCCAAGCAGACTGGCAGTGACAGTCCTTGTTTGTTGAAATTAGCATGAATTACTCCTAGGACCAGGGGGCACTTTACAAAGTAGTAAATTTAAAACGAATCGGAGAAAATATTTCTTCACTTGTGTAATTAAAATCTGAAATTTGTTGCCAGAGAATGTAGTAAAAGCAGTTAGCTTAGCGGATAGCTTCCTAAAAGAAACGTTCATAAACCATTATTAAAATGGAGGAGGGGGGGGGGGGGGTCACATGATGCCTGCCACCTGAACGGCAGCAAGAAAGTGAGCTACACCAAAGCTCAGAAAAAATCTGCGAAATATCTGCATTTTCTCCAAGTCCGCAGATCTCTGTGAACTCACTCTTTGTTTGGGCACCGCTCGGGTACAGCTGAGCGAACGAGAGAACGTTCTGGGAGAAGGTATGCCCATGAGGAGCCAGAGAGGCCTGAAAAACAAAAAAGCTCCCTCTCTGAAAGTAACTAAGATGGCGACGGGCCAGGGACCTCAACAGGCGAATGCGCTGCAGCTGGGAGACTGGGCCAGGGAGATCTCACTTACGGTAGCAACGGCGCTGGAAGACTGTTTAAATAAAATTCATTCAGTGGTTGATAAGATAAATGAGAAATTCAACATGCAGACCCAGAGAATTGCTGAGGTGGAGCAGCGGGTGTCGGCGCAGGAGGAAGCAGCACATAGCATGGCGACACAGATTGTGGAACTGCAAAAGGAGGCAGCAGCCCTACGCAACCGTTTGGAGGAACAAGAGAACAGGAATCGCCACAACAATCTGCGGGTTGTTGGGCTGTCCGAGTCAGTTCAAGACAAAGAGCTCTATCAGTTCTTTAGTTCTTGGTTGCCAGCGCAGTTGCATTGCAATGTGACCGTGCACACCGGATTGGGATGCGAGGAGAGCGAGTAAACTGCGCACGGCCATTGCACACTACATGAATTGGCTGGAAAAGGAACAACTGCTGAAATCCTTTCATTCCAGAAAGTCGACACTGGAATATAAGGGGCACAAGTTGCTATTGTTTAATGACTATTCAGCTGTGGTAGCGCAATTGCGCAGAGCTATGGTGCCACATGCACACCGTTGCACAGAAAAGGTATAAGGTTTTCGCTTATGTATCCAGCTAAACTCCGGATCTGGCATGCAGGGAAATCTGTTCTGTTTTCGGAAGCGTCAGCAGCCCAGGTCTTCCTGGATAACCTTAACAGAGAGCCAAGGGAGCACGCTAAGTGAATGTTCCATCAGACGAGGGGCCTGGTCATTTTTTCATCATGATTCTGGATACTATCTCCAATAGATTGGTTAAAAGAGATTCTATAATCGTGGTCCTGTGTGTCAAGGAACTCTACTACAGAAGAGCAGCTATGACGGAGAGAATGGGGAGATTATTTGGAGTTTGTGGAACTTTGTTCTGTCAATGGGCCATGAGGAGTCTTCAGCTTTTGTACTTTTTTCTTCTTTATACGGTTTGGTTTGTTTGTTTGTTGGGGAGGACGTCCAGTGGGACTGGGGAGAACACTTGGGAAGAGAGGATGCGGGGTGGTTTTTTTTTGCTTTGTGGTTCGGGGAGGATGGTTTTCTGGATCATGAAGGAGAAGAGGTTTAACCGGAAGGGCTGGGGGGGGGGGGGGGGGGCGGTGGGATGATGGGAATGGTATGAATGTGATGACTAGAAGGGAGAGGGAGTATGATTGTGGGGAGTATGGGGTAGTAGTAGGGAACGGTATCGTAAGAAGGGATAAGGGGATAGAAAGTCTACTTGGAACAGTTTGTTGTTGATATTTAATGTGGGTCGCTGCTTAGGGGTTGAAAGAGTATAGTAGGCTCAGCTGGGAGACCTGTAGGACAGAAAGAGAGTACAGCATGCATAAAAACACTCTGTCTACTTGCTATGGTTAATTTAAAATTTATATCCCTTAATGTGGATGGAATACACTCTCCTGTTAAGCGTACAAAAATTTTATCCTGGTTGAAAACTGAAAGGGGTTGACATTGCTTTTCTGCAGGAAACTCACTTGTCCAGCGCTGAACATGCAAAGTTGAAGAGAAGCTAGGTGGGAGACCTAGTTTGTTCATCATTCAACTCTAGGCAACGGGGAGTAGCTATATTAATTCACAAGCAGCTTTCGTTTAATACTCAGAAAATAATTCAAGATAGAGATGGCAGATATGTTATAGTCCTAGGTGAACTTTGGGGTCGCAAGCTGGGCTTTTGTAACCTGTATGGCCCTAATGTACACCACCATAAATTTTTTTCTGACATAGAGGGGCATAATCGAACGGGGTACCCAAGTTTTCATGAGGGCGTCCTCGTAGGACAGCCCTGTAAAGGGGCAGGGAACCCCGTATTATCGAAACAAGATGGGCGTCCATCTGTCTTTTCGATAATACGGTCGGAGTCGCCCAAATCATGAAATTTAGGTTGACCTTAGAGATAATCGTCCTTAGGCCATTTTTGAGATGGTCACCCCCGGTTTTCGGTGATAATGGAAACCGAGGACGCCCATCTCAAAAGCGACCAAATCCAGGCCATTTGGTCATGGGAGGAGCCAGCATTCGTAGTGCACTTGTCCCCCTCACATGCCAGGACACCAACCGGGCACTGCAGTGGACATCAGAAAAAGCTCCCAGGTGCATAGCTCCCTTACCTTGGGTGCTAAGCCCCCCAACCACCCCCCCCAAAGCCCAAACCCCACAACTGTACACCACTACCATAGCCCTTAGGGATGAAGGGGGGCACCTACATGTGGGTACAGTGGGTTTGTGGTGGGTTTTAGAGGGCTCACATTTACCACCATATGTGTACAGGTGGGGGGGGGGGGAGATGGGCCTGGGTCCGCCTGCCTGAAGTACACTGCACCCACTACAACTGCTCCAGGTACCTGCATACTGCTGCGATGGACCTGAGTATGGCATTTGAGGCTGGCATAGAGGCTGGCAAAAAAGTACTTGTAAACTTTTTTTAATGGTGGGAGGGGGCTAGTGACCACTGTGGGAGTAAGGGGAGGTGATCCTCGTTCCCTCCGGTGGACATCTGGTCAGTTTGGGCACGTTTTTGATGCTTAGTCTTGAAAAAAAATCGACCAAGTAAAGTCGCCCAAGTGTTCGTCAGGAACGCCCTTCTTTTTTCCATTATCGGCCGAGGATGCCCATCTCCTAAGCACGCCCCAGTCCCGCCTTCGCTACACTGCCGACACACTCCCGTTAACTTTGGTCATCCCCGCAATGGAAAGCAGTTGAGGGCACTCAAAATCGGCTTTCAATTATGCTGATTTGGCCGACCTTGCGAGAAGGATGCCCATCTCTCGATTTGTGTGGGAAGATGGGCGCCCTTCTCTTTTGAAAATTCACCTGATAGTGGCCAAGCTGATCCCACATTCAGAGTACCAACTTGTTTTGGGAGGGTATTTTAACACCTACGCAGATCCCACTATTGACTGCAAACCAGCTAAATCACGGGGAAGAGCTTTGGAGAACAAGGGAGTTAATTTCATGATGCACCAGCTGGGGACCCTGAAGATCAGGTGGGTCTTGTTCCTGGTAGGTACGCCTCCATGAATCTCACCCGAGCCTTAGCAGCAATACATGTATACAGATGGAAGGGGGGAACAGAGGCCATCACGGGCCTGGACATGGAAAAAGCGTTTGACAGTATCTTGTGGCAATATCTATTCTGGGTTATGGAGAAATATGGGTTACACGGTAGGTTTGTTGACTGGATTCGGGTCTTGTATACCCGGCCAAAGGCAAGATTACTAGTCAACAACAAACTGATGGAGTGTTTCAACTTACCAGATGGGTGTCCACTGTCCCCACTGCTGTTTTTGTTAGCTATAGAACCTTTGGCGATTAAGATACGCCAAAGTGATAAGATTCGTGGTCTTCAGGTGGGAGGGCAGGAGATCCGTGTCAATCTATTTGCCAATGACATCTTGCTGTATCTTGCAGATGCCCCTCTACATCTAGAAAAAAGCATTAACTTTGGTTAAAGAGTTTGGGGCTATATCGGATTTAAGAATTAACTGCGACAAGTCTGAACTTCTTCCCCTCTCAGGCAGCCATCAAAACCTCCGCTTTGTGAGCCTTTCCATTCCGCCGGTACAGCACCCGATGCGTTATCTTGGTATATATCTTAGCACTAATCCGGTTGTGGTGTATAGGCGGAACATATTGGATCAAATAGATAAAATCAAGCACTTATGTTTAAGGTGGCAGGACCTTCCGATCTCCCTGCTAGGCCGAGTAGCACTGGCCGAGATGATCTTACTCCCTAAGTTGTTATATCCCTTGCAAACTATGCCCATCTGGATCAAAAGACAAGATGAACGACTATTTCGTTCCATACTGCGTTCTTTTATATGGAGGCAAAAGGGGTTGCGCATAGGACATCAAACATTAATCCATGGTAGGAGCGAGGAGGACTTAATCTACCGGATCTCCATATGTACAACGTGGCAGCATTGATGAGAATTGTTTTTGAAGGGGTTATAGGCCAGTTCTGACAGAGCAGGAGGAAACTACTGCACTAAAAATAAATAAATAAATGCAAATCTGCAGTAAAAGAGGGTAATAAGAGATAGTACTGATGTAACAACATTTCTGCATTTAAAAGAAAAGTGCTTAGCTGGCAAGTGAAATCCAGTCTAGCACTGGTTATTTCATTTAATGCCAGACATTGGAATGACTCACTACTAATGCACTATTGGGAAATAATACACATCCTGGAGTAAAAGCAGTGGTCTACCCACTCATCCAAAGAAGGGATCCTGTGGGGTTGGCCCAGCTGATTTATGACAACCACAGAACTAGTGAGTGGCTTTTCATTCTGAAGGCATCAACGTAAGGAACAGACAAGGCCATATTACCATCTCATTAGCATGCTCCACCTGTCATTACAAACAACTCTCCCCTCCCAGGGCAGAACTATAATAAGTACTTTCTAGTTGTCTGTAGGTGGCACACGATTGCTGCTTTCATCCCTGAGGCTTTCTTGACAATTTAATGACACCTCCTTCAGCACTTCCTTGGCTTTGCTGCTCTGTAATGGGCTTTCCTACCTCTCACTCTCAGGTGGAACCTGGTGATATGAATTATGTTTCTGTTAGAAAGGATTTTTCTTTTACAGAAGATGCTTGTGGGCTTGGAATAAATCTTTTTACTCTTTGCTGTATTTGGATTTGCAGTGGGACTTCTCTTTCATTCCGTGAAAACTGCACAAACTCCAGCTTTCTGTGACGTTGATAGTGCAGGTCCTGAGGTAATTGGGTGGGAATCAAGAGAGATACCAGCTGGGTCAATGCCGACAGGCTGCTAGTGAGGCCAGGTATCATCTAGGAAGGATGGGAATAGAGATAGCCACACATTCAGGCAACAACATTACTAGGTTTGATAGCTGTTGAAATAATTTATTACATGCTTTTCCAGCTGAGAGCAATTAAGAGTGTATTAAAATAAATGCCAGAGTTTGATGATAAGATGGGGGGGGGGGGGGGGTGGAGAACTGGGTATTAAATTAAGTATAGAATTTTCATATTTGGTTCTCTGCAAAGCGAGAGAAAAAAATCTGATAGAAGTGATAAGGCGCATGAAGCTTCTACAGCTGGCAGCTGGGAGAGGTCCTTGCTGTGTAGAACAGAGTAACTGGGCAGATTGGAGGCACCAGCTGCTTTTCGTTTGTCCTCAGCTATTATATTATCATGCAAGGCAAAGGCATTAAGGGGCACTTTTACTAAGATGTAGTAAAAAGTGGCTTTACGGTACCCTTACGCAGGTTTTTCCCCACTTGCTAAGGCCATTCTTACCACAGCTACAAAAATGATCTTTTGTTATTTTTTATATTAATGGCCACGCACTAATGCTACTATTAGCTTGTGGCCATTACAAAAATTTACCATGTGAACATTTCCTGCCATCCATTTTGTAGGCGGTAAGGGCTCATGTGGTATCTATGTGCTAAACAGTTAGTGTGTGCTGATGTAGCCGCGCTAACTGGTTAGCGCAGGAACACCCACTCTCTGCCCCCGAGGCATGCCCCCTCCCAAAAATATTTATATTTTTTTAGTGTGCAGTAGCATTGCAGATTTGGCAGTTACCACAGGATGCTTGAGTGCAGTATGCTATTTTAAGTAAAAGTGCGCCTATAGTCTTGTTCCTATATCATCTTCCACGGTTTCATTGCCATTTTCTAGTGGGAAAGATTTTGGTTTCCAGAGGCAATATTTCTTTCAGGCAATATAATCCTCGGTTGCTCATACTCCCTCTGTTTAATTCATATGATTGACCTTCGTGGCAGTCTCTGTTTGAAGTATTTTTTTAATGGCAATTTCTTTCTTTGCCTCCCTCCCCTCATCCAACTAATAAGAGTTATAATGGAAAGTAATAGACAATATCCATTCAGTTTTATGAACTGTGCAATGTTTTTTAAGCCACATGCTCACCATAGATCCATAACCTCAGCACTGATTATACAATGATCAGCTAAGCCTAAATAGCCTCTGTCCATTAGAAATTAGGTTTGTTTTCTTCCTATAGGCCTCACACTGCCTCATCCCATTTAATGACTGGTTCTTAAATCAAATACTCTGCCTCCGCTTCCAGTCTTGCACCTTGGAGAAAAACTGAAGTGCTTCAGTGTCATTTCTGGCTATTAGCCTGATGGTTTGTCTGCCATTAAAAAAAAAAAATTCCATTTCACTAATGTTCATTCTGATGGATTATCTGTTTTTAGCTTTCAGACTTTCAAAGAATCTATTTTGCCAGATGCTGGTGTTTACAGTTAAACTCTTTTATGCAGGAAGCAACCCGAATGTGATTTGTTTGATGGCAGACCAGCAGAGTTGGACATTAAAAAAGGCAAGACAATTCAAGCAGAATTAGTTTTGTGAATTATTTAATCAGTCACACACATTATCATTTGCAATTGGGTAATTATAATTTTGCCATCTGTCTGTAAAGATTACAGATAAATGAACTATATAACCACATAAGTATTATTGCAATTGTCATCACTCTAATCATTGATCTCTTTTGTTATGTTTTAAATGAGTTTGTATTGCTTCTGATGTACACGCACACCCTGTTCCTGATGTACACACACTTTCCAATGTACACGCACGCCCTGCCCCTCATCCCCCCCCCCCCCCGATATGATCTTCAGTCCTTCACGACACTCCTGCAAACAGATTCACCCTATTGCAAACATCCCTCAAACATCTAACCCCCTCAGAGCAGATACCCCTAGCAGGCTCCCCCTAACTCTGATCCCCCTTTCTGGCTCTTAGCAGGATCTCAGGTAGTCCACTTAGAACGGTAGTGATCCACAGTTGCTTCTGCTTATGTTGGTCCCAGGTTCAAAATGGCACCCATGAGATTACTGCTAGGGGTTGGAAATGCCTTTTGGTCTTGAACCTAGGACAAACATAAGCAGGAGTAACTGAGGACCATTTCTGCTCCCCACTAGACTACCAAGGACCCCAGTATGAATCAAGAAGGGGATTTTACCAAGGACCCCAGAATGAGCCAGGAAAGGGGATCTACTCTTGGGTTGAGGGGGAATCTGGAGGAATTTATTCAGTGCGGGGGGGGGGGGGGGGAGTGTTATGAGGGACTGGAGATCATATTGGGGATGGGTGGGAATCAGGTTTGGAAGCTGGCATAGGCCTCTTTACACCTCCCCTTTATGGGTAATTGCCAATGTCTACATACTTTTCCATATCAATCTGCATTCCCCTTGTAAAACAACATATGACCAACTAAACTTCAGGAAATCACTAAAAACTAACCTATTCAAAAAGGCATACCCTAATGACCCAACTTAAATGCTTGAACCCTGCTACACAAGGTAACTAAAGCTAGTAATGGACATAACGCAACTCTTTCTCTCTATGATTCACAAATGTGTCTTTAACACATGAACCTTATTCTACCATAACTCCACTTTGTATTTGTTCTTTACTAGCTGGCGAATGCCTTACGGTACTATTAAGCCACATTGAGCCTGCTAATAGGTGGGAAAATGTGGGATACAAATGTAACAAATAAATAAATAAAATGGGGAATACATGTTGGTATTTTTGGTCCATCCCTATAACACTCCCTCTCCCTGCCTTAAACCACTCCTCCTTGCAATCTAAACATGGAATAGATTGCCATATGTAAATAACGGCTTTCTAAAATTGCTATTTGCATGTGCAAGTAATCTACACATGTCAAAGCTACTCTTTACATGTGGGGATATATCTAAAATGAGAGACAAAATGTCATAATACCCTGGAATGTGTGTCATTTTAATGGATTTTCATATTTTTTTAACAGTTTCCTTTGGAGCTACAACACACAGACAGTGGAGGAGTAGCTTAGGGATTAGAGAAGGCGGTTGTAAATTAGGAAGGCACAGAATTCAAATCTTCCACTGATGCTTTTTGCAATCTTGAGAAAGTTGCTTCAACCTCAGTTGCCTCAGGTACAACTTAGATTGTGAGCCTTGCTGCCATAGACGTTTGTACCTTAATGGAACTTGCTTTGAGCTCAGATTTGGAAAAAGTGATTAATAACTCTAAAATCCAAGTCAAAGTCTAAACTATTGGGACATTTTTCTTTCCCATATGGAACAATCCTTCCTGAATAAATGAAATTCTTAGAACATCCTAGAAGCAAAAATTAAAATTGCGGTTAATAGAATGTAAAATGTCAATGCGTTTCTTTTCTATCAAAACAGTGGCAACTCAAGGCGTTGTGGTGACCTGGGCCAAATTTTGATTTGGCGGTGCCCCCTCTCCTTGCACCAGTTTTGGCTTTGGAGCTGCCCCTCACCCATCTACATCAGCTCCCCCTCCCCCCCCACCTGCATAGGCTCCCTACCTCTCCCCTTTCACAGTGGGGAAAAAATTTTGCTTGCTGTTGCCACTGTGTTCTCCTCCCCATGTGGCCCAAACTTGATTCCCACCCACCCCCAACATGATCTCTAGTACCTCATGACACTCCCACCCCCAAACACATGAACATCACCTGTTTCCATGTTTAAACCTGCAGGGCCAGCGGACTCGTGGGGAGACGAGCATGGCACCAAGAACCAAACAAGATGCAATTGTCATTGTGAAGGGTGAGCTAGTGAGGCAGGCTTTTTGGCAAGCTTGAGCCTTGGCACTCTACCTGGCTCATGCCTTAAGTTGGCTCTGTATAAAAATATCTATCTCCCTGTGTGACGGATTGAGTACAGTAAGATTTTGTCTAATAAATGACAGATCTATTAAAAGTATGGCTTTAAACCAAAGCAGCCTTTTAGTTTTTCCTGCTATGCTCTTCAAATAATTTGTGACTTGCAACTTGATCAACAATATTAAAAGCACCTGCATGAATAGTGCTAGCTGATAATGTTAAATCCTAATATCTGTAAACCACTGTTCATTGTGTGTAGTGTCTTGGACCACTGCCACAAAGAATTTTTAAAATAATTAAAAGGGATCTGATAGTGAGGGGAGGCTACAGGCCCAAGGTCCTGACTTCCTAATCACACAGAAAAGAAAAAAGAAAAACCAGCTCCAGACATCCCAAAATGTCAGTCCACTCCAAGGATAGGGTTCATAAAAGGACCTTTATTAGTGTGTCCCTAAAACAAGATATGTGCAAACAGCAACAAATGAAAAAAAAATGCAGGAAAATCAAACCGGTGCAGTTCAACAAGGTGGCACAAAATGACATGAAAAATACTGAGAAACTGCTGGTAAAAGTCCCTCATTTGCAGTGGCGTAGGAAGGGGGGGCGGTGGGGCGGTCCGCCCCGGGTGGACGCCGCTGGGGGGGTGTCGCCTCCGCTTGTTCACTGCTCTCTCTGCCCCGGAACGCAGCTCCCAGTGACTGCACTCAGGGCAGAGCGGTCCTCCCACCCGCCCCCCTTGGTAAGACTGCGCTCCAGGGGGGTTGCACGCTCCGGGGGGGGGGGGTGCATTCGCATTCCGAGGGGGTGTGTGCTGTGCTGCACCCGGGGGGGGGGGCGCAGCAGCGAACTGCCCCGGGTGTCAGCTGCCCTCGCTACGCTTCTGCTCATTTGCGTTTACTTCAGTGCACAGGTCATGTTCCCTCTCCTCTACGGTCAGCCCAAAGGTATCTGACACCCTAGGTCAGTGATTTGCAAACCTGGTTCTGGAGGCATTCCAGCCAGTCAAGTTTTCAGGCTATCCACAATGAATATTCATGAGAGCTTTTTGCCTGCACTGCCTTCATTGCAAGCAATCTCTCATGAATATTCATCATGGATATTCTGAAAACCTGACTGGCTGGGGTGCCTCCAGGACCAGGTTTAGGAACCACTGCCCTAGGTGAACTTTCAGCCATGCCCCCCCCCCTAGGGTGGCTGAAGACCCTATGGTCACCCCAACTACCCACATAGTCCAGCATCTCCCCTTCAGTTAATTGTGCGGTTAAACATTTTAATCGATGTATAGCCCTTCTTTTTTGGCATTCAGTCCAGTTCCTCAGTATTTTCTATCTCCACCTGCTGGTTGATAGACACATCTATCCCACAGGTTCTGGAATAGTGGGAAGTTACATAATGGAAATAGTAAATGGGAGTACAGTATTTATTTAAACCTAACAAATATTCAAATACATACTAAACTACTTTGAGGTTAGCTACAAAACAGTCTTAATTCCTCTATAAATTAAACAGGTATTAAACAAAAAACTTTTTTAGTGCAATCTGCTCAGAAACAAATGTTAGTGCCCAGTGTACTTAAGTCCTTAATTCTTGTAATATTCTTATAAAAAGAAACATCATAAAATGACATCTTTTGGCAAACATGTGATGTATCTTCTTGTTTGTATTTCTGTCAACTCCCCAGAATGCCTCCATAAACAGTTAAATCCAAATATCTTAGAAATGTTGTTCAGTTAGGGAAGCAATGTGACTTGAGCTGTAGCACCTGACACATTGCCTTTTTGTTGTATGTAAAAACTTGTCTAAAAAACATATACATTGATACATTAATGTTGGTGTTTCAACTTTGTGATGAAGAGGTTACAAGTACAGTCCACAGCCTACTCCCCACAACTGTACACCACTACCATGGCCCTTATGGGTGAAGGGAGGCACCTACATGTGGGTACAGTGGGTTTGTGGTGGGTTTTGAAGGGCTCACATTTACCACCACAAGTGTAACAGGTAGGGGGAGATGGGCCTGGGTCCGCCTGCCTGAAGTGCACTGCAGTACCCACTAAAACTGCTCCAGGGAGCTGGGTATGATATTTGAGGCTGGAAAAAATATTTAAAACATTTTTTTTGAGGGTGGGAGGGGGTTAGTGACCACTGGGGGAGTAAGGGGAGGTCATCCCCAATTCCCTCCAGTGGTCATCTGGTCATTTAGGGCACATTTTTGTGGCTTGGTCGTAAGAAAAAAAGGACCAGGTAAAGTTGTCCAAGTGTTCGTCAGGGCCACCCTTCTTTTTTCCATTATCGGTCGAGGACGCCCATGTGTTAGGCACACCCCAGTCCAGCTTTTGCTACGCCTCTGACACGCCCCCGTGAACTTTGGTCATCCCCGCGACGGAAAGTAGTTGAGGACAACCAAAATTGGCTTTCGATTATGCCGATTTGGGCAACCCTGTGAGAATGACGCCCATCTTACGATTTGTGTCGAAAGATGGGTGCCCTTCTCTTTTGAAAATAAGCCTGATTGTGTCTACAAACTGAAGGATTGCCAAGAGCTTCCATTTATGACTGCCCCTTAATTTTATCTCTGGTAATTTGTTTAAGAGCCTGAACCATTCAAACTGATATGCGCTTTTGGAAAAAATTTGCAAATTATAGCTCAGGAAGAAAAGTGCTGGCCATTTTGTACTGAGGAAGCACTTGCATGGTCTGTTTTTCTGTTCTTTGCAATGCTATTCCTCAATCTTGCACTCTGCAGGAGAAAGTATCTACAGAGTTGGAGGAAGAGAGAAGATTGACTGCTTCTACACCTCTTAGATTCCTGCACTGTTGTAGCTCCTAACAGAGAATTTTAAAAGATGTATTGGTTATGAAGAAAGTTGGATTCATGGATATAGTCTGCCATTTTGTTTGTGGGGGGGGGGGGGGGGGGTTAGGGATGGCTTCTGAATTTGGGCTGTGAAAACTCGAGGGAGTGGTACAGTTTAGAGGGTAAAGTAATTTTGTGAATGAAAGAGGAGCGAGACTTGAGTGTGATTGTATGTGAAGATATTAAAGTGGCCAAACAAGTAGAAAAAATGATGGCAAAAGCTAGAATGCTTAGATGTATAGGGAGAGGAATGGCCAGCAGGAAAAAGCAGGTGATGATGCCTCTGTATAAGTCTGTGGTGAGACCTCATTTAGAGTACTACATATAATTCTGGAGACCACACCTTCAAAAAGATATAAAACAGGATGGAGTTGGTCCAGAGGGCAGCTACCAAAATGGTCATTGGTCTTGATCATAAAAGGTATGGGGCAGACTTAAAGATTTCAATATGTATACTTTGGAAGTAAGGCAGGAGAGGGGAGATATGATAAAGACGTTCAAATACTTCCGTGGTATAAATGCACAGGTTTCTTTCCACATTATATAGGCCACATTGGGCTTGCAAATAGGTGGGAAAATGTGGGATATAAATGCAATAAATGAATAAATAAATTGAAAGCAAGCTCTGGAATGAGGGGGATTAGAATGAAGGTGAAAGGGGACAGACTCAGGAGTACCTAAGGAAATATTTCTTCATGGAAAGGATGGTGAATTTGTGGAACAGTCTCCCAGTAGAGATGGTGGAGACAAAGACTGTATCTGAATTCAAGAAAGCTTGGGACATGAACATAGGATCTGTAAGGGACAGCAGGTGGCATGGATGTGCAGACTGGATAGGCCATATGGTCTTTATCTACCTTCTAAAATTAGCAGTAGGAGAGGTAAACTGCCTCCTCCCCCCCCCCCCCCCCCCCCCACACCTGATTGGCATGGTTTAACTTTAACTTTCTCTGCTTGTGCCTACACGCACTCGCTCTTATTTTCAAATCTTTATATTTCTTGATCCTCTATTTTCTTTATTGTCTTCCTTTATGCTTCTTTATTAGTCCCTCTTCAGTTTCTTTGGGCGAGAAAGGATTTTTCTTTCACGGAAGGCACTTGCATGTGTGGAATAAATATATTTATGCTCCGTTATATGTATTTATGCTCCGTTATATGCTCCTCCACCGCTAACTCCAGACTTCGTTCCTTTTGTCTTGCGGCGCCTTATGCCTGGAACCGACTTCCTGAGCCCATATGTCTAGCTCCATTTCTACCTGTTTTTAAATCTATGCTGAAACCCCACCTTTTCACTACTGCCTTTGGCTCCTAACCCTACTCATTTGCCCTCCTTCTCTCCTGTTCCTCTTTACCAGTAATTCCCTTGCCCGTAAATGTCTTGTCTGTCTGTTTTTACCTAGACTGTAAGCTCTTTGAGCAGGGACTGTCTCTGTGTGTCTCATGTCCAGTGCTGCATACGCCTGGTAGCGCTATACAACATGTCATTAGTAGTAGTAGTAATTTGCAATAAGACTTCTCTCTCAACTGCATAAACTTGCTTGCTGTGAAAGTGATACTGCAGGTCAAAAGACAAAGATCCATGCATGGGGACACCTGGTCCCGGGGGGGGGGGGGGGGGGGGGGGAGAGAGGAGGGTAATAGGTTTGCATTAATAGTTATGAAACAATGGGTATGTTGTTTAATGAATCCTCTCATTTAAGTGCGTGGGGGAAGAGGTTGGGTGAGAAAGAGCTTCTTAGGTATCCACTAACTTTGAGCTTGTTATGGCTGGTTATGTTAAGGTAGGTCCATACCTATCTGGCATAATTCCTGGTGTCTAGTGGGGTTGGGAATGAAGCAATCCCCAGCTGCTCCCATCCATTGCTGGTTGTGGGTTCAAAATGATACTGGTGACCAGTAGTGGTAGTCTTCCAGTGGCACTAGGGGTCAAGCTGCTGTATAAGGGCCTGGCAGCTTTGCCCCTAGCAGTAGTTCTGGGAGACTACCACTAGGAGTCGCCACCACTGTTCTGAACCTGGTGCTGCCAAGGAGCAGGAGTGACTGGGTATCAAACCTGCCCTGATTCCACTAGATACTAGGGATTATGCCCTGGGAAGAGGAACAGCTCAGGCTTTCATGCACTGGCACTTTTAAGAAACACCCAGTAACTGCTTGATGCTCCTAGTACAGAAAAATACCACTGGCTTTTTGCTGGTGGTATTTTTCCAAAAACAGTGTGGCTTGTGATGAACTATTTAATTTAATTTGTCATGAGCTGTTTTGCATGCATTTGCATCTCATTACTCTGTATCCTGCAGTACCTCATATTAATGTGTACTAAGGTAATAGGGGGCAATAACATGCTTTAGAGCTGTAAACTACCTTAATAACTTTCCCTCTTACTGACCATATTTTAAATTTGTATGTGTGGTATAGAGGGCAATTCTGTAACTGGGCACCATAGTGTAGGCACCCACTCTAACTATTCTATACAGATGTAATTTCTATTATTTATTTAGATTTTGCTCACACCTTTTTCAGTAGTAGCTCAAGGTGAGTTACATTCAGGTACTCTGGATATTTCTCTGTCCCAGAAGGGCTCACAATCTAAGTTTGTACCTGAGGCAATGGAGGGTTAAGTGACTTGCCCAAGATCACAAGGAGCAGCAGTGGGAACTGAACCCAGTTCCCCAGAATCAGAGTCCACTGCACTAACCACTACGCGACTCTTCCACTAGCAACATTCCATGTAGAAGCCTGCCCTTGCAGTCGCGCAGGCTTCTGTTTCTGTGAGTCTGACATACGTGCAGGACGTCAGACTCACAGAAACAGAAGCCTGCGCGGCTGCAAGAGCAGGCTTCTACATGGAATGTTGCTAGTGGAATAGCAACATTAACATTCCATGTAGAATCTCAAATAGTAGCAGCATTCTAGAATCTCCAATAGTAGCAACAGAATCTCAGATAGTAACAACATTCCATGTAGAATCTTCAATAGTAGCAACATTCCATATATTTATTTATTTATTTTTTGCTCACACCTTTTTCAGTAGTAGCTCAAGGTGAGTTACATTCAGGTACACTGGATATTTCTCTGTCCCAGGAGGGCTCACAATCTAAGTTTGTACCTGAGGCAATGGAGGGTTAAGCGACTTGCCCAAGATCACAAGGAGCAGCAGTGGGATTTGAACTGGCCACCTCTAGATTGCAAGACCAGTGCTCTAACCACTAGGCTATTCCTCCACTCCACTATTATTATAGAATAGCATAAGCCAGCAGTAACGCACTTACAGCTAGGCGTGCCCACTTACACCATGTCAACAGCATACATAAATGCACGCATTTAAATGTGGCACTTAGGTGTGTAACTTACGGTGTGTACATAAGAGACACGCCCACGCTCCTCCCGCTGTGAATGTCCTCTTGCATTGATGTGATAAGGCAGTTGCATGCTAAAGCTTTAGAGTACCACTGAACGCATACCTAGCGGTTACGTACGGGCTACAATTCTATAACTTACGCCTGTAGTTGATGCCTATCTTTAGTTGGTCTGTTATAGAATGAGGGGGATTGTGTTCTGCACTTTTCTCTAGCCCTTTCCTTTTGAATTTATGTTCCTTTTTCCCATGTGCTCCTCTGATTTATAAGTTTCTGTCTTCCTTTTTCTCTCAGCATTTCTCTAGATTTTTCCATTCTGCTTTCATTTTCCTTTTTTTTTTGTTTCTAGGTTCCATTTTTTTTTCCTTTTTATGTTTCTGTCATATTTATACTCTTCCATTCTCTTCTCCCTCCCCTTCCTGCTCTTTCACACACAATACCTGCTCCTCTGTTCCTCATAGTTAACCCTCCTCCCAATACATTCTCCTTTCCCCACCTATCATATACTGCTTTCCTCCTATCTGAAGCTCTTCTTTAGATGCCAATTTGTTCAATACAGACCAAATAAAACTATCAAGCTGCACTTTATTGATCTCTATTCACTTTATCTACACTAACTGCCTGCATTATAGCATACAATAGTAGTCATTGACATCTTGATCCTTAATGCTTGTGCCACCCTCTAGTGGACTTTTTGGGGGTAATTTAAAACGCATTTTCTGCCTGTGATTGTTTTACATGCTGAAAAGCCCTCTTATTTATGTATTTATTATTTGGATTTGGCTTACACCTTTTTCAGTTGTAGCCTACGGCGAGCTACATTCAGGCATGGTAGGTATCTGACTGTTTCTGGAGGGCTTACAATCTGTACCTGAGGCAATGGAGAATCACAAGGAGAAGGTTGCAAGGAGGAGCAGTGGGATTTGAATTGGGCTTCCCTGGTTCTCAGCCTACTAGTCTAACCATTAGGCTACTCCTCCTCTCCAGTTATTACATTGTATGGCTGAATATGCACATATAAATACAGTATGTGCATTGCAAGAGGGTGCATACTTATATACTCACTGCGTGTAGCATTCACGGGGCAGAGCAGGGTGGAATAATGATGAAAGTACATATCTATTTACTAGGGCTAATATCATATTTATTGCACCTGGGAAGTTTAAAAAGTGGAGGATTCTATTAACAACATGGTTGTTTAGGATAATTTTACTATTATTTGAATTTTGAGAAAGTTAGTATGATAGAGTAACATTGCTTTATATTTAATCTGTTTGGATTTTCCAGTGTGTAAATTTGGTGATGTGGGGATGTACTGAGTATTAATTGCTGTGAAATAAAATTTTTGTACTAGATTTTTAAAAATTTGGATTAGTGAATAAAAAAGATATAGAATGTCAACTAAGATAGCTTTGATGCATATCCTGAAAACCTGACCCTGCTGGCAGCCATCAAGGACTGGGAGTGAATACCATAGTCCAGTGATCCCCACACCTGTCCTGGGGGAACCCCAGCCATTCGGGGTTTCAGGATATCCACAATAAATATTCATCAGGTCAATTTGCATACACTGCCTTCTTGGTATGCAAATCTAGCTCATGCATATTCATTGTGAATATCCTGAAAACCTGACTGGCTTAGGTTCCCCCAGGACAGGTATAGGAATCACTGCCATAGGCTACTGAAGATAGAACAGCCTTTTGTGGCCTAGTGGTTAGAGCACCGGTCTTGCAATCCAGAGGTGGCCAAATCTCGCTGCTGCTCCTTGTGATCTTGGGCAAGTCACTTAACCCTCCATTGCCTTAGGTACAAACTTAGATTGTGAGTCCTCCTAGGACAAAGAAATATCCAGTGTACCTGAATGTAACTCACCTTGAGCTACTATTGAAGAAGGTGTGAGCAAAATCATAAAACAAAACAAAACTGCACAGCTATCCGGATAGTGGTTGTATAATGGCATCCACCAATTTGTTTCTTACATCTTTTGTGAAGGGACCTTACAAATAATTTTTTCATCTTTGATGGATAGTTATACCAACAAGTGAACCTCTTAGTTTAAATCTACTTGGGTTTGCATTTTGATCTCAGATTTTTGTTCGGCACCATTATACACTGATGATATTTTTTGATGTGGCAAGGAAAGGATAACCAGTATTTTTATGCTTATTAATTGGCTCAGTGCTTGTGACATAAACTTGCGATGTTCATGCATCTCATAATTTTTCTATTCTCTTTTGAACATCAATATTATGAGATAAGATGATTGCCCTATCTCATACTATCACTTCCACTTAAAAAATTTTTCACTGAAAAGGCAGTTTATTACATTTTGCGAGTCATTATGCTCACCAGTTAAAAATCAATCAAAGTTTGTGTTGGGGATATTATTTTGGGTCTGTTGTACTCCAATTCTTTTTTTGTGTGTATGAAGAGATTTTCAAGCCCCTCCCACCATTATTATTGTGAGAAGAGGGTGTTAGGAAATAAAATGTAAATACAGCAAATGGTAGAGAAAAAAGCATGTAAATATGCATTTCTGATATTTTGGATTTTGCACATCTCAAAAGGAAATGTATTTATTTCTATTTCTCCAGTGTTGCACTGGATGCAAAGACTGAATTTTCGGGGTTTCCCATTCAGTTTAACCACACATAATTTGTGATTTTAATTTGTATTTATGATGTCTGTGCTTTATGTGTTTGACCAAAGTGAGTGATTTTGCTAGCATGTAGCTTCTCTCAGGGGCAAGTCTCCAAATGGGTTAGTTTTGCACATACCATTTCTCCATTAAGGATACATACCAGTACAACTTATTTTGTTTTACCAGCAGGAGGTATTTTGATGTTTAAGACTCTGCAGCCGGTTGCATGAGGAGGGGGTGAGATCCAATGGCAGGCATCCTGATTCCCAACCCCCCTTCCCTTGCCAATAAGGATAGTCCTGCATCTGGGTTCTGGTATTGTTTTTTTTTTTTCTAGAAAAAAAAAACACTGAATAACTCAAAACTGATTTGGTCATTTTAAATGTAGAAGATGCATAACCTGTTCAGTTACCAAGCAAATTTATTTGTCTAACATTTCTTTATCCTGAAAAGGGGCCCTGCGCTGGTGGCAGTGTGTGTTTTCGCCGTGTGCCAAGGCCCCTTTTACCGTAGAGGGTAAAAAGACTGAAAAAAGAAACGGCCATGTGGTAAGTTCGCACTTGCTGTGAGGCCATTAAGGGGGGGAGCACTTACCACCACCCACTGAGGTGGCAGTAAGGGCTCCTGCGCTAACCTGGCGGTAAAAATATGGAAATTTCTGTAGCGCCAGAAATGGTGCACACTGAGGGAGGAATGACTGCCAGGCTACTACGGTAGTTCCAGATTGGCGTGTGGCAAGCATATTGCCGCACACCAACCCTTTCATATGAAGTCCTTTGTGCATCCCGTTACCCTACGGCAGTGATGGGCAACCTTTTGAGCTTGGTGTGTCAAAATTCGCCAAAACACCGAGCATAACTCGGGTGGTGTGTCACTTCGAGAAAAAAAAACATAATTTCGCGATATTTATAGTTTAAATAACAAAAATGTATAATTGTAATATATAACTGTATTTAATAAACCAAAAACTAATTATTTAACTTACCTGCTTAGTGACTTCTTTGTTCATCTGTCAGTCGGTTTCTTTTGTTGGTCTTGATATTATTTAACTTGTGTGGGGTGCCGTGAACTAAGATAAGTGAGGGGGAGGGGGAATTCTTTAACTAATCTGCCTATTAGTGACTTTTTTGTTGCTGAATTTCATTGGCTAAATCTTCAATTGATATTTCTACTGAGTGGTAACTCAGATATTCTCTTAATAATTGCATCTTTATTCTGCATATCGTGAAATAGAACTGGTGCACATCTTAGGAGAGTTTCTTTAATAAATTCTCCCTCACTGAGTGCTTTTCCATGCTGAGCTATGGAGTGAGCAATGCTCAAACTTGCAGATGTTAAATTTGTAGAACCTTTTACAAATTTAAGGATGGAATTAGATTGGCTCTTATAAAAGTGTAGCTGCCTGGAAATGTATTCCTTCCTTTCATCCTCACTTTTTTTCAAGAGCTGGGAATGATTAGTTTCAAAATGTCTATTTATATTCCACGTTCTGCTTACTACCGTTTCAGTACATAGAACGCAAAATGATCTGCCATTTTTTTCTATAATGCCATACATCTCGGTCCATGTCTCTTGAAAGGGTCGGCTACTGCTACTACCACTTCCTTTACTTAACCTTGTTTTTTTATTTTTTGGGTTCTCCATCAGGGGAGCAGTGACAGAAGATAGAATTATAGATAGCCTGTTAGCCCTGCAGGCAATTAGGGGTTAACTAGCCTAACTGACCACCTTATGTAAATTAAGATGGCTGCCGCTATTTCTAATGGCGGGAAACGGCACCCATAGCACATGCCCTCGCCTCTGCCAGCCTCCCCCTCACCTATCTCAGTAATGATGGTCAATTAGAAATCCACGACACCCCAGAACACTAGATTGGATGATGGTTGCTGTGGTTATGTGGTTGCTGGTAATGGCGATCACAGAGATGCGTCCCCCACGGCATTCCGCTGCTCTCTGCTCCGCCAGCCAGAAGTGAGGTCAAAGATCCCCTAACGGCCGTGCAGGAGGCGGGGCAGAGGGAGCAGCAGGGAGGGAACGAGCGGAGGACTCGGAGGGAGCCAATAGAAGCGCACATGGCACCCCCCCAGTGGGTAAACATGCACCGGGGGGGGGGGGGTGATTTCACCGGGGGGGGGGGGGGGAGGTCGCGCAATCCGCTCCGGGTGTCAGCAAGGAACGCCGCTGCTTCTCTGTATGAGGCCACATGCGGCCGCGTGTCACCGAAAATGGCTACGCGTGTCAATATTGACACGCGTGTCATAAGTTCGCCATCAGGGCCCTACGGCATTACAACTTAACTACATACTCACACTGTAATTCTACTAATATGATTCACATAGCATTATGCCCCGTGTAAATTAATCAATTTAGGGAAAACTACAAAAAAAAATCAATGACCATGACTTTGGAACATAAAAGCTGTACTTAGGGGCCCTTATACAATGCTGTGGTAGAGCTACTGTGGCGTTGACATGTGCTAATCCGGCACTACCACAGGCCTACAGCCAGTGGCGATCCTAGTCAGCTGCCACCCGGGATGGATCGCTGCTGCGCATCCCCCCCCAGGTGCAGCGGTGTCCATCCCTCCAGGGTGCAGCACGACACCCTCCCTGGCGCAATGACATCCCCTCCCCGGTGCATCAAGCCCCCCCCCCGGTGCAATGACACCCCCCTCCCCAGTGCATCAAGCCCCCCCCCCCGGGTGCATTCTTGGCTGCTGAAGGGTGCAGAGAGCAGTCGTGCGCCTGTCGGCTCCACTGGCTTCCTGCTCCCTCTGCACCAGAAGAGGAAGTAACCTGTCCCGGGGCAGAGGGAGCAGGGAACCAGCGGAGCCAACAGGCGCGCGGCTGCTCTCTGCACCCTCCAGCAGCGTGCACCCGGGGCGGACCTCCCCCACCACCCCGCCCTTGCTACGCCACTGCCTACAGCAGGAGCCAGCGGTAGTGCTGCCCCCATTTTGTGCCATTTCCAATATGACAGAAAATATATATTTTTTTCTTTTGGCACCAGGGGCTTACCCGGCAGTAATAGCGCAGGAGCCCTTATCACCTCCTAAATAGGTGGCGGTAACGTCGCCCCCCCCAGAAATGGCAGCATGGCAAGTGCGCACTTACCGCACAGCTATTTCCTGTTTTTTTTGCCTTTTACCCACTGCGGTAAAGGAGGCCTCGGGGCATGGCAAATCCACACGCTGATGCTACCACAGGGCCCCTTTTCCCATAGCTTGGTAAAAAGGGCCCTTAAAGAGGTACTAAAGACAAAATATTAGCACACACTCTATTGAAAACGATCATGAATTCGAACATTTCAACTTCTGTGCAACAGATGTGCTAAAAATGTCATGGAGAGGTGTTGAGAATAAACTATTGCATTTTATTTTTGAACTAAACATTTTGCAGCCATATAGATAAAACCAAGAGTTGGAATTAAAAGTATTTTTAAAGAAATAGGTCACTTGATTTATAATGTTATTCTGTTTATCTGTATATACTGCATAAGGTATAACATATGTAAACCCGGTCTCACCACAAGTTCTGGGCACCAGCTAGCTCTTTGGGTCAGGTAACCAAAACCAAGGCCACAAACAATAGTTCTGCTTTACTGAGCTGGCCAAAGGCCAGGGCCGGGCTTGATCCTGGTAGGTGTAGGGTTTTAAGCAAATCCAAGAAGACAGGAGGAGCCTCCACGGAAAGTCAAAGTAAAACAGCAAAAGTAGAGGCTGACAAATGCGCAAACCAATAGGGAGAAAATATCAAAAACCAGTTTATTCAGAATATTCATATCAAGGACCCGACACAGTCCGTGTTTCGGCGCCAAAGCGCCTGCCTCAGGGGTCGCAATCAACTTTCTCTGAGAAGAAGCTGATAGGCTTGAATAATTCCTTTATGTATGCAAGTTAATCCACAGAGAGAACAAAAGAACAGCCAACCGATCAGGAAACACCATGTGACTTTATTAATGTATTTCACGAGAAAGATGTTTTTTAGTTTCAATGTAGTAGATATACAATTGTAATTAATGTTTTAGATGTGCAATTGATGAGAGAGATGCTTTTTTTTAGTTTCAGTGTATTAGATATGCAATTGTAAATTCTTCCGCTCAAGGTTTTCTCCCCCTCCCTCCAGTGAATCTGGAGAGTTCTACATTAATTCAAGTAATCCCCTGGGGAAATGCTCAAACCCAGTTTACCAGGGGGTTATGTATGTAGAAATGTCCTGGGTGTTAATGTATCGTTTTTTTGGTTAACTTTTTTTGTGAGATTCAAATTTTAAGGAAGGAGTGCCTGTATATATCATTTTATGCATGAGGATTTTTGGCTAAGAATACTCTGAATTGAGTTAAATTACCTTGAATTCTTAGTAAAACAACTATGAGCATACTGATCAGCGTATAGCAAGACAGTTACATTGATGGAAGATTATGACTGTGATACAATAATTGGTCCAATTGCTAACATTAGTTTTTTTTAATAGGATTATAAGTCTTTAATATATTTTTGATAATAAAATGAGAACAAAAAATATATATAAAAATATAAATATGTTTGTAAGATTTATATCTTGGAAGGCAGTATAAGATGTAGTGGTTAGTAGCAAAGCATTTATGAACTGTTAAATTGCTCTCAATCATTTAAAACATTTAAAAGAATCTTATCTTATTTTATAGAAGAAATGCATTATACATTTATTACTTTCAAGTCCATAGATAATCTACAGAATAATAAAGGTAAGGGTAGTTACCATAGAAACTGTCCATCAAAACAAGCACAGGAAAAAGGCACATTTAACGATCTTCAGTTTTAATGCAAAAACGGCTTTGCACAGAACATTGGCTGTTAGATTACAGGGGTTCTGATGTGTAGATACATCAGGAGGGAAACAATAAATTATAGATATCACATTCAAAGGGAGTAAAGAGGTGGATGGCTACGAAACAAATTACAACTGAATTCCTCAAAGACAGAACTTTTATGGGTCTGTTGGGATGGTTGCTTGAATTCATGTCTGGTGCTTGTTCTGGGACAAAGTGATGTTAGAGGCTAAATAAAGATCACGTAGAGTAAGTAGCCTTGGAATTGCACTGGATTTGGGTTTGAACTGCTTTTGTAGTTAGTATACATTTTATTATCTTTGCTAACTGCACTATTGCTCTATACACTTGCAATCTCTTGCATTGTGATGCTTTGTTTCAGGGCTTACCCATTAAAACTTTGAAATGGTTGCAATATGTTCAAAATGCTGCTGCAAGTTTATTGATAAAGGTTAATCCAAGAGATCTCACCAATTCTTCTGTCCTTACATTGGCTCTCCATTGTGAAACAAATCACCTTTAAGTGGCTGGTGTTTGCATTTAAACTTGCAAAGTTGCCACCTTAGGTACCCAGGCACCATTTGCGTTCTCATGGGAAGTGGTGTGGTAGCCATGTTTAGTCCACTTTTAAAGGTAATACATAGAAATAAAATAAAATGATATCTTTTTTTTATTGGACTAACAATACATTTTTGATTAGCTTTTGAGAATGGTTGTATTTGCTATTCAGGTTTGGGACATTTAGCAAAACACGTCCAAAGTCCAACTTAGACGTCATATTGAAAATGTCCCTCTATATGTTATCCCTCAAATCCTGTAAATGGCATTCAAAACTGAATGCACAAATTTGGGCACACACACAATTTGAGTACGAGCTAATTAGTGTCAATAATTGGGTACACAGTTATTACCCATGCAGACTACTGCAACAGTGTTTTCCTAGGCTGTAAGACCCAAGTCTATGGGAAGTCTAGATTTGAAAGCACATCACCTCTTCGAAAGAAGCTTCACTGGCTCCCCATCAAAGAAAGAATATTTTTCAAGGTCTATACAATTATTCATAAGATCATATACGGAGAATCTCCTAGCTATATGAATGACTTAATTGACCTTCCAATCAGAAACAGATCAATGTCCTCACGCACTTACCTCAATTTACACCTTCCCAACTGTAAAGGAATTAAATACAAAACCTACTATGCATCCAGTTTCTCCTTCTTGGGTAGTCAACTTTGGAATGCCCTACCTAGATCCATCCGAACAATTAATGACTATTTACCCTTCAGGAAAATGTTGAAGACACATCTTTTCAAACAAGATTACCCTAATGACCCAACTTAATTCTATCTGCCCACCTACACTACTCCTGCTCTGATACTGACTGACACCGATTATACCTTTGACCTTCTCCCAATCTCATCATACTCATCCTCCAATCATTTCTTCTCCATCTTTCTATACCATACCCCTCCCAATCTACTTTCCTTTTGCCTATCCTATCCTTACCTCCCCATATCCAATTCAATTATTCTTAAAACCTTATTATTATAATGTTTATTACAGTTTGTTATATTCTTCTTACAGAACTTGTATTCTTTTTTACTATGTAAGCCGCATGGAACCTGCTATGTGTGGGAAAGCACAGGGTACAAATGTAATAAATAAATACTAACAATCAATTATTGGTACTTACTGGCAACAATTTGAGGGCCCCTTTTACCCAGCTGTGGCAAAAGGGGGCATGCGCTGGAATCGGCGAGTATTTTTTATGCCTGTTGAGGCCCACTTTTACCACAGCTGGTAAAAGGGTAGCCTTTCTTTTCTGTAGGAAATGGCCCTGCGGCCGCACAGCCATTTCAGGGGCGAGTCCATTGGGGTGGTGGTAAGGGCTCCCGCACTAACCCGGTGGGGTGGGAAGTACCGCCGGGCTGCTGTGGTAACCCAGCAGTACATCCTGTTTAGGGAGCGGTAAGCCCATGTTGGGCTTACCGCCGCTTTGTAAAAGGGGGCCTGAAATTTATGTGTGCATCTTGCTAGGTGCTATTCTATAAAGATGCGCACGCACATTTTTCAGCATGCAACTGAAAACGGGGTGTGGCCCTGGGAGGAGCACTGGTGGGGTCAGGGGCATTCCCTACAGATGCACACAGTATTAGAGAATATATGAGATCCATGCTTAAATTAGATATCGGGTTTACACCAGGGTTCAGTTAGTGTAAATCCTTGTATCCAAAATTGGGCACGGATTTCGGTGCTAAGCACTATTCTATAGCTCTGAGCACTGTTTATAGAACAGTGCTCAGTGCTTATTTTTTTTTTTTCGGCGCCCACATTTGGGTGCCATTTATTGAATCTAGTCCTAGTCGGTATCTCTGGCATTTAGACATGAGCAGGTACACTAGCTCTATGGCTGGCATAAGTGTTCATACCTGAACTATAGGCACATAATTCACCTGTTAAGCTAGTATTCTGTAAAGGGTAATAGGCACCTATTTCCCTTTATTGAACAGAACTAACCCTCTCATTTTATAACTAGGCACCTGTTATTAGATGCCAAGGGGGGAATTCTATGAATAGCATTCAAAAATGGGTGCCGAAAAAGACAGGCACTAAGCGCAATTCTATAAAGGGTGAATGTTCCTTTGTAAAATCGAACTTAGCGCCAATTCCCATGACCAAGCGTTAGGCGCCAGACTTATGCTTGCTAAAACCTGGTGTAAATGCTGGCGCTCAAATTGGGCTCGCTGACCCAGTATTCATAAATACATGCATAAGATTGTGGAATACTCCTGACACGCCCATGCCCCTCCCATGGTCATGCCCCTGACACGCCCATACCCCTCACATGGTCATGCCCCTGACATGCCCATGCCCCTCCCATGGTCATGCCCCCTTTTGAAATACATGCACCCTGCCTTGTAAAATATTGTACCGCCTGATGCGCATGCAAATTTTATTGGGTGCCAATTAACTTCAATAATTGGTTAGCACCCAATTATTGATGGTTACAAGGTCATTAGATAATTAATTTTCATATGCATCTTGGGACTGTGCCCACATTTGGGTGTGCAAATCTTGGTGCCATATATAAAATCCAGGGGCAATTGCACATCTAGTTTATGGAATAGTTGCACATATATGCATTAGAGGCACCAATTATTTACTTGCATAAGTGCTAGGCGCTATTCTATAAGTACATGCTAAAGTCACTTAGCACGTAACTGTGAGGGGTTATCATGGGTGTGTTGCCAAGCGACACATGCAGCTTACAGAATACGGTCAGTTACACACATTGCATGGTACACTTGGACACACCAATTCATACCAGCTAATGAGCTGCCGTAAGTGGGTGTGTCTACATTTTGGCATACCAACACAGCTTTGTGTTAGTAATCTATATCCATTGTGACACCTTTATGTTGGTGCCAACTTGCCCTCTCTTGATATGTAGGTGTATTGTTATTGTGAGCACTCTGGAGGGCTGGTGCGAGGGAAAGGGAATAGTGGGTCTTTCAGCCGGCATCATCCCCGTTCATTCAGCCCAGCTAGGAGAACAGGGCGCCATCAGGGCCGTGCCGATGCGGTAAGCGAGGTAAGCGCCGCAGGGGGGCGCCCACCTCTGGAGGGCGCCGCCGCGGTGCTTACCTCGCCCCGCCGAGGACTTTAAATCTTTTGGCACCAGAGAGGGGGGTGCCGCCGCTCCCGCTGCTCTTCACGATCCTGGCACCCCCCCTCCCACACCAGCCCTTTAAATTTACCTCGTGTGCAAGTAAAAGAAGCGGATCCGATCATCTCATTGGGCCTTCCCTCACTGTCCCGCCCTCCTCTGACGCAACTTCCTATTTCCTCTAGGGCGGGACAGTGAAGGAAGGCCCAATGAGATGATCGGATTCGCTTCTTTTACTTGCACACGAGGTGCTGCGCTCGCTATCGCGTCGGCATTGGCAATTTCTTTTTAAAGACGGGTGGCAGGGAGAAGACGAGGCAGGGTGAGGGTGGGGGACAGATGGGGTGACCGTGAAGGTATGGGGGGGGGGACTCGGATAGCAGAAGGGACTGGATGGGAGACAGATGGGGTGAGGGTGGGGGGCACTTGGATAGCAGAAGGGACTGGGTGGGAGACAGATGGGGTGAGGGGGACTCAGATGGGCAGAAGGGACTGGGTGGGAGACAGATGGGGTGAGGGTGGGGGGCACTTGGATAGCAGAAGGGACTGGGTGGGAGACAGATGGGGTGAGGGGGACTCAGATGGGCAGAAGGGACTGGGTGGGAGACAGATGGGGTGAGGGTGGGGGGCACTTGGATAGCAGAAGGGACTGGGTGGGAGACAGATGGGGTGAGGGGGACTCGGATGGGCAGAAAGGACTGGGTGGGAGACAGATGGGAGAAGGGGCATGGAGCTGGAACTGGGGTCTGAAAAGTGAGCAGGAGGGAGAATGGGGTCAAGCCTGGGGCAGGGGTGGATGGGAGAATCAATGGATCTGGAACTAGGGGCAGCCGCAGGTGGGAACTGGGAGCCGAAAAGAGGGGGCAGTGAGAGAGGGGGGATAGATCCTGGATGGAATGGGGAGTGAGAGGGAGGGCAGACCCTGAATGGATGGGAGGGCAGAGAGGCATGGATGGGAGGGCAGGGCCCAGGGAGAGGACAAATTGCTGGAAGGGGAGGGGAGAGAGGATTGCTGGCTATGGATGGAGGAGGGAAGGGCAGAGAGGGACAAGAATGGACATGGATGGGAGGGCAGGACCCAGGGAGAGAGGAGAAATTGCTGGAAATGGATATAGAGCAAGAAATGAAGAAGAAAGGAGAAAAGTAAAGAAATAAATGGAAAGGAAGCCCTGGAAACGGAGTTAAGAGGACAGATAGCAGCAGAATCAGATACTGGGCCAGCATGATCAGAAAAAGAAAGTCACCAGACAACAAAGGTAGAAAAAAATCATTTTATTTTCATTTTAGTGTTTGGAATATGTCCACTTTGAGAATTTACATCTGCTATCTTATTTTGCAATGTATAGCAATTTGTTTCTAAGAATATTGCTGACAATTCCTTTCAGTGTGGCAAGTGGTGAGCGATCATTTTCATGGGGGGGGTGATCATTTTCATGGGGGGGGGGGGGCGCCAACTGATAGTCTGCAGGGGGGCGCCAGAGACCCTAGGCACGGCCCTGGGCGCCATCTAGGGATCAAACTGCCAGGGAAAGCTGTAATGCAGGAGAAAAACTACACTCCCCAGAAGCCAGTGCAGGGTCAGCTGAACTCCCAGGAGGGGGAGGGTGGAGTGACTGATTGGGAGATGAGGTCTGATCCTGGAGATGGGGAACAGCTGGTGGAGCTTGGGGAGGAGGAGATGGAGTGGAATAAAGAGGAGGAAGAAGGAGAAGGTAAGGAGGAGTGCATGGAGGTTGGAGGACTTGCTCAAACTTCCTCAGGAAAGGTAAAGGCTCTGGTGGCGGGAGTGTGGCCCAAGCTGTGCATACTTGGAGAGGATAAAATAATCCAGTGGGGAAGCCACTGGTGGAAGAAACTAACCCATAAACTAAGGGTAGAAGATAGTGCTGATGAGGGGAGGCTACAATTGGGAGCAAGACAAAGGTTTGCTGGGTGTGATATTCTGAGTTAAGATTGGACTGTGTTAATAAGCTGAATGTGAAAAAACTGAACTGACTCTTGCATTCTTGATGAAGAAACTGCTTGAAGATTAAATCTGTATTAAAAGATGCTGAGAAAATAAAGACCTGTGGTTTTCAAGAACTATAAGACTGCTGGAGTTTTGTGTGTCCCAGTCGTGAGCTGATCCTGGGCGCAGGTCAGTTGGGCAGCAGTTAAACTAGGACAAGCAGTGCAGCAAGGCAGTGGTTGCAGCTCGTACCGGGGAAAAGCTAGCCAAGCTAAGCAGGGTCGACCCCGGCTCTCACCTGGAAGGGTTACCTGGTTACATTATATAAACACCTCCTACCCATCTGGTGCCTCTGAATATCCCGGTCCGTGGCATCTGGATAGCAGGTGCTGTTATCCAGATTACTGCTTTTGAACATTGACCCTAAGAAATCCTATGTGCTTGTCCCACCCTATCTTGAATTAAATAAAGTTGTAATAGCGGAGGCATCATTTGGATGGAGCTGGGGGTGGAGTACTGTTGTATGGCTGTATTTTATAAAATACACTGGTACGTGCAAATATCTTCTTTGGGCAGGGGTAGGTGTAAATTTGTGAGGTAAGGTCATTGTACAAGCCTCTTTTATATAGGCAACTATGTTGCCATTATAAAACATATGTCTTTTTGGACATTTCAAATATGCACCCTCTTGTACCCTTCACATGTCTATGAAATGAGAAGCAACCAAGGATAACACAAAAAACATAATCTACTGTGTTCAATGTCACTCAGGCACAGAGATGAGGAAAGACTTCCTCAACTACACCTTTCCCACATCATTTCAGGCAAATTTGGATCACATATGTGAGATTTATGGCCAATATATTATGCATTTTTCATTAAATGCTCATAATATAATTGCAATTGCTGTCTATCTGGGGTAGAACACTCTAGATGAAGTGTTATGAGTCCACCATACACAAACCTCCAGGCCAAAGAAAGCCATTAGGAAAGAAGTGATTCTATTAAATTATGTCTCTGCCACTGGCATAATACCTTGCCTGTAAAAATGCCTATCTGTAGGCTGAAAAGAACAAACAAGGAGTATAATAATATACCAGAGCTGGCTTGCATTCTCCTGTATGTACGGATGGAAATTACCTCTCTCTGAACAAAGTTAAGGAGTTTGTTCAATATTGGGGGTGCTCAAGCAACACGAGCACCCACAGAGCTGGCTCCTATGCCTACAGTAGGTGACAAAATAGTTGTGGATGCTTGGAACAGCTTCTAAGTGGGAACAAAGACAGTCACAGACTTTAAAAAACCCTGGGGCAAGCGCAGATCTTTAGTTATAAAGCAGAGAAGGGAAATCTGGATATCTAATTTAACATTTAAATTTAAAATGGACATTTATATTCTGCTTAGTCTAGAGTAGTGATCCCCAAAGCTGTCCTGGGGGAACCCGAGCCATTCAGGTTTTTAGGAAGACCACAATTAATATGTATGAGATATATTTACATATCAAGGAGGCAGTGTACACAAATCAATCGCATGAATATTCATTGTGGATATCTTGAAAACCTGACTAGCTAGGGTTCCCCCAGGACAGTTTTGAGAATCTCTGGCCTAGAGGTTCAAAACAGATTACAGCAAATTACGTTCTTTACAATTTCCCAGACAAAGTACATTCATAGACAAATATAACAGGGCAATACATACCAAGATACATGAAATTCAGAAAGTAAGGCAAAGCTACTAATGAGGCAGTTCTTCCTGTCAACACATTCCTAATTAGGTCCAAGTCTAATCAGAAAACTCACCCAATTGTATCTTCAATTAAACAATACAGTTAACATCGGGGAAAAATCTAAAAAAAAAAATCTCCCCATATCTTTAGTAATAATGATACAATACTATCATTTATTTGTTCCTACGTATTTTTGAAATAAGCACTGCTTAAAAATATGGTTAATTTTATATAGTTGTTTACAGTCCTGATTTCTTAGGGCACAGTATTCCATAATTTTGGACCTTTACCATTAACATTTCTTTTACTTGTTCTCATTAAACTGCAAAATTTATTTCAGGGAGTAGTCAGTCTTATATTATGAGTAGATTACAAGTTTTTATGTGGGTGACATACTGAGACCAAGTTCTGTAAACAGCTAAGGGCTAAACCATACAAAATTAAGAAAAAAACAAATGCCAATAATTTAAGCTCAGTCCTGGCTTTTAAAGGAAGCCAGTGAAATCTGAAGTCTATGGCATCATATAAAAAAGAAAAAAGGGGAAATGATCAAAGTGCGATTCAAACTGGGCTTTTACCACACCTTGTTTTAACACAGGAGTCACCAACTTGAGGTATCTCTGTACGGCAGGTTGCTGACTGCTGTAATAAAGGACTGACGCTGCCTGTGAGCCACCTTGCACACAGCGTTAGTCCATCAGCCTGGGAGTATTTTCAGGATATGGCCCAATGCTCCCTGGCTAGAAACATAGAAACACACACTTTCTTACATTCAGACAAGGTCCTCGTCTCCACCACCTCCACCAGGAGGCAATTCTGTGTGTCCACCACCCTTTCCATGAAAAAGTATTTCCTTAGAGTATTCCTGAGCCTATAACCTCTTAACTTCATCCTATGCCTTCTCATTCCAGAGTTTTCCTTCATTTGAAAGAGGCTCACCTCCTGTACATTAATGCCACAGAGGTATTTAAACATCTCTAATATATCCCCTCTCTCCCACCTTTCTTCCAAAGTATACATATTGAGAGCCCTAGTCTGTCCCCATACACTTTATGAAAGAGACAACTAACCAATTTTGTAGCTGCCATCTAGACAGACTCCATCCTGTTTATATCTTTTCATAGGTGTGGTCTCCAGAATTGTACACAGTATTCTAAATGGGGCCTCACCAGAGACTTATATAGGGGCACTATCACATCTTTTTTCCTGCTGGCCATCCCTCTACTTATGCATCCGAGCATCTTTATGGTTTTGACCATCACCTTTCCTACCAGTTTGGCCACCTTGAGATCATCAGACACAATCACCCCAAGTCTTGCTCATCTTTCGTACACAGAACTACTTCACCAGTGTCAAAGGCTTTGCTAAAATCCAAGTAGATAACATCTAGCGCCCCTCCCATATCCAACTGTTTGGTCACCCAGTCAAAGAAATCAATCAGATTTTTCTGCAAAACCTGCCTCTAGTGAAACCATGCTGTCTCGGGTAATGCAGTCCATTCGATTCTAGAAACCTCACAGTCCTCTGCTGTACAAGCGTTTCCATTAGTTTACTCACCACTGAGGTCAGACTAACAGGTCTGTAATTCCCAACCTCCTCCTTACTTCCACTTTTGTGCACAGGGAACACATCTGCCCTTCTCCAGTCCTCTGAGACCACTCCGGACTCAAAGAAAGCATTGAAGAGGTTAGACAATGGAGCCAACAAAACTTCTCCGAGTTCCTTGAGCACCCTTGGATGTCTCCCATCAGGCCCCATCACCTTGTCTATTTTTAGTTTAGCTAGCTCCTCTCAGAGCCTACTGAAAATCTGTGTGGTCTACCAAACATCCATTTCCATTAGCAATTGTTTTCTGTGGCCCTGCCCCTGCCCTTTCATCCTAATTAAGAAGTTCAGCTTTCTCCTTATCAGCTTCTACATATTCTTATCTTAAAGGCTGTATCTTAAAGGGACCGTGGTGCCCCTCCCCAATCACAAGACCTGATCCAACCCCCCCCCCCAATCTGAAACCCTCCGATGAGGGCATACCCACTATAAAACTCCCTCCCCCAATCCCAGGGGCTTACTGGCCTGTACCTGGTGGTCTAAGGGGCCTTGTACAGGATTGATGCCCAGTCATTCCTGCCTTTGCAGGCACTGTCTCTCAAAATGGTGCCCCTAGCAGTAGTCTTGTGGTGCATGACCCCCTAGTGGTAGTACTATTAGGCTACCACCAGTGGAGAAATTTTGAGATGATGCCATCAACGGCAAGAGCGACTTTGCATCACTCCTGGCCAAGAACCCCCAGACCACTAGGTTTGAGCCAGTAGGCTTCTGGGGTTGGGAGGGTCCTTTGGGGGGTGGGGGTCTTATTGAGGAGGGGGGGGGGGGGTTCATTGGGGAATGGGCTCAGAACAAAAGAGGGTGCAGGTGCTGCTCAAGGGGTGGAATAACAGTGAGCAACTGGGCATCACTTCTGCCCAAGGACTCATAGTCCTTCAGGTATGTGCTGGTAGACCCCGGGGGGTGTTATTGGGGGGGGGGGGGGTGAGGGTCTCATTGGGGAGAAGAGGGTTTTGATTGGGGGTCATATTGGGGACAGGGTGTTGTTGCTGCTTGGGGGGGGGGGGTGAAGGGATAGCACTGCAGCAGATATGACCCGGACCATCCGGCCATACTTTGAGGTCCAATGCTCTCGGTAAGAACTCCAGCATTTTGCTGGGGTTATTTTTCCAGCTATAATATGATTTGTGGTGTTCACTGCAAGTTGCATTATATAATTTACATAATATTGACCTGCATTACATTCATTTGCATGCTTTGCAGCTCATTACCATATAGCTCAGAGTGATTTAGTTATTTCTGCATTACAGTAAGTTAAGACTTAGAACCCTAATGCAGCTTGATAACTTCCTTTGTTGACCCTATGTCCAGGGCAGATGGCAGTGGCGTATAAAAACTAAGTGCGTCAGTGGCATATGTACCCCCTGTCAGACCTGTCCCCCTGCCCTCACCTTAAAATCCTCTCTGCTGCAGTCTGTGTGGCTCAGTGGATGGGGCAGGGATGTTATTTATTTTTATTTATTTGTAATAACTACTACTACTACTACTTGACATTTCTAAAGCGCTACTAGGGTTACGCAGCGCTGTACAATTTAACATAGAAGGACAGTCCCTGCTCAAAGGAGCTTACAATCTAAAGGACAAATGTACAGTCAGTCAAATAGGGGCAGTCTAGATTTCCTGAAAGGTATAAAGGTTAGGTGCCGAAAGCAACATTGAAGAGGTGGGCTTTGAGCAAGGATTTGAATAACTTTCTATACCGCTCTAGCTGACGGGCAGAACAGAGCAGTGTACAGGCTATAAAATAGGAAACAAGAAAAGAACTCTATTAAAGTATAGGAAAGCAGGATGTTCAGTTTAGAGACATAAGCATTGCAAAAAGAGGGTAAAGCAAATGCCACACAAGCTCCGGATACTCCTGCTATACTGTAACAAGACAAGTCAGCATGCATCTTTGTGCTACATACTGCCTTAAGCATCCTTATGCATCCACCCAATACCTATTGCAACAAATTTCCTCCTGTATGCTCTTCTCTTCGGCAGCTACAGCTTTCCTCTTACTTCCAACTTTTCTGAAAGTTGTATATCACCCATTACTCAAAATACATATATGTATGTGCCTGCAAATGTAATATTAAAACTCATTTGTTTTAGGACTTTATAATTTTTGATGAAATTATTTTCATGGTTTTAAATGATTTTGTTGTTGGTTCTGATTGTCTTTTTTAAAGCACCAATATTACATTTGTGGCTTATTTGTTCTATAATCTTCAGATTTACAACATATCTTTAAATGCCCCTGGATATTGTCAGTATGTGCTCAATTTTATTTTTGCAAAAATTGGTCAGAAAATAACAACAGATTATGACCACCATTATTCCTGGAAATGTACCAAAATTATAGGAACAATTATTTGGACATGACAAGGTATAGTTACTGGAGATATAAACTTGGCAAACAGATTATAAAGCTACATTACAGGCTGGAAAGTAAAATAATGACCATTGTTTGAGAAAGAAATGATCCTGATGTATAACAAACCCTTTTGTAACAAAATAACTTTACACCTGCAAAATGTTTTTATCACATCCTACTATAACAAACTTCCACATTTGATAAGGAATAATGTGACCAGTGTGCCTTCTTTATTTTGTGAAAAGTGTTGTTTTTTTTCTTAAATGCCCTCTCCTAAAAGATCCTTTTCTTTGGTGCATTTCAACATGGGAATAAAATATCTTCTAGATCTTGCCAAATTTCTGTCCAAAGGGTTCTGAAACACTAGCAAACTTCAAAAGGACCAATGTGACCACAGTCCAGCATGCTAACGTCCCTGGTGTAGGGGATAAGATGTATCCCCATCCAAAACCAATATCTCTAACTACTTTCAACATGCCTTCAGCCAAGAAAACCAGGGTTACTCAGCCTATGCGTCATTACAGTGTGCATTTATATGTCTAGAAACCAAACACAATGTTCTCTTGCAATAATTATCTGATTCTAGTTTTCATATATTATGATTATTCTCCCTCCTACTCGGGCACTTACCATGATCATTTCTGAGCACCTGTGTGACTAGGTCTGTATCTGCTTTGTGACTCATCATCATCATAAAAAAAAACCCCTCAACATTTCCCTTTGAGTTCTTGTGATTTTTATTTTGCAGTCAACATCCTGAAATGTATGAAAATAAATGTCATAGAACCAGTACATGTAGGTAGTAATTACCGTATTGTTTCTAAGAAACATCTGTGCTGTTATTAGAAACAATGGGTTTTCTAGGGTAGCACCATTTCTCTCACCCTGGTCCCCATGGTAACCGGCATTGCTGTCCTCTCCCCTCCACTCCCTGCGATGACCAGATCTTTTTACCTTTTCTCACGATTATGGCACTGGGCTCTGCACCATAACCATGAGAAGAGATAAGAAGAAAGATCTGGTCATCGTGGGGGGGGGGGGGGGGGGGGGGAGAGGAAAGCAATGCTGGTTACTGTGAATTCCAAGGTACGGGCTATTATTGGGGGGAAATTTAAATTTGGCTTTAAGAAGAAAAATGTACAGGATTTGTGGTGCTGAGGGGGGCATTAGAGGTGGGCTATTATTAGAAACAATATGGTTGATAAATGTAATCCCCCTGTTAGACTGGGATTACTGAAGAAAGTAAATTCCTGTGGAGAGTCATTTAGGGGAGTGACTAGGAGGTCCCTGAGTGGGAGGAAGCCCAGCCCAAGGGGAGTAGTTTGGGAATAAAATGCAGAGAGAGAGAATGCCCTGGGACTGAAGAGTGTCAGGGAGGGAGGAGTTTGAGAGGAGACAAAGTTAAGTTTGTGCCCTTTGGGGGGGGGGGGTTCTTTGTGGTTTGGGATTTTGGTCTTTGGTCCCCTGGCGTTGACCAGGAGGAGTAAAAGGGAATCCCAAATAAGAGAGATCAACCACTGGCTATAAAGGAGAGTTGTGGCCCAGAAAATCAGCAACTGTGTTTAGAGAAGAGCTCTATGGGTGTGGGTAGAAGAGAGACCCAGTCTGGGAGGTTGGGAGTGGAGCTGAGGAGTGTCCATCCCAAGGACAGAATGGTGCCAATGAAAAGGGCCATTCTACAGGGAGGTCAGACCACAAGAGGTCTGGACCTAGAAAATTGTGAGGAGTACAGCCTTTGAGGATTGAGGTCTCTGGGATAGGCATGGGCAGGAGTCATTGCCTAAATGTAAACAGCCCTGACTAAAGTATTCCCTGTAAATATACCTGTGAAGTAAGTGGTATAGGTGTTCCCCATGGAACAACAAAAGTTGACTTTAAGTTATTCAAGAGTACTTCACTCAATTGGTTACCAGTACATTAAATTTACCAGCTGCTTTTCAATAAAAGTTGAGTTGTTGTTAAGCTCTGGAGTGCAGTGTGGTTCCTGGACTGAAGAGCTGTGTGGTAAAATGTCTCCCAACCCCCTGGAATTTTGCTATTCCGGACCACTGACCTACCCCAGCTCAACTGGAAAGGAGGAGTGTGGTAAGAGTGGCCTGTGTGAAAACAAAGACTAAGGTTTGAAGTGAGAAATATTGTGAACTTCTTTTGTGGCCCAGGTCTGAAGCTCGAACCAGGTGAGTCCCAATTTGCATAAACAATGCACCAAAATATAGGCACCTACTTTTCTTTATAGAATACTAGATTAATCAGTGGCATGTGTGCCTATGCAGTTATAGTCTAAATTCCAGAGATGCATCCCATTCTGTAAGTTACATGCTTAAATGTGAGTCTTGCCCATACTCTGCCCAGGCTCCACCATGTTTGAAATCCAGGAATGAGTTCTGAGTGGCTGCCCTCCACTTTAGCTGTTACATCAAATCAAACCGTTTGATGATCACTTCTGCTCAGGTGGGCACCCACTCGGACATTAGACACACTTTCCCCCATTTGTGAGCACTGGAACACATGAGGGAAGGAGCAACGCTGGATTTGGTGCTCACAAATGGGGAACGTGTGTCTAATGTGGTTTGGTTTGATATAACAGTAAAGTGGAGGACAGCCGGTCCAAGTCCTAGATTTCAAACATGCTGACTTTAGTAAAATGGGGAATACCTGAAGAAAGAGCTGATGAGCTGGAAGGACATACAAGAAGTGGAAAGGCAGGCTGAAAGGAGCCATATATGTGGCTACTGATCTTTATGTGAGGAGAGTAAATAAAAGCAAGAAAAAAAGTAAACTGATACGGTTCTCCAAGCAAGTGGCTGAGAAAATACAGGCAAAAAAGAGTTATTTTTCACAGAGAGGGTAGTTGATACCTGGAAAGCCCTCCCCAGGGAGGTGGTGGAGAAAAAAATAGTGGCGGAACTCAAAAAGGCGTGGGATGAACACAGAGGATCTTTAATTAGAAAATGAATGGCATAAAAAAAAGACATATTCATTACTTTGCCATGCAAGTGTTCGTGGCTAGTAAACTGGTCCTAGTGGCAGCGTGGAAGAGCTCTGCGCTCCCTGGTCTTCAAGCAATTCTACACAAGTTGGACTACATCCATTTGATGTCTAAATTAACGGCCATGTGTACAGATCAGCTGTTGACCTATCATAAGGTCTGGGACTTGTATGTTCAATGAACTGCACGTCCAACTGCCTCCTAATTTACTTAGGTCTTACAGCAGAGAGTTTTTTTTCTTTGGGGATGGGGGGAGGGTATGAGTTATTGAGGCATTTGTTCTGGGATCTTTCCTGACAAGATGACTTTTGTTATCCTGATGTGCTTGTTATTGCTATTATTTCTTTTTTTCAATTAAAAAAAAAGAAAATGAATGGCATAAAAAATAAAACGGTTGCATATATATTTGCATGTCAAGTGGTGCTTAGATGGCGACGCTGGCTGTAAAATGAAGGCCAGTGCTGGACAGGCTTGTACGGTCTGGGTCCTGCTTATGGCAATCTGGTTTAGGATGGGCTTGAGCAGGCGACGGAAACTCCAGTAATTTGGAACATGAGGACAGTGGCAGACTTTTATGGTCTGTGTCTCGAAAATGACAAGACAGATTTGGATAGGCTGGAGTGGGCTTTAATGGCAACTCCAGTAGTTGGAACATAAGGACAGATCCAGGCAGACTTCTACGGTTTATGTCCCCAAAACACCAAAGAAAGACCATGATCAATTATATGATATCACGTTCATTGTTGATTTAATCATGAATTGATAATGAATGTGACTGTTGGGCAGACTGGATAGACCGTTCAGGTCTTTATCTGCTGTCACTTACTATGTTACTATTGGGCTCATTTTCAAACAAGAAGGGCACCCATCTTTCGACACAAATCGGGAGAAGGGCGTCCTTCTCCCAGGGTCGTCCAAATCAGCATAATCGAAAGCCGATTTTGGGCGCCCTCAACTGCTTTCTGTCGCGGGGACGACCAAAGGTCCCAGGGGCGTGTCGGAAGCATAGCAAAGGTGGGACTGGGGCGTGCTTAACACATGGGCGTCCTCGGCCGATAATGGAAAAAACACTTGGCCGACTTTACTTGGCCTGATGAACACTTGGCCGACTTTACTTGGTCCTTTTTTTTTTTTACGACCAAGTCACACAAATGTGCCCTAAATGACCAGATGACCACCGGAGGGAATCGGGGATGACCTCCCCCTACTCTCTCAGTGGTCACTAACTCCCTCCCACCCTAAAAAAAAAAAGTTAAAATATTTTTTTCCAGCCTCTATGCCAGCCTCAAATATCATACCCAGCTCCATGACAGCAGTATGCAGGTCCCTGGAGCACTTTTATTGGGTACTGCAGTGCACTTCAGGCAGGCGGACCCAGGCCCATCCCCCCCACCTGTTAAACTTGTGGTGGTAAATGTGAGCCCTCCAAAACCCACCACAAACCCATTGTACCCACATCTAGGTGCCCCCCTTCATCCCTAAGGGCTATGGTAGTGGTGCACAGTTGTGGGGAGTAAGGTTGGGGGGCTCAGCACACAAGGTAAGGGAGCTATGCACCTGGGAGCTTTTTCTGAAGTCCACTGCAGTGCCCCCTAGGGTGCCCGGTTGGTGTCCTGGCATGTGAGGGGGACCAGTGCACTACGAATGCTAGCTCCTCCCATGACCAAAGGGCTTGGTTGTTTCTGAGATGGGCGTCCTTGGGTTCCATTATCACCGAAAATCGGGAGCAACCATCTTTAAGGTCGACCTAAATATGGAGATTTGGCCTTCCCCGACCGTATTATCAAAACGAAAGATGGCCGCCCATCTTGTTTCGATAATACGGGTTTCCCCGTCCCTTCACCAGGATGTCCTGCGAGGACGCCCTCAGGAAAACCTGGGCGCCCCGCTCGATTATGCCCCTCCACATGTTACTACAGGCACAGCTTGCTGATCCTGCATCAGTTTTCTGCTCACATGGATTACAGCAGCATAAAAAGACTTATCTTTTTAGTGTCCTGGACACCCGTTGTAATGGTTTCACAGACCACAAGTTGGAAACTACTGCTCTGCTCTAGACCCAAATATTGTGAATATTGCTATCATTAACGCAAGGTTACAGCAAACAGGAAGGGAACCTCTACGGGAAAGCAAGCCAAACCAAGAGAGAGTAGAGGTTGACCAAATGATGAGCCAACTCAAGATGTTACTCAAAAATCCTTTTATTTAAAGCTCCAGGGGGAAGACCCGACATGGGCTGTGTTTTGGCAGATGGAGCCACCTGCCTCAGGGGTCACAACAGTATTCTCTATGAGCTAGGGCAACTGGTTATGTAACTGGTGCAATGATGCTGGAAAGAAACAGCAGTATCAGCCAGGTATAAGATGACTGTACTGTAAAGCGCATGTGCCAAAGCAATCACCACGTATTGGTTGCTTTGGCACATGCGCTTTACAGTCATTTTATACCTGGCTGATACTGTTGTTTCTTCCAGCATCATTGCACCAGTCACCCTAGCTCATAGAGAATACTGTTGTGACCCCTGAAGGCAGGCGGATCTATCCATTGACACATGGCCCATGTTGGATCTTACACCTGGTGCTTGGAATGAAAGGATTTTCAAACAACACCTCCTGAGTTGGCTCGTCATTTGGTCAACTCTCTCCTGGTTTATCATTAAAGCAAGACATGACAGTTCAAACATAAAGTGGATGGATCCTACCAGACACTTGTGACCTAAATTGACCATTGTCAAACATAGAACGAACAGGATGGCACATTTTAGGTTCTTATGTTTTAATTTAAGAAATTATAATGAGACTAGGGGCCCTGTTTACTAAGCAGCGTTATAGGTGCATTAACATTTTTAACACACGTTAACCATGTACGTTCTTACAGTATCCCTATAGGCGTCTACATGGTTAGCGCGTATGCTAAGTGTAGGCGTGCTAAAAACACTAATGCACCTTAGTAAACAGGGCCCTAGGAATCTGATATTGTCTAAGTAAAAATTCGTAACAGAGATCTGTGAACGATATAAGGAAGAGATTGTCATTAGGAAGGGTGTTTTCCATGCAAACAGGACAGGTTGAGAGGTGCCCTGAGGCTTTAAATAACTCATTTCCATGTTTTAACACTAAGTATATTTTCAGAAAAAATGTTATTGTTTTGCTCAGCAAAAATTCATGGTTAGCAGGATGCACCATCTGTGAAAAGAGGCAATTTTAAATAAACTGGCCAGCCTCAATCAGTGAAAGTACAGTATCTTTGGGTCAGAGAGCAGGGTATAACATAAGATATCCCATTCTACTTCAGTATTAAATTTAAAACATGCAAATTGTTTTTCTTTGAAAATGTCATCTAAAATAACCACAGCTGTTTGAATTTCTCTTATGATGCTTATATTTCCCTCACATTATTAAAACTTCTGTAGAACTAACTGTTAGAAGTAAATCTTGGAAAATTTGCTTTCTTTTTTTGATGTATAAATAGGCAAAAGCATTAATTTGACTTTTCTTGGTGTGGATTTCTTGTTTGATATATATTTATGATATGGTCAGTATTTTGTTTTCATTCCATGTATTTTTCTGCTTTGATGCTTTCCTCCTTTTGAGGACAGAGTCAGCACAGGGGATGCAAGAAAGTAAAAACTGATGATAATTCTTGTGTGATCGCACACACACACAAAAACATGAAAACAGATGTTAGATAGAACATATATCCCAGTTGGGACCAGTGGCGTAGCCAGACCTGATATTTTGGCTGGGCCCAGAGCTAATATGGGTGGGCACTATATATATATATATATACATATATATATATAGTGCCCACCCATATTAACCAAGGCAATGAGGAGCCCATCCCCACCCAGAAATTCCCCAGCAATAAATTTTAATAGTGACCACCAGCTCCAGGCAGGCAGCAGGCCCCAGCTAGCTCAATTTAAAAAAAATTACACAGCACATGTCACACAATGTTAAAAATTATGATTAAAAAAAGTACTTAAATTTTTATTACCGGCTGCTGGGCTCGCCTCGAAATAATGTTGAATCATGAAGAAGAACCTTCCAGGGCCAGGCTCGTGCTCCTCACCTCCGCTCTGCAACCCTCCTGTAAAACGTGCACTGCATGGCGTGCACATGATGGTGGTGAGCTGGACTGGAGTCCTGGACTGGCAGCTGAGCGGGTGCCCTTCCCTCTTTCTCTCCTACCCTTCCATCCAGTGTCATCCCTCTTTCTCTCTCCATCCTTCCGCCTATTACCCTCTCCCAATCCTTCCATCCGTCTCCCTCTATCTCCCCTTCCTTCTAGACAGTTATCTCTCTACCCTTTTCCATTCAGCATGCCCTCTCTCTCCCCCCCCCCATCCTACCAGTGGCTTTCTTCTTTCTCTTCCTACCCTTCCATCCAGCGTCTTCCCTCTTTCTGCTCCCTCCTTCCAGCATTTTCCCGCTTTCTCCCTCCTTTCATCCAGCATTTCTCCATTTGACCGGCTAAGGTCTCCCCCAGTTTCTCTCCAGCAGCTTCTCTCTCTTTCTCCTGCCATTTTCCATGTCCCCTCCTTCTCTCCCCCATCTTGGTACTCATCTGTCTCTCTCTCTGTACCCCTCTTCCATCTAGCATCTTCCCTCTTTCTGCCCCTTCTTCTAGCATTTTCCCTCTTTCACCCTCCTTTTATTCAGCATTTCTCCTCTTTGTCTCTCCATCTGACCTGTCAGGGTATCCCCCTTGTTCCCCTTCCTTCTCCCCAGCAGCCTGTCACTCCCCTGTTCTTTTCCATGTCCCCTCTTTCTCTCCCCATCTCTGTTTGGCTCTCCCCTGCTCTGTTCCATGTTCCCTCTTTCTCTGGCTCTCCCCTGTTGTTTCCAAGTCCCTTCTCTCCCCATCTCTCTCTGGCTCTCCCCTGCTCTTTTCCATGTCCCCTCTCTCCCTATCTTTCTCTGTACTCTCCAGCGTCATCTTCTTTTTTTCTCTCCCCTCTGCTCTCTTGGACACCCTTCTCCTACCAACCACGTTTCCTCTCTCACTCTCTGGCCCTCTGAAACAGGAGCAGCAGCAGCAGCGTCATGAACACAAGAAGAAAAACAAGTGCGGGGCCGCCCGCAGCAGCCTTCAGTCATGCGCTGTCGGCTCTCCCATCCTCTGCCCCCGCTGATGTCAATTTCCCGTTCCGGGGGCAGAGGACAGGCAGAGCCAACAGCGCATGCCTGCAGCATCGCGGCCCCGTGCTTGTTTTTCTTCTTATGCCGGCTGAAGCTGAACTGAAGTGGCGGCTCGGTGAAGCGCCTGTTTTTGTTCCTGCCGCGGCTCAGGAGCAGCGCGACTATGACCGGCATCGTCGAGCGAGGCGAACTGAGCGCAGCGCTGCTTCAAATTTCAGCGCTCCGGAATGAAGGTGGAGATGTGGGATCACGGATGGGTGGGCCTGGAGGAAAAGTGGCTGCCGTGGCTATGCCCCTGGTTGGGACAAATCAAATTCCAGTATTTAAGAAAAAATTAATCCGCAATGCATGCAGCTATGGACATGTATGTACTGGCAGTGTGCAGCAACAGCACTCATTTTGCAAATGTCACCATCTAAATATTAATAGGGTCAACACGGGCATCATATATGTTTATGTTTTGTCACTTACAGATGTATGTTGGCCTACGTAGAGGGGCATTTTCGATATGACATCTAAGTCCGACTTTGGATGTTTTGCAAAAAATGTCCGAAGAAAGAAGTTCATTTTCAAAGAAGAAAAATGTCTATCTTTTTTTTTCAAAAAAAACTGTTTTGAACAAGGTTTTGTGATCTGGACCTTTTGTTTTTTTGGTCCATTTTCGAAAAAAACAAAACAAAACAAACCAAAAACCCAAAACGTCCAAGGATGTAGGAAGAGCCAGAAGTTTTAGTAGACTGGTCCCCTTGACATCCCAGGACAGCAATAGGGCACCCTAGGGGGCACTGCAGTGGACTTCATAAAATGCTCCCAGGAACACACCTCACCATTACTCCCTTATCTTGTCTGCTGAGCCCCCCAAAACCCACTACACCCAACTGTACACCACTACCACAGCTCTTACGGGTGAAGGGGGCACCTATATGTGGGTACAGTGGGTTTCTGGTGGGTTTTGGAGGGCTCACAGTTTCCTCCACAAGTGTAACAGGTAGAGGGAGGTAGGAGCCTGGGTCCACCTGTCTGCAGTGCACTGCACCCACCACTAGATTACTCCAGGGACCTGCGTGCTGTTCTAATGAACCTGAGTATAACATCTGAGGCTGGCAAGTAATGTTTTTCATCACATTTTTGTGGGGTGGGAGGGGGTTAGTGACCACTGAGGGAATAAGGGGAGGCCATCCCTGATTCCATCCAGTGGTCATCTGGTTATTTAGGGCACCTTTTTGTGCCTTATTCGTTATAAAAACAGGTCTAGCTCAAAACGTCTTAGTTTTAGTCCTGGATGGTTTTGTTTTGTTCCATTATGGCTGAAAAACCTCTAAGTATTAGGAAAGCCCAAGTCCCAGCCTGAACTTGCCCCTGACACGCCCCCTTGAGATTTGGACAAACTTCTGACGGACTTCATAGAAAAATGTCTAAAAATAGGTTTTGAAAAAATACTGGATTTGGACGTTTATGCCACTATTTAGACGTTTTTCTGTTTTGAAAATGAGCCCAATAGTCATGTAAGTGCTGGCACTTAGATGTGTAATACATCTATATTTACACAGTTAAGTACTGATCCTGCAATCATGCAGTGCTATCAATTTTATGGGGCAAAAACTCTGGAGGATTACGTGACCTCCCCTAATCCCTCCAGTTGAGTGCTGCCCCCAAAGCGCATACTTTTATAGAACCTAGATGTCCCTGGGAGCAGGTGTAAATCCCAACACTGATGTTCAAGTCAATTCAATTCAATTCTTGTATACTGCTAATATCCCCTTTCCAGGGTTAAGTGCAGTTTACATTCTAGGTGAGTCAAAAGCAGATAGTGTTAGTATGAGGTATGAGAAACATTAGAGACCACTGGTGTAATGCATGAGACTAAAAGGAAAGGATAATGGATGATACTAGGAAGTAGAAGTCATGATGGATTATTATGAAGCAGTCTTTGGGAAGAGAAAGGTTTTTAGCCCTGAAGTTGAGGTAGATGTTTTCTGTTCTGACGTCAGAAGGGGAACACAAATACATATTTTGGCCCCACCTAGTTCCACCCAAAAACATGCACATATTTGCAATTTGTACATATATCCCCAAATTCTAGAGTTGCCACAGGAAAACTGAAGCTACCTTTTGACATGTCATTTACTTTCAATTAATAATGCAGCTTGCAAAGATTACTGCAAGCTGCATTATTCATTTTGATTTTGTTTAATTTTGGCATTTATAATCCGCTTAACCATCAAGTTCAAGGTGGAGAACAATCACATACATTACAAGCAGGTACTTTCTATGTCCCTAGAGGGCTCATAATCTTTTTGTACCTGAGGCAATGGAGAGTTAAATGACTTGCCCAAGGTCACTTAGGGGTCCTTTTACTAAGCCATGGTAAAAAGTGGCCTGTGGTAGTGCGAATGCATCTTTTGGGCGCACGCTGGGTCATTTTTTTACCATGTCTAGGAAAAACAGCCTTTAAGGGGACAGAAAATGGATGTGCGCTAAAATTGAAGCCAGCAAGCGTCCATTTTTGGCATGAGACTTTACTGCCACCCACTGACCTAATGTTAAGGTCTCACGCGCTACCTGTACGCCAACTGCTGTTTAGCAGCCAGAGGTAGAAAATAGAAAATTATTCAGCGCATGCCAAATTTGTAATTACCGCCTGGCTCATATACTAGCCGGGCAGTAGTGCCGATTTGGCATGTGCTGTGGCTGCGTAAGGATGCAGCTTAGTAAAAGGGCCCCAAAGAGCTGCAGTGGGTACTGAAACCAGAATGCTGGGATCAAAGCCCGCAGCACTAACCATTAGGCCACTCCTCCACATAAGTTGTTTTGCATGCATTTGCATGCTTCACAGCTCAACATCATTTTCAGGACAATTCTATAAAGTAAAAGTGCTAACATTTATGTGCATTACACATGTAAATGTTTAAAATACAAATATGTTCATATGTGCTCACATACATGTCAACATGCCACCTAAGCACTATTCTGCAAATACCTGCCTACCTTCCTTTGGGGTCCATTTACTAAGCTTCGGTAAGCACTAGAGCATACTTCCTGCAGCTGAAAAGAGCTTGCTGAGGCATCTTGCAGGAATTTTGTAATCTGTGCATGCAAAACGCACTGTAAAAAAATAAATGTAATTTTTTAACTCAGGGGCTGTATCAGGAGATGGAGAGTAAGTGTTTCTGCACTGATCAGATAAGCGCATCTGCATTGCCACACATTGATTTGCACAGGATTAACCTGTGAGCCTTTATTACCTACCCGTTAGGTGTCAGTTAAGTGCTCACATGTTAAGTTTTGTTAATGGCCACACGCTAATGGCGACATTAGCACATGATTACAAATTAATGGGATGAAAACTTAATAAGGTACTAAATACAATCTCAAAAAAAAATAATAATATAGCACCATTTTAAGTAAATGCTATTAATTACAGAACATACCCTAATATAGCTACATATCTTCTCTCTATATAAAACACACCTCCAACATTCTAATGAAGCCTCAAGTTTCCCAACATTCTAAATGTGTCATGGTGTAGATCGCTTTTTCTCCATGAGTGTCTGCCCCGCCCTTGCGTCACAGCGTGACCCCTTGGGATCTCCTGCTTCTTTTCCAAAACACCTTGACGGAGGGGGGGGGGGGCCCCTGCCGCAAACTCACATTCTTTCTCACACACACACCCACACTCGCACATTCACTCACTCTCACACACACGCTCTCAAACAAACACACTCCGCTGAAAACCTTGCTAGCGCCCGTTTCATTGGTCTCAGAAACGGGCCTTTTTTTACTAGTAAATAAATAATAATAATTTATATTGCAATGTGCTCAGTTCACTAGTTAATTGCCTACTAGTAAAACATGCCCGTTTCAGGCGCAAATGAAATGGGCGCTAGCAAGGTATTCCTCTCGAACCCCCCCTCCCTGCTCACCCCTTCGGCTGGCCGCCATTGTTGCGGACCTCGACGCACACCAACGCCACCTTCAATGTGCTGAGTCGTTGGTTGTGAAGCCACTGACGCCATTGCTCTGCCCTCGACGTCATCACGTTTGACGCGAGGGCGGGGCCCCAACACAGTGATTTTGGTGACTTCACCACCACGAACCCTTCGAACCGGAAGTGCCCGGAGAAACTGACAGTGACGTCAGTGTCCTCGGAACGTTGAGGGTGAGTTTTATTATATAGGATAATGTGAAACAAGTGAGAACACCAATAATAATAATTGGTTATATCACCACCAATCGGATTACTAAGGAGCAACTGCTATGGAAAGGGTCATAATATTAATCAATTATGAAGTCAAGTCACTTCAATCAACGTTGATAACAGGCAAATAAAAGTAGTACACACTAGTGCACAACAAACAGATGAAAGTAGAGCACAATAGTCCATAACAGTTTACTACACCAATTTCTTTAGATGAAACTAAATCACTTCTTTCTTATATAGTCCTCCTCTGGTAGAATGAACGCTGACGCTCCAAAATTGCATGATGGCCCATACCCAGTTTTTATCATCATAAAAATAGTGCTCCCAGCTAGAAATCGCAGAGTAACATGTTAAGATCAATGAAAAGAATGAAAAACCTTTCCTCGGCTCGGATCCGATTTCACAGATGCTTCTTTAGGAAGAAAGGCGATTGAGAGAAGAACCCCAACGAACACCTCTCAATGTAATTTTTGGCATTTATGCACACTCACAGGAGAGCGCAGACGCCTAGTCGCTGTACATGCAAAACTTTTTCTGGCTTTGTTTATTGTAAACATAGGCTATATATACCCCCACATCGAGTCAAGGCTGAAAACCTTTGTACAAAATGTTTTTCATGTGCACATGGGCCAGCAAAAATTAGAGAGAGCATTGCTAACAATGTCCATTTAACTTTAGTTAAAAAAAAAGTTGAATAAAGACAAGCAAAATAGTTCCTGTTTAAAAATTATGCTGATGTCAATAGGGCAGGGAGTGTGCACTGTGCAGCTGATGTTTAGATTGTAGCTACAAAAATAATTTATAGATGCAAAAATTCACTCCCTTTTCTCCTTCAAAGAATGTGCCAATGCAAATAAAATGTAATCATATGGAAACTCTAATAGAATATTGGGGATAAACTCTTCACAGTGGGAATGATACTACACAAATATAGCTTCTTTGTGAAGACCACAAGAAAATACATGCTAGGGATGAAGGCGTGCACTTTCATAGAGTACAGGACAGAAAAATGTGGAGATTCAGATTCTCACCCCACCCCACTCTGTGACCTTAGGAAATCACTTAATTCCTCCCCTTTCAAAAATATAGTTTACCCTTTATAGCACTATGCAGAACCACTAAATTCTAAACTGTGCACAACATCACAAAAATAGTTTTACAGCTCATGCTTCATGAAGAAGTGAATTTGGCAAAGCTACTAAGCCTGGAACAGAGAAGGAAACAAAAAACTGCTTACCAATTCTTCCTAGAACAGATGCATTGATAGCTTTTCTCTCCCCTCATTTAACCTCTCTCTTCTTGCATAAGGAGGCATGCCCTAATTGATCACTCAATCACTTATTTTTCGTGAAAGGGTTCTTTCCTGTTTGAATGAAGCTCTTCTCTGAGTTTCCTTGGCTCTTTTAAATATTGTTTTATGTAAACCATTTTGACTATGTTTTAACTAAAGGCGGTATATCAAGTTCTGGAATAAACATAATCATTAGGCAGACTAGATGGATGCTTGGGGGGCCAGACTTGGAGTATTGTGGCCCGTAAGGTGTAAAATTTAAGAGCCCCCCTGGATTAAATAGGAAGTATCTTTTAAGTTCCATAGCTTTCTATGCTAGTGAAGTGTGAGGCCCCTTGAAATGTGAGGCCCAAAGCTGCAGCTTACCTAGTGCTCTAGCCTATATATAAATCCAGCCTTGCCTAGAGTGGCAGCTTCTGGGGGGCATCAAAGAAGAGGTGCAGTCAAAGCAAAACAATAGGGGGGTCTTTTAGAAAGGTGCTCTAGTATTTTTAGCGTGCGCTAAACACTAGAGATGCCAATAGGAATATATGGGTGTCTCTAATGTTTAGTGCATGCTTATTTTTTGTGTGCGCTAAAAACACTAGTGTGCCTTTGTAAAAGAAGCCCTCAAAGAATCAACATTGAAAGTGGACATTTTTCAAACTGCCCTCCATTGGTTGTAATTCTATAAAGTGGGTGCAAACTTTTATGCACTGATTAGAATAATAGCACATGTGTGTGTAAATGTCAAATTTCCTCCTAAGTGCTATTTGTAAATATCTGCATCTCTTACATAGGGGTCCTTTTACTAAGATGTACTAATGGATTTAGTGCATGCTAAATGATCTAAATGATAAAACACCCATTATGTTCCTCTGGGCATCTTATCATTTAGCTCATGCTAATAGTTAGCGTGCACTAAATTAGTTAGCGCATTTTAGTAAAAGGACCCCTTTGTGCATATTTTACAGGTTCTAAAACACTTAAGCAAAGCCTGGGCAGGATTCATATTTGTGTAAGTTATAGAATACAGCTGCACAAGTGTTGTGCCTAAATTTCGTGTTAACAAGTGATAAACATTAATATTGTATAAAGGAAAACAGACACTTTTCTTTATGCAATAGGTGTGACATATTTAGGTGCAATGTTACAGAATTGCCTTTATTATGTCCAAGAAACAAATGTTAATATTCAAAAGTATGATTTTTACAGGGCTGTTGTAGGAGGGATGGTATTGGGTGATCATGACTATTGAGTTAAGGCTAAGTGGCCCCAAGGCTGAAAGTTATCCTTTCCCCAGCCCTGATCTCTTGCAGATTTCCCTATCAAACATGCTCAGGGGTGCGTGTGCTGTGTTTAACCTAGAAACCAATCAAATTGCAACATGTACACGTACCTACCTAAGCATATTTCAGCTAAGTAAAATTAAGTCTCAGGAATGCATTTACCTAAGAAAGAAAATCAATAAACTAGATGTTAAACCCATTAAAATGGATTTCGCCCTCCCTGACATCAGCAGCGTGGCGGTGCACAGTGGGCATTAGCCAGCCTGGCCAATTCCACTGCCGCACAGTGCCAGCCTCCTCCCTCCGCTTGGCAAGTCTCAGTCAGTCCCTGTATTTCTGCTATGGAGCAGCTAGAGAGCAGTGGAGGAAAAGCTGCCTGAGCTCAGCCGCGATCTCAAGCCCAGCTCCTTCCTGTTTTCTGGGCACTGCAGCCCGCGAAGCCCTATGGAGTGAGTGGCACCCACAGAAAGCTCAGAGCTCCGGCACTTGTTTCCCTTCCTGCTATTTGGTTTTCCTTCCGAGATCGTTAGTTGGTTTTCTTTGTTTGTATTTCTTTCCTCCCCACCCCCTCCTCCCCTCTCCCATGGCGGAGACGAAAATTATTTACCACATAGATGAAGAAGAAACCCCGTATCTGGTGAAACTGCCCGTCTCGCCCGAGAAAGTCACGTTAGCCGATTTCAAGAATGTCCTCAGCAACCGGCCTGTGCACAATTACAAATTCTTCTTCAAGTCCATGGACCAGGATTTCGGGTGAGCATTTTCTCAATCCTTCGCCGAGCTGGGAGGTGTTATGTGTTGTGAAGGGAGTCGGAGCTCCCGTCCGGCAGCAGGAGGACACCTGTTTTTTTTTTTTTTTTTTTAACTGACAAAAGGGGGGGGGAGGGGGAGGCATTAAAAAAAAAAAACACCGAGAAAGAGCCCGAAACAGGTCTCAGTCCGCCCGGTGTATGTTTGCTGACAAAACCTGACTAACGTTTTGCAGCGTCCACCGTATGTTGTGTTGTGAAAATAAAATATACCTCTTCCCCTCCCCCCCCCCCCTCCGGAGGAAATAAGAAGGTTTTTGAAGTGAAAGAATGATAATAATAAGCTAATGGTGCAGGTCCCGCCTGGAGCGCGAGCGGCTTCGTTGCCCTTCCGCGCCCGCGGCCTCCTGTCAGCTGTCACCGGGCCCTATGTGCTGGGAAGGCCCGGGCGGCCTCGGCTCGTTCTCCAGAGGTGCCCGGGGTCACTTTTTCATCGTGCTTCCTAGGGAGGGCCAGTGCCAGGCTCTCGTCAGCGCTGGAGAGCGGGGTGGGGAAAGGGCCTCTGTTGCAGCCTATTCGGGCAGGTCTTTGGCCCGGGTTCTTATGTCAGTGTCTTTTGTTTCTTGCTCTTTTCCGGAGGATTTTCGCCATCTCTCGGGGGGGGGGGGGGGGGGGGGGGGATGTGAGGTACTGACAGGAGTCCCTCTTCCTTTATTCCCTTCTTGCAGTGACAGACAGTCTCGGGGTTGTCTGGCCTCTTGGAGGCGCCCGGGCTCGGCGGGGGACTTGGAAGGGTTAAGGGCATGTTCCTGGTTATGGGTTGAAGAAGGGCTGTTGCCGGGTTTTATTTTAGGCCCCGCCAGCAGCGGCGGCGGCGGGAGATAAACATGGCGGGCAGGGCTGAGTTGCCCGCGGTTGCTGCGTTAGTGACAGTCCCTGTCTAGAGAAATGTCAGGCTCCTGCTGCACGGAAACGCAGCGCATAGCTGAAACGGGGCCTCTGCAGCTTAGAGAAGCCAGACATGTTGACCTGCTACCTGCACCTGTCAGCTCTAGCCCAGAGAAGGCAGGCGTGGGGAGACGTGCAACCTGCACCGCTGGCCTCTGTAGCCCAGAGAAGCCAGGCCTGGGGAATGGTGCAACCTGCACTTGTCCTCTGCAGCCTAGAGAGGCCAGGCCTGGGGAGACGTGCAACCTGCACCTGTCCTTTCCAGCCCAGAGAAGGCAGGCCTGGGGAGACCTGCACCTGTCCTTTCCAGCCCAGAGAAGGCAGGCCTGGGGAGACCTGCAACCTGCACCTGTCCTTTCCAGCCCAGAGAAACCAGGCCTGGGGAGTGGGGAAATGTGCAAGCTGCACCTGTCCTGTCCTGTGCTGTCCAGATAAGATAATCCTGGAAAGACATGCGTGCAGTCTACACTTGCACCCTAACTCTGCAGCCAGGAGAAGACAGACAAAGAGAAACATGTAACCTACACCTGCCCTCTGCAGCCCAGAGACACCAGGACTGGGGAAACATGCAACCTAGAGAAGATAAACAGGGGGAAACCTGTAATCTGCACCTGCCCTCTGCAGCCCAGAGAAGACAGGCATGGGGAAACACAGAACCTGCACCTGGGCCCTGCAACTCTTGGAAACATGCAAACTGAACCTGCATCTTCCTTCTGCAGTCCAGAGAAGATTGGTATGGGAAGACATGCAAACTGTAACCTGTACTTGCTCTCTCAGCCCAGGTAAAAATGCAGCATTTTCCTGCCCAGTCCACTGAAGCTAGGCCTGAGGAAACATGCATTGAAAATTGTATTTGATGTAATCTTGCAGCACTGATGCATACATATGTGGTAAAATATAACCACTGCATTTAGGTTGCTGCCTAGGCCCTGAGTGAATTCTTTCAAAAAGGCGGTAAATAAATCCTAATAAATAAATAATGGAGGAAATTTAATGTGTTGCTCCTTGATATCCTTTAGGAGTGGGTGAACAACTCAGGTACAAGTGGATTTTATAGCTAAAGAATACAACCTAAGGTGTTAACTGTGAAGGGGCACCACACATATTCACAGCTGTCACTCAGCAAAAACCTTTCCATGATGCTTTTGTAACTCTCCAGCAGGTGCTTGCCTGTAAGCCTTTGCATATCCTTAGGTGTAGGGCTAGGAATGGAAACCTAGAGCTAAACCATCATATGGAGAGAAAAGCACAATCAGAACAGGTCATGTGTGTGACAGTTAGGCCAAGAGTCCTGTAAATTTACTAATGTAGGCCATGGATGCTGTAATTAATCAAGGAAAAAAGTAGGAATCTAGCTGTTATGCTGTGCTGATTAGTGCTAGACACAGTTTTGAGGGCAACTTCTCCATGTGGGTTACTTTTGCGCATACCGTAACAAGAATGACCCTCATTCCTAAGGCAGGGCATGTGGAGTTATGATCTCAGTTTCTCAAATTTACTGTGCTGTGAGAAATGTGCACTGTTGCAGAAGCTTATGTCTCACTGGGGCTGGGATTTACTCATCATCAGTCCATCTACATTCTTCTCCCTCTCTCTGATATGTGAAAAAATGAGCGCATGAAAGTGTGATTTTATGGTTAACACCAGTGTAATAGCTGTTAATAATTTTATAGCACTGGGTGCAAAACTGAGGTGAAAGTAGTTTATAATGGTTCTTATTTTACAAAGCCTTATTTGTATTTGATACTTGCATAAAAATGCACTTAAATATTTAAACATCTAAGTCCCCATTTTATAAACTAGGAATATACATGTATCAAACCCAAGTGCATGCAAATGGAAGGAGGTGTGGTCTGGGTGTGTTTTGGGCAGGGCAAGGGTGTGACAAGTCATGAACTGTTTATTCCCCATTTCAGAAGGGGAGTGGGGACTGAACGTCTTGTGTTCTAAAAGATCAACATCTGGAGTTATCACTTGCTACCAAGCACATTTAGGATTTGGTAAATAGCTTCTTTTGAGCAACACCTGGAAGGATTAGGAAGGGGTTGCCCCCTAAATCCCCCACTGACTTTTGCCTCCCCGTGCCAGACTGCCAAGGGGAACCAGTCACTGTGATAATAACTGCTTTATGTTTCTGAGGTTGCAAAGATAACTTGCACATAACTGATTATGTTACCATTTTACAACATAACCATTTATGTGCCAATCTGGAACCTGTCAATATTAAATACATTTATTTTCCTAAAATGGATGTTTATGCTGCACGTACCTTGTATTTCAGAAGAGGCTCTATATCAGTAGATTCTGTTCTAAAATACTGGTGGAATTTGAGATGCATTGTCCTGCACATCTCAGTTCCTACTATTATGAACTGTCTAAAATGAGACTGCTGATGTCTATGTATTACGTTCTGTTAGCATTGAAAGAGCCTGTCAGAAGAAAGTCCATGGTGCTGGTGAAGATACATTTTTTGTTAGTTTGAAGCAAAGAATCCATGTGAGGATAATCATCAATATCTGATTTTTTTTTAGCTGATTGTATTGAACAGTAGCATAGACATGCTCCTTCGATAGTGAATTGGATGACACTTTTGCCACTTAACACTGTAATTAGGTAATAAACATAAGGTTTCCTTCTCTTTGAATACCTCCAAGCAGCTCCACTGTTGGAAATGGGCTGCTGGGTCTCATGCCTCAGAACTTAGAAAGCTGCGGACTATCCACAAGTTTTTTGACTTAGCAATATTCCATTTTAGTTCAATCTTTAATTCTTACTCAATTAGATTACTGCAACTCTATTTATATTGGTTGTTCCAAATTCTTGAAGGTAAAACTGCAAAGACCAGAATGCAGAATGCTGCGATAAGAGTGATTTTTATGGTGAATAAATACGAACCTGTTTCTCCTTTTTTACTACAATTACTTTGGCTGCCGGTGGATGCTAGAGTGCAGTTTAAAATTTTAGTGATAACTTTCAAGGCTTTTCATGGTGATAGTCCAGGTTATTTGATTGATCACTTTATCCCCCTGTTTCCTACGCTGCACGGCAATTCTGACACAGCCCATTCAAAGTGAATGGGCAATGTGGGCATTAGCGCATGGCAGCCACTAGCGCAGCTTAGTAAACTGGGGGGGGGGGGGGGTGTTTTTTTGAATAGAGGCTATTCTAGGTCTACCAGAAGTCTCTGGGCTTTCCTATTGTTTTTAAGGTAAAAGCGTTACGACCTTTTAAGTCCTCCTTGACTTATCAAGCAGCTTCTAGTTGGAAACCTTTTTCTCTTAGGCAGACAGCAGATTATCATCAATTTAGAAAGCTGCTAAAAACTTTTTTGTATTGGAAGTATTTGCTATATCTTAATTGATTTTTATTTGATTGTTGAGATTGTGATTATATGTCCATATTATTTATCTGTGAAGAATGCTTCATTTCTTGATTGTTATCCGCTCTGAACTAGTTGGTAGTGGCAGATAAAAAACCTCAGTGTGATGTAGTGCATTTATGGTTTTAAATTGCTGCATTACTTTGAAAAGTGTTATCATGATACCTGTAGAGGGACATTAAAAAAAACACAAAACATGTAAGTAAAAAAAAAATTGTCCTGTTCAAAATGTCTAAAATATCCATATCACAGCCTTAATGAAACAGGAAAAACGTCATTTCCTGTTTGATTATGGCCGTGAGATGGATGATTTTACACTGAAAATGTCCAAAATGTATAGCCATATTCCAAAGTGAAACGTCCAACTTTTGAACAACAAAAAAACCAGGGACATGCAGGGCTGCCGAGGGGAGGGGGGCAGGGGGGGGGGGACAAAATTCCCCAGGCCCAGGCCTCCAAGGGGGGCCCGGCGCTGCTGTGCTTCTTTCACATGGAGTGAGGTCGAGGTGAGGCGCTATGATTTGAATTCATGGGGGGGGGGGGCGTCCCACTGGTGGACGGAGGGGGGTGGCGATGAAGACGACCTCGGGAGGGGGCGGCGGCAGCGAGGCCCCGGGGGCGGCCTTGTCCCGGGCCTGGCCCAGTCTCTAGGCAGCCCTGTGGACTTGAACTTCTATCTGGCATTGCTTTCACAAATATGTCCACACAGATGTCTCTTCAGAACAGAGGAGTAGCCTAGTGGTTAGTGCTGTGGACTGTAAACCAAGGGACATAGGTTCAAACCCCACTAGAACTCTTTTTGTAAATGTGATCCCTTCAGGACCTGAAAAATACCTGCCTGAATGTATACTACATCAATAGTGTTCAGGCTTGCAGGTGTCTTATATATTTAGGTACAATAGGTATATTTCTATTTCTGGAAGGCTCAGAATTCTTAAAAAAAAAAAAAGAATAGTTGAAGTGGGATTGAACCCTAGTCCCTTGGTTCGCAGTCCACTGCACCATCTATTAGGCTACTCCGCTGACCTACTTGCTGCTTTGTTCAGAATGGCCATAATACCTGCAGCTGACATAGAGCCTAGTTTTTCCTTTTCAGTTTCACATTTCGGGGGAGGAGTGGCACAGGTTTAATGATGGGAAACACCTATCTGGTTCATTATCTGGGCTGAAGCCAGTGGGCGGAGCTTGCCGCCATATTGGTTTGTCCAAAACAATAGCAAAAGCTATTGAAAACAATAGCAAACGTGAGGTTTATATTGTTTTATTAAACCTCTTAGGTTCTGCATTCTCTCTATTAGGAGGGGATCAGGGGAGGGGGATGTATGGGGAGCTGGGGGAGGGTATGGGATGTTTTTGAGGGGTCTGTGAATTGGGAGAGGATTAATGTTTTTGTCAGCACTCCAGAGTGACAAAAGGTAAATGAAGGATGCTGCAGTATCCTCTGTATTTTCCCAGATCCTCTTAGTAAACTTTTAAAAGTAAACTTGACCCATGGATTGCAAGTTTTAATGAAAGAGCTCAGGCTCTATACACCAATTCTTTCTTGTCATAGATTCTGTGACTGGTTGCAGGGGCCCTGGCTATTGTGGGGTGGGTCCTTCAGTGATCACCCCACCCCTGAAGGGTGGCCTAGCATTTGAGTACCGGCACCTTTTTTGCTAGATAAAAATGCACTGTGTAAACCGCTTTATTTGTAACTGCAGAAAGGTAGTATATCAAATCTCATCCCGTTCCCTCATCCCCATCCCCCTACTGAGGTTTTACCACAGTCTGCTCCTAGAAGCAGAAATCAATAGAAAATGAATAAATAATCACATTTTAAAAGCAAAGTTTTCTTATTACTGTGGATGATCTGGCATAATGACAAAATATACTATAGACTACAAAAAGACAGAATTAAGATTAGGAGAGATTTAGATTCAAGGAATTAAAATGCAACACCCTGTAAATGTTGGGTGGTGGTAAAAGCCTGCAACTAGAACCTAGCCTTATGAGTGAGGAAAGATAATAAGTGCCAGAGATACTGGCCTGTGAAATTCAGAGATGAGTTTTGGGGTATAATCATCTTTCATGCTTCCTCAGTGCTGCATGGGTGATTACTTTCTTCTTCCAGTAACTTGACACATGCAGGCAGATAAAATGAGAGGTTAATTGTGTTGCCCCGGAAAAAAAAACACACTTTAGAATAATTTTTACACCTGTCATTAAAGAAGAAAACAAAGGCTCTATAGAACTTATCTCCCCCCCTATCATGTATCTCACAGCAGCATGAGAAGGAATCAACTACAGTAAATGAAATTAGCACTGACAGTCTTACTTTCCAGATACCTGTGAATTTATTTTAGAAAAGGAGAGAAAATGGTGTGAAAAATTACACACAGACACCTGGGAAACTATACATTTTCTTAGATTTTTGGATCAGTGCTGATACCTGACTTGAAAAACAAGAATTCTGTTCTGATGCAGTGGAAGTATTCTTGTGCAGGCTCAGCCTTGAAAAAACATTGTTTTTTTCGCCATGGGGCCAAGAGCTTCTGGTTACTGAGTGATCGCAGCCTCTATTTGCTGTATGAAACTTTCAAAAACTTCAAAAGACAGACATTTGGCAATCTTGTCGTGCTTTAATTGTATGCTCTATGAATTAACAGCAGCAGTTTTTTTTATTGTGTATATGATTTGCATCACTGACAGGTTCTGTTACAAATTTAAGGGCGAATATCTTTGTGTGGGTGTGTTTGTGTACATTTTTGGATATATAACGTTCAGAGATAGTCCTTAAAACTGGTCTTCGTTTATGAGGCGTATTTTCAAAGCACATAAACTTACAATGTTACATAGAAACCTATGGAACTTTGAAAGTCTAAGTGCTTTGAAAATTAACCCCTGTCAGGCTCATTTTCAAAAGAGAAAAACGTCCAAAAAGTGACATAAGTCTGCATTTGGATGTTTTTCTCAGAAAAACGTCCAAATCAGTATTTTTGAAACCTCTTTTTAGTCGTTTTTCTCTGAAGTCCGTCAGAAGTACATCCAAATCTCAATGGGGCGTTTCAGTAACATGTTATGGGCGGAACTTGGGCATTCCTAAGACTTAGACATTTTTCAGCCATAGTGGAACGAAACAAAAACGTCCAGGATCACCACTATCACCGATCCTTTTCAACCTCATGATGACCCCACTAGCCAAGTCCCTATCCATTCAAGGCCTTAACTCATTCATATATGCTGATGACATCACAATATATATTCCCTACAAACACGAACTGGCAGAAATCACCAATGAAATCAAGCTCAGTTTAAACATTGTGGACTCATGGGCAAATGCATTCCAATTAAAACTGAACACAGAAAAAACACATTGCCTCATCATCTCATCCCAATACAACACATATAAACCCACAAGCATAAACACCCCAGGTTATACCCTTCCTATCGCAGACAGCCTGAAAATTCTCAGAGTAACAATCGACCGGAACCTCTCACTAGAGAATCAAGCGAAATCTACCATAAAGAAAATGTTCCACTTATGTGGAAACTCAAACGTGTGAAACCATTCTTCCCGAGGGAAACATTCAGAAACTTGATACAATCAATGGTACTAAACCATGCAGACTACTGCAATGAAATCTATGCGGGTTGCAAAGAATAAATTATAAAGAAACTTCAGACCGCTCAAAATACAGCAGCCAGGCTTATATTTGGGAAAACGTGTTTTGAAAGCGCCAAACCCCTCCAAGAAAAATTGCATTGGCTCCCAATCAAAGAACGTATTACTTTCAAAATATGCACCCTGGTTCATAAAATTATCTATGGCAATGCCCCAGCCTACATGGCAGACCTCATAGACCTACCAACCAGAAACACAACAGGATCAGCACAAACATACCTAAATCTTGACTACTGTTAATATATGGCCTAGCTTTAAGGCTACCACTGGAATATTGCTGGCCAGAGCTATGCAGCCTAAAAACAACTGAAAAAGTACTGACCAGGCCAAACAACAAGTAAATGATGTAATATTTGAAGAATCTGCAAAAAGCAGGTCTGAACAATGAGTTCTGCCACAAATTGGTACAATTTTTAATTCAAATATAGCACCTGTAATGAAAGATCAGATGAATAAAATGGAGCTTATTAGTTTTGGTATACAATGATACAGAGGTAATACAGAGTTCATGAGAAAGGTATGAAAAGTATTGCAGCCGGAAGATGTGAAACTGTTATCTCAACGCTTCCCAAAACATGTTGATAATTAGCAGTAGCTGAGAACGGAAGGAGGTGGGCACATCAGATCGCAGATCGCATGGGAAAGTATGATCTCAGGAAGTGGAGACATATAAGGAGCTAGGTTCCTCACCATTCACTTCTATGGAGAGGATAGAGTATAAAAGGTGTGAGATTTTGACTTAGTTTGAGAGTCTCTTCTCCAAGGCTTCAGTCAGACGGCGAAGCCCTGTGCGGTTGAAACCAGAATCTGATGTCTGTATTTGTACCAATTTGAAGACTTGTCTTTGGGTAAGAAATAAAATGTATCTATTTATCTAAACCTATCTCTGTCTCTATTTTTATAGATTCTGTCTTCTCTTTACCTAACATTTAGCCTACAAGGTAGATCATATACAAGTGACACTCAGTCTTTGCAGAAACTTAGACAGATGTTTAATAAGATTTATGTGGGAACATAAATGGTCCAGAATATACCTAGATCTAAAAAAACAGAAAGCAGTAGTTATGGGAATTAGTTTTCAATTACGGCTCCTAATGCCACCCCAGAACAGACCCCCTTATGATTGGGTGACAATGGAGGTTAGAGAAACTATACAGAACCTGATATATGAAATAGGTACTATTAGTCCCCCGTGTGAAGGAGTCAGATAGAGGTCTAGCAGAGGGGAAATAAAAAACAGTGGTGACCAGCCGTACGCTGACCGTTCACTCTATCCTTCTTTATCTTCCTTTGACCGCAAGAGGGGATACTTATTTTGTGCGTTCAAATGTTCTCTGTTATCTTTTTATCACTTTTTTCTCTTTTTCTCTTATCTTTCCTTCCCCAATCTCCCTGCTGTTATTCCTTCATTTTTCCCCTATCACGGACACTGCCCACTTCAGGGGTATTGGGCACCAATGTTCTGTCCGTCCTCACCCCTACTTTAAATACTCTTCTATTCTTCTGTCTTTTTACTTTCTTCTCTGAATGTCTTCATTCCCTGCGCTGACCTAACACACCTGTTTCTCTGCCCTTGACTAGGCTGATCTCTATTTGTGGTCAAACCTTCGTTTCTGTCTTTCAATATTCTGTTCTGTTCTTTCTCACCCTCTTTTCTTTCTCCTATCCTGTCCATCTCTTTGATTTGCGTGATGTGCGCAAGACTGTGCTTGTTGTGTGAATGATGCATAACACCGAATCCAGGCGACTGCGATTTGGGGTTTGCTGTAAGTTTATTTCAATGTTCAAAATCTTTGGATTGGCCTTATGCTAGCATTCTCGCTTAACAATCCTCAGAGATTGCGCATTTTTCTGTTTCCCATTCCCACCCTGTGTTCTGTCTTAATCCCTCCGTATCAAATCCTTGTCCTCACTATGCATTCTGTTTTTTCCCCCTTTTCCTGTTCTCCTCCATCCTAACTTCTTCTGCCTACCTCTTCCTATTAGTCTTTTCTCTTCTGTATGTTCCCGTCTCGGGGGAATTTTCTTTACTCTGGGAGAACAGCACGCTTTCAGATTGCTCTCCTCTAAAATCCTTCTGGTTTCTCTGCTCCTAGTACTGACAGCCCCCACCTTTCCACATCTGCTATTGCCTTCACTCTGTGTGTGCGACACATACTTTTGATCTTGTGCTGAAACAGTTATCCACGAGATTTTTTAATGTCTCGGGACTGTCCCTTTTACTCTATTCCTCCTCATTCTTTCGGTTGGACTTTCTACAACTTTCTTTCCTTTTCAGCTGAAAACAGTGTTCAGCTTGGCTGCTTACCGTCGTCCAACTGCTGTTTTCCCCTCATCTCTCTACAGATATATAGTTTCTATCTTATGCTCCAGTGCTATCTTTTCAGTTGTTATGAATAACTGCGTAGTATCTCTTATTCCGTCCTTTTTTCCTTTTACATCTTTGTGTGTGTCTCTGCACTCCGTCTGATTTGGAACTATACTGTTCCGTCTCTGCTTTTCTTGGTTCTTATCTCTGTATGCCGCTGTCATACAAGGCACCGGCTTCCACCTGTCAAAATCTGGCTTGGCTTTTTCACTTTGAAGCGCATTTCCTGTCTTTTATTATCTACTGCGTAGTTCACCTGATTGCTCTTTTTCACAACTGCTTAGTTCTGTGCTTTCACCCCCCCCCCCCATAGCCGTTCTTTTTCCCTTAAGTCCAATCTGAATCCCCTCCTTTACAACATTTTGGTCTTGTCCCCCTTTTCGGCCACAATAATCCTCCCTGCCCTTCTCTCTGATGCTCTACCGACTGTTCGTGGTCCGTGTAAAATTTATAAGGGTGTGGCCCGCATGATACCAATTGGGGTAACTTAACACCTTACATACACCTTTTTGGCTTCCTGTGCAAACTAGAAATCATTTTTTTTGATTCCCTATAAAACTATCCCTTTTCCTTCTCAGTCCCATGTGGTGTGAGTCTTGATTATATACTCCCTTAAATACAAATCAACGTATGCATCCAGCTTTTCCTATTTGAGCGCACAACTATGGAACGCTCTGCCAAAAATAGTAAAAACAATGTACAACCACCTCAATTTCCGGAAAGAACTAAAAACAAACTTCTTCGGGAAGGCATATCCCACCGATCCAACATAAAAGACTGACTACCTGCAACAAAACAAAACTAAAGATCGTATTGGACACACCCAATTTCCCCCTTCCTCCCTATGCTCCCCATTATATCAACCATATATGAACCCTATTCTAACGCAATAACACCTTGTATTTGTTCATACCGGAATTGGTGAACGCCATTACGATACTCTGTTAGCCACGTTGAGCCTGCAAATAGGTGTGAAAATGTGGGATACAAATGTAACAAATAAATAAGGAATAGCTGCAGTGGCAATTGAACCCAGTACCCCAGGATCAAAGTCCACTGCACTAACTTCTAGGCTACTCCTCCACTCCACACAAAAAGGTGCCCTTACTCCCCCAGTGGTCACTAACCCCCTTCCACCCCCCCAAAAAATGTGATTAAAATATTTATTTCTAGCCTTTAATGTTATACTCAGGTCCATTAGAATAGCATGCAGGTCCCTTGAGTAGTCTAATAGTGGTGCAGTGCACTGCAGACAGGTGAACCCAGGCTTCTACCTCCCCCTACCTGTTACACTTGTGGAGGAAATTTTGAGTCCTACAAAACCCACCAGAAACCCACTGTACCCACATATTGGTGCTCTCTTCACCTGTAAGGGCTATGGTAGCGGTGTACAGTTGGGGTAGTAGGTTTTGGGGGGCTCAGCAGACAAGGTAAGGGAGCAATGGTGAGATGTGTACCTGGGTGCATTTTATAAAGTCCACTGCAGTGCCCCCAAGGATGCCCTATTGCTTTCTTGGGATGACACTTTTCCACTATTCTACCTGATGCCAAGCTTTCTATTTTTTTTATAACATCTGAGCCTTATGTCTATTGTTTATAAGTAGATTTGGACTTTGAATTCAGATCTGTAGATAAAAAGGAGGTCTCATTACATATACCTAAATACCAGAGTGCTATTTTTCCATACTTCATAGCAAGAGTGTACATTCCCTAATTACCTGTCCCAATGCAACTGAAGCTTTTACCTCCTCAGTGCATGTAAATGGTTTTATCCCTGTGTGGATTCTCTGATACCCTGTGAGGCTTTATTTTCAACCAAAGCTTTTACCACACTCAGAACTTGTAAATGGTTTTACTCCTGTGTGTATTCTCTGGTGCATTGTGACGTTTACCTTCTGACCAAAGCTTTTACCATACTCTATACATGCAAATGGTTTCTCTCCTGTGTGGGCTGTGTGATGCACTTTGAGATTTACATTACAACCAAAGCTTTTACCACACTTAGAACATGTGAATGGTTCCACTCTAGTGTGGATTTTCTTGTGTATTTTGTGCGTTTTGCATTTGAACATTTTTTGTTTGGAAATGGACCAAAAAATAAAACGTCCAAGTCACAAAACGTTTTTCCAAACAGCATTTTCAAAAGGAAAAGATAGACTTTTTTTTCTTTTTTTTGTAGAAAATGACCTTCCTTCCTGTTTTGATTTTGGACATTTTACAAAAACGTACAAATTCAGACTTAGAAGTCATATCCAAAAATGCCCCTTGTGCACTTGATTTGCCCAAGGTCCCAAGGAGCTGCAGAGGAAATAGAACCTATGTTGCCAAGATCAAAGCCCGCTGCACAAACCATTAAGCCACTCCTCTGTTTTGGACGTTTTTTGTTTGAAAATGGACCAAAAAATAAATCATCCAAATCACAAAACATTTTTCCAAACAGTGTTTTCAAAAGGGAAAGATAGATGGTTTTTGTTGTTGAAAGTGACCTACTTTTCTGTTCTGAATTTGGACATTTTTTGTAAAACTTAGACGTCATATCTCCACGTCTCTTGTAAAGTTGTAAAATGAAGTATTGATATTTGTATTTTCCTTCCCTTCCCATAAGTGATTTGTATAATATGCATTTTTCTTTTGTAGATTTTTTGATACTTGATTAGTCCTTGGGCAGATCCAGTTGCTGTCAGCAATTGGCGGTAACTTAACTTCTTGCTGGAACTGGCTTGTGGCGGGTTCATGTGTATGGTGACTGGTTTATTTAAGAAAGCATTTCATATTTATTTTCTGTGGAAAGGAGTCTAGGCCTTGGTGACTGGAGAGGAGATTAATTTTCAGTACTTACAAATGAGTGCTATGGCAAATTGTGATACAGAGGAAGATTTGGAGCCTTTCTCATTCTAAGCAGAGCAAATTGGTTTTGTACAATACCTTTTTTTGAAGCTTATGATTAAAGATGAAATTTAATGTGGACAAATGCAAAGTGATGCACATAGGGAAGAATAATCCAAATCATAGTTACCTGATTTTAGGGTCCACCTTAGGAACACTCAAGAAAAAGATCCAGGTGTCATTGTAGATAATACACTGAAATCTTATTTCCAGTGTGCGATGGTGGCCAAAAAAAGCAAACAGGATGCTAGGAGTTATTAGGAAAGGGATGCAAAATAAGACCAAGAATATTATAATGCTTTTGCATTGCTCCATGGTGCGACCTCACCTTGAGTATTGCTTTCAATTCTGGTTGTTGGACCTCACCTTGAGTATTGCTTTCAATTCTGGTTGTTGTATCTCAGAAAGATACAGCGGAATTAGAAAAGGTTCAAAGAAGAGTGACCAAAATCATAAAGAGGATGGAACTCCTCCGATATGAGGAAATGCTAAAGAGGTTAGGGCTCTTTAGCTTGGAAAAGAGACAACTGAGGGGGGATATGATTTGAGGTCTGTAAAATCTTGAGTGGTTTAGGACGGGTAGAAGTAAATCGATTTTTCACTCTTTCAAAAAAATACAAAGACCAGGGGACACTCAAATAGGAGGAAATATTTTTTCACGCAAAGAATAGTTAAGCTCTGGAACTCACTACCAGAAGATATGGTAACAGTGGTTAGCGTATCTTGGCTTAATAAAGGTTTGGACAAGTTGCTGGAGGAGAAGTCCATAGTCTTTTATTGAGATGGACATGGAGGATGCCACTGCTTGCAAAATGATTGGTAGCATGAAATGTTATTGGGTTTCTGCCAGGTGCATGTGACAGGATTGGCCCCTGTTGGAGGCAGGATGCTAGGCTAGATGGTCCATTGGTCTGACCCAGGATGTTCTTTTGTTGAGTAAAATGTATCATAACACTTGTACAGGTGAAACTATAGCTGGACTCTTCTAAAACAACCAATTTCCTTTCACCCTTGGAGGCAAAAAGTAGGTGTTGAGATGGTCGATGAATTTGTGGAATTGTGTTTATGCTCCATTAATATTTGGATGTCGGCAAATCGTTATTGTTTTAAGACTCAGATTTTGGTTTTGGAAAGTACATGGTCAGTTATTGCTCCAGAGAGCCTATCAGGCTTATTTTCAAAAGGGAAGGACGCCCATCTTCTGACACAAATCGGGAGATGGGCATCCTTCTCCCAAGGTCGCCCAAATCGGCATAATCGAAAGCCGATTTTTTTGCGTCCTCAACTGCTTTCTGTCGTTGGGATGACCAAAGTTCACGGGGGCGTGTCGGCAGTGTACTGAAGGCAGGATGGGGGCGTGGATAAGAGATGGGCGTCCTCGGCTGATAATGGAAAAAAGAAGGGCGTCCCTCACAAGCATTTGGTCGACTTTTCTTGGTCCCTTTTTTTTTCCACAACCAAGCCTCGAAAAAGTGCCTGAACTGACCAGATGACCATGAGGGAATCGGGGATGACCTCCCCTTACTCCTCCAGTGGTCACCAACCCCCTCCTACCCTAAAAAAAAATTAAAAAAACATTTTTTCCAGCCTCTATACCAGCCTCAAATGTCATACCCAGCTCCATCACAGCAGTATGCAGGTCCCTGGAGCAGTTTTTAGTGGATGCAGTGCACTTCAGGCAGGCGGACCCAGGCCCCCCCCCACCTGTTACACTTGTGGTGGTAAATGTGAGCCCTCCAAAACCCACCCAAAACCCACTGTACCCACATGCAGGTGCCCCCCTTCATCCCTAAGGGCTATGGTAGTGGAGTACACTTGTGGGGAGTGGGTTTTAGGGGGGTTTGGGGTGCTCAGCACCTAAGGTAAGGGAGCTATGCACCTGGGAGCTTTTCTGAAGTCCACTGCACTACGAATGCTGGCTCCTCCCACGGCCAAAGGGTTTGGATTTGGTCGTTTTTGAGATGGGCGTCCTCGGTTTCCATTATCGCCAAAAATCGTGGACGACCATCTCTAAGGTCGACCATCTCAACATTTAGGTTGACCATCTCTAAGATCGACCTAAATGTTGAGATTTGGGCGTCCCCGACCGTATTATTGAAACGAAAGATGGACGTCCATCTTGTTTCGATAATACGGTTTTCCCCGCCCCTTCGCTGGAACACCCTTAGAGTGGCCGCCCTTAGAGATGGCCGTCCCCGTTCGATTATGCCCCTCTTTGTCATTCAGTGGAGGAAGTACATTGATCCTAAAGCAGTTGCATTATCTAGGAGTTCTATTAGGTTCCTCACTTTTTAAAGGATCATACCCGCTATGAATAGTCAAGACTGTTTTCTACAAATTGAAACTCGGTGTTTACGGGATTATCTGGATTTTGATAATTTTTTAATAGTAATGCAGAGCCTAGTTCACATTTTAATTACTGTAATGCCCTTTTTTGGGTTCTCCATTGTACTGTTTTCAGGCAGTACAGGTTGCCCAAAATTCTGCAACTTGTTTGTCAATGGGTGTATCACTAACTGAGCATATTTCCCTTTCAAAGTTATCAAATTTCATTGGCTTCCTGTTCTGTGGTGGACATGTTTCAAAAGTCTTATCTTTGGTACATTGTGCATTGAAGGATAATTTGCCTCTGGCTTTTTCCTCAATCCTAAGAGTATACAGTCCACCAAGATAATTACAATAAATGGATAAGTTACTTTTCAAGATACCTATCTTCAAGCAAGTTGATGTGGGGGAATATAGGACTTCTATTTTTTATGTGGCAGGACCTACATTGCTTTAGCTGATGAACTCTGGAAGATAACTAATCCCTCTGTTTACTAAACCACGCTAGCGGCTACTAGTGCGCTATGAGAAGGGGAAGGACAAAAGGGGTTGGTTGGTGAATACTGTTGCTGGCTAGAGGGTGGGAAGGGCAGAAAGATGTGGTGGTGACTGGAGTGGAGGGGAGAGAAGAAAGTGGTTGTGGGCTGAAGAGGGGAGCCAGACAGGATTGTGAAGTGACAACATGGGAGCAGACGGGAGCTTGGGGGTGAGAGGACTACAGAGTAAAGAGAGTGAGGGACATAAAGAGGAGAGTGTGAGGTGAAGGAGTGGGAGGCAAAGAACAAGGGAGAGGCTGGGGGGTGAGAGGGATAAAGCTTGTTGGAATAGTATGCAAGGGAGGGACTTCAGGATGAAGGAGTGGAAGACAGAAAAAGGTAGAGGGGCAGGAGTGAAAGAGGGGAATTGGGGAGAGGGTGAAGGAGAAAAGCAAAGGGAGAGAGGGTATGGAAAGGAGAAAAATGGGGTGGGAGTGAGAGCAAAGGAAGAAAGGTGAGGGCAGGAAAAAGGGCTATGTGTGGTAAAGGGATGGGAGGCAGAGATCTAGAGATAAGGCAGGTTGGAAAATGGAGAATGAGGTAGGACCTAGCAGATAATATGGCATTTCTAGATGGTAGATCAATGAGATTGAGCATATATTCTGGAGTTTCACCATACATGATCTTGTGTGTAAGTGAACAGACTTTGAATGTGATACGGTCTGCTACGGGGAGCCAGTGTAGTTGAAACCGAAGAGGTTGAGCAGGTTCAAAGCGCGATTTCCCCAGTATGAGCCTTGCAGCCGTGTTTTGGACTGTCTGAAGCCTTTTCAGTATGTAATCCTGGCAGAAATTAAAAAAAATACATCTTTAAAGAACATACAAAGAAGCTTAAGAGCTCAAAAATTGATGAGTAAGTGTATGCACAAGGGCACTTAAACCAAATAAAAATGTGTTCAATACATACCCAGACTGGTGAGAAATCCAAGCATCACCAATCTCCATTGCTGTTCATGTGAGAACTTTTAATATTGTTTGTGTTTTGATTTTATCATTAACGTTAGTTTTTTAAAAATATGTGTTTACTTACAGTTTAAACAAGTTTACATGTTATCATTTTCCTAACATACATTTTGTTTTTGTAGTACTGTTATCCCTGATGCAGCTTTGTTTAGGGTGAAATGTGGCCATGTTGGGCATATGTTTTAACCTCTCAAGTGTGATGATCAAACCATTTTAAATTCTGATCTGCTCTTCTTCCACTGAGTATAAGCATGGGAAAGTATGTAATTTTATGAGGAAAAGTGCAGGTGTTTGAGGCACATATAGGTATATGTTCCGTTTATAAAATAGGTATAACATAATCACCAGATTCTATATAGTGCAACCAAAATTGCATGCACAAATCTGGTTGTATTCTGGATTTGCGTTCAGTTTACTTAACAAGCCAGTCGGTGCTGATAATTGCTACCTAACAAGCAATTATTGATACTAATTGGCATTAATTAGAATTTACACCCACAACTTGCTAGGCATATTCTGTAAATTGGTGTGTGTAATTTCCAATGCATGCTGTCAAAAAGGGGGCATGGCCATGGGCGTTGAATGGGCAGAGCATCGGTGTTCCAAAAATCTACGTGCATGGTTATAGACTGCACCTCTGCATCTAACTTAGGTGTTGGTATGTACACCAAATTTTACTTGATGTAAATGAATATGCCTAGAGTTAGGCGCAGGCATGGCTGCTAGGCATATTCTATAAACTGGCTAGGTGTATTCTATAAAGTGCGCCTAAATCTAAGCATGTTCATTTTTTTGATTTTTCTGGCACCATATATGGAATGTAGTCCAATGTGTCTTTATGACCTAATTGCCACCCTCTGCATGGAAAAAAACTCTTTAGTACAGAGGTCTTGAAACTGTGACCTGTGGGCTGGATGTGGCTCGCAGACCTCCCTTTTCCTGTCCATAACTGAAACCAGTCCACGGAGGAGGTTTTACCTTTTCATCTGCAGCAGTGGGAAAGGGAGCAAGGCTGGCAGGATTCCCAGACCTCACAAACCATACAAGATGGTAATGTGGCATGAAACCCAGCAAAGGCTGAGAAGAGAAACCCCTGCACACTACTCAGTAAACTCTGAGGGGGATCCCCATCACCAGCCCTGTCAGTGGTTTGAAGTGTTTGTAAACCCCTGCTTTAGTATATTTGGCCCTCAATGTCTGACCGTGCTACAGGGTTACAAAACCAGAAATCTAGGGCTTGGTGAGTCCATTGTGAGAGAGGTGATATAGCGTAATTTCAGTTTACTGAAGACTATTTATGGGACAAGCCTGGACTCCGCAAGTGTTACAGTTGGTCTTTTATCAGCATAAAACAATAAACACAAAATACATCAATCAAATACTTAACTGTAGTGGAACCCTTGCCCCACTCTTACTGGGGAGTTGGAAGAGACTGCATCATAAAGCTAAAAATAACAAAAAAAATTGCACTCATCATTTTCCTTTCTCTCTCCCCCCTCCCCTTGAGTCTACAGATAATGGATATATATATTTTTTCTCTGTATGGTTGGCTGCCTAATAACGTGCACAGCATAACACTATGACCCCAAGCCTCATTCCAATATGGGCAGCCCAAGTTTTAGTCAAGACAACAAAAAGTTACTGCACCTTTTATGATCATAAAATTCACTCCTTATTTTTCACCCAATGCCCATGGAAATGAAGGGAGACAAGAGGGAAGAAAGGCTTCTTAAGGAGAATAAATGTGTGCTACATTTTATGTACATTGATTTTGTTCTCAGTAATTAACATCACATATGAATTTTAATCATGTGTAGTTAGGGAGTTTTTGTTTCCAGAATTGACCCAATTTATTATAATAAATGTGTAGAAAGCTTTGCATTGTTTTCTTATTTTGTAAAATTCAACCTAAAATTTTTGGGTAGAAAATATTAACAAATAATATTTTAACTGTCAGTTAATGGTTTACGGTATGCTTGATACACTGTTCTCAATAAACATGTCGGAACGGTTTACAATAATAAAACATAAAGGAAAAAGAAAACGACTCCACTTAAAATAGTTAAAAGTATCTAACTATTCGAACCAAGCTAAACATAAATCCATTTAAATTTTAGGTATGTACACTAGTCCTAAGACATACACTCAATCCAGAGCACTTTCATTCAGGAATAAAAGCATATCTGATTTCACCGTGTGGCAGTCCTACCTACTCCGGATTTGAGAAGTTTGTCCAGAAGCTAATGTGTAAAGATGGGTTTTCAAGGATGTCCTGAACTTATTATGCTCAAGTTCGACTTGTTTAGCACCTGTCCCCTTCTTTTTAGTGTGAGCAGATGGTGCTTCCGACCTTGTATTGTGGAAGCCCATGGGCACAAGAAATCATCTTTGGGCGTGCCTTGGCTTAGACAGCTGTTCTTGTGTTATGCAAACAAGCATGGCTGGTCAGAGAGTTCCAAGAAATGGTCAGATCACTGACTTCACTGAACTTTCCAGCCCTACTGTGTTAGGCAGAAAGATGGATAGGAATCCTCTGTGCTTCATCATAACCTAATGAACGCTGTCACTAATGCCTTGTATGGATTTCCTGGCTAAGGTTGTTAACATTATTGCATCGTTTTTTGCTTGGTTGTGCTGACAGATCTCTTTGTTTGGACCTGGTGGTAGGAATCTAAATGTTTTTGAGTAGCTTAGCTTTAAAGCTATATATTAGTGACCTTTATATAAAGCTATCTATGGCCATAGCAGCCAACTCTGCAGGTGCAGTGGGTGCTTGAGCACCCCCAGTATTGAGCAAGCTTTTTGACTGTGTTCAGGGAGGGATAATTTCCATTGGGTCTAACACCCACAATCATTTTGAAAAGTTGGCTCCTATGTCTATGGCTAGACAGCAATGAAATGCAACCAAGGCCAGTGCAAGGGTATTAGATGCCCTAGGTGAACCTTCAACTTTGTGTCCCCTCTGCAATTAACATTTAGGCCCCTTGCCCCCCTAAACAATCATGAACACCCCAATAATACCTCTCCCAGAAAAATGGGCTGTTTGAAAACTGCTTACTCTCTGGTACCTCCTGTAGTTTTATTGACCTTGTGTGGTTCTCAGAACCTGTTGTTTTGCTTTGACTGCAACTTCTGCCCTAGGTGACCACCTAGTCCTGCCTATTGGTGGGGCCAACCCTGAATTCAACATTAGTATGGGATCCTGACATTTGGGAGCGAACAGAGCATGGATTCTGTAACCACTGCCATAAAATGAGGGCCAGATGCACAAACTACATAACTAACTAACTACATAAGCTATTGACATCTCACCTCTACAAATCTACCGTTACAAATCTACCTTATCAAAACTCTTCAGATAACCACATAAACTATCGTCCTACCTCTGTCAGTGTCCAACCTCAATAAATCTACCTCATCAAAATTCTTCAGATAACTGAATAAACTATCGTCCTATCTCTTTAAAACTAGCTCTCTGAAAATTCTATAGATAACTACTGATGGCCTATCCATATCATAATGGTAAAATACTATTGTAATTAACACCTAAAAGGTAAATTGTAAGCCACTTTGATCCAAAACTTGTTTTTGGATAACAATGGGATACAAGAATGCATAAATAAATAAAAGCTTACTGTGCTATTAATATTTGTTTTAGACAAGCGATCGAATAGCTAGTAATGCACAAAGGGATTTTCCATGGCTCTAACAAGTGCTGTTAGCAGCCACTGAGAACCCCATGCAAATGTATTATAATGTGCTCTTTTGTAGTCTAATATGTATACCATGGGATGCACAGCTCCAGAGCATCATAATTTAACGAGAAAAGTTTACGGCTGCTTTGGAGCTGTTGGAGAGGAGGGAAACACAGGCAGGCAGCTGCAAAAGGCTGCCTGTTTGTTGTTCCAAACTCTTACATCCCGGTGCCCCGCTCCCCAAATTTTTTTTATTTTCCCTGGTGATCCAATGGACCCTGTCACCCCCAATATATATATATTTTTTAATTTCCCTCATGGTCTAGTGGACCGTGACACCCTACGACCTGCCCAAACCTTTTTTTTACAATTTTCCCTGGTGGACCCTGACCTCCCCCATGCATGCACACACCCACCCTTACCCCACCCGCACCCCTCCATGTTGTAACTTTAGAAGGTGGAGGCAAGAGGGCAGGAGCAACAGCTCCTGCCTCCACCCTCCTGGAACAAAATGACAGCACCCAGGCCTTGGCTTAATATTTGGGGCCTCGATTTCATTTTATTTTGTGGGAAATCATATTTAGAAATATCTTCATGATTTTGGGAGTCAAAACAATAACATCACCTAGAGAAAGAGAATATTTTTTTTATTTAAACCTCCTTAATTTTGTAAAGCAGTGTAATAAGTCCATTATGACTCTTATTCTAGCACTGTATTATACTATAAACTTTGCCACAGATTGTACCTGAGCTGAATAGTGAACAAAGCCAGAATCAGGTTGCAGTGATTTGTTGTTAAAACATTTCCAACCTTTCCTTCACATAAGGTAGTAGGAGTCCTGTCAGACAGTACAACAGTGGTGGCCTTTATGAACAAGCAAAGGGGTGCCAAGAGCCCGCAGCTGGTGTGGGAAGCGGCACTCTCCTCTTGGCATGAGTAGAGACCTATGTGACAGCTTTATTGGCAGGCCATATTGCAGTGGTGGAAAACGTCCAAGGGGATTATCTCAATCAACAGGAGATTGAGAATTCTCCAGAAAAATGTTTGCACTGGTCAAGGAAAGATGGGGGATCCCAGTTAAACACCTGATGGCATCAAGATGGAAAGTCAAGCTGCTGTGTTTGTTCAGCCATAGGAGAATGTTAGCAATGTGCAGTATATATAAGCCTGGCTTGCTCAGTTGGCATATGTGTTGTTTCGGTGGCCTTTAGTAAGTAAAGCAATCCGGAGAGCAGCAAGCCGTGTGGGTTTTGTCATTGTGATAGCACTGGCTTATTCATGGTGGCTGTGATATGGGGACCTGAGAAGAATTATGGCAGAAGGACTTCTTTGCCTACCACAAATTAGGGGTCTGCTGAAGAAAGGTCCAGCCTAGATGCTCTGTACTTGCTTACAACTTGACTCTTGAGAGGGCTAGGGGATATTCAACATCGGCAATCTCCAGGATATTAAAGGCTAGGAAGTTTTCAACATCATTAGTGCATATTAAGGTGTGCAGAACATTTGAGGACTGGTGACAGAAGGCGCAAATTCTGCCCTTTAGAAAATGACCCTACAGCTTCCAGCCTTCTTGCAGAAAGGAGCCTGTTACTGAGCTCACTGAAGGTACAGATAGCGGCACTGACATGGTAAAGCAGCACTGTGCAGGGAGATGCAGTAACAACTCACTCAAATGTAGTACTCTTAGGAGAGTTGAACACATTAAGCCCCAGTATGGCTGATGGTTCCCAACTGGGACTTGGTGCTTAGGACATTGATAACACCCCATTTGAGCACTTGAAGAGAGTCTCATTGAAGGATGTATCACAAAGATAACTTTTTTGATAGCCATTTGTTCAGCATGGAGAATATGGGAATTGTAGTTACACTCTTGTAGCCCCATATGTTTAAGGACGGGATTTTATTCTGTCCTATACCGTCATTTCGCCCCAAGGTGGTCTCGCAGTTTCATGTGAACCAATTGATAGAATTATCAACCCTGAAAAACAAGGACATTGAGAGCAAAGGAGGAGACCTTCACCTGCTGGACATGAGGGGAATGATCTGGAGGTATTTGAAAGTGACTGAGCCTTTGAGGAGGAAGGGACAAAGAAAGGTGAAGTAGCATCAATAGCCAGATAGATCTGAGAAGCAATCACAAGGGCCTATATGGTCCGTGACTGTAAAGCACCAGGGAAATTATGAGCCCATTGGATGAGGGCCTGGGCAGCCTGCAGAGAGGAATATAGGCCTATTCCTTGGAAAGATATTTGTAAGGCAGCTACTTGGATATCCTTGAATTCATTTTCAAAACATTACATATTAGACCTACAAGCCAGGGAGTGTACTGTGTTGAGCACAGAAGTATAGAAGGCAGCTATGGATTGCTAAGCTTGAGGACTTCCCCCATTCATCTGACAAGGATGGAGAGGAAGGTGAAATTGTTGGCTAAATTTATTCTCTCAGTCCTGAAAGACTAGTCCATAATCCTACCTGGGGAGACACCAGTACAATCAGGAGTACAGGAAGAAACATAAAAGGATGCTAGAGTAACTGCCTGCGACTCAAGAGCAGCACAAGATGGTGGACATCCAAGGCACTGAGAAAACAGAACTGCCTCCACTGGCCATTAACTATTAAGATAAAGGAGAGGGGCAGAAATGGATTCTAAATGCGTACAAGTGAAGGTGGGATACAGGAGTACTTGTTGGTTCCCTGATACACTGAGCAGCTTGGCCGTCTCCACCTGCAGGAAGGAGAAGAATTCACCATTTACTGGGACTGGTCTGATCCAGTCACCATGGTACCAATCTTCTATTGCTGCTTGGCACAGACCACGTATTTCTCGAGAAACTGACACAAGTGCACTCAGCACCAGTCAACAAGTGTTACAGTTGTGACAGTAGGTACACTCCCCACTGAGTGCCTGAAGCTGCGACACTAGTTCTACCAATAGTACAGCAAAGGTGACTGAACCACAAACAGGTGATACTCTGTGTAATTTAAAAAATCTTTATTCTCAACATCCAAGACTTGACACGGGCCATGTTTCGGCCACTAGGCCTGCATTAGGAGTCTAAAATACAAACATGTATATAAACCACCATGGGGCTCGTTCTTGAAAGAGAAAAACATCCAAAAAAGTGGCATAAAGCACCATTTGGACTATTTGTTTTTTTCAAAATGTCTAAATCAGTATTTATCTATGCAATTTGTCTGCAGGGCGTCCAAATCAGAAGGTGGCGTGTCAGGGGCGTTTCAAAGGAGGGATTAGGGCACGTCTAACACTTGGATGTTTTACAGCCGTAATTGAACAAAACAAAAATGGCCAGGACTAAAACCAAGACGTTTTGGTCTAGATCTGTTTTCAGAACGAATAAGGCACAAAAAGGTGCCCCAAATGACACTGGAGTGAATCAGGCATGACCCCCTCCTACCCCCCCCCCCCAAAAAAAAAATTGAATAAAAATATGGCTTACCAGCCTCTGACAGCAGCAGATGTTAGTCAGGTCTATTAGAGCAGCATGCAGGTCCCTGGTGTAGTATAGTCGGTGCAGTACACCGTGGGGGACCCAGGTCCCTATCTCCCTCTACCTGTCACACTTGTGGTGGAAACTGTGACCCCTCCCAAAGTCACCAATACCCTACTGTACCCACAAATAGGTACCCCCTTCACCCATAAGGGCTATTGTAGTGAGGGACAGTGTGTTTTTGGTGAGTTTTGGAGGGTTCAGGGGACAAGATAAGGGAGCAAAGGTGAGATGTCCACCTGGGAGTATTTTCATGAAGTGCACAGAAGTGCCCTCTAGGGTGCCCCATTGCACTCCTGGGATGTCTGGGGGACCAGTCTACTAAAAATGCTGGCGGCTCCTACATCCCAATGGCACGAATCTCGACGTTTTGCACTTAATTCAGTTTTCTTTTTTGAAAATGGACAAAAAAAAAAACGTCCAAAGCACAAAACCTTGCTCAAAACAGTATTTTTGAAAAAAAAAAAAAGACATTTCATTTTTTTGAAAATTACCTTATTTCCTGTTTGGATTTTGGACGTTTTGTGCAAAATATCCAAAGTTGGACTTAGATGTCATATCGAAAATGCCCCTCGATAAATTTTGGAAAAATACATACTGAAAATTAATAAGCACTAAGAATTAAAAACTAATAAATATATTGCAAAGCACAGACCATTTGGAGAACATAAAGTAAAATAAAGCTCATAAATTGAAGATAGTTTAGGGCCATGTTTACTAAGTCGCGCTAGCATTTTTAGTGTGTTCTAAAATTAGTGTGCGCTAAATGCTAGAATCGCCCATATGTCCCTATGGGCACCAGTGTTTAGCGTGTCCTAATCGTTAGCGTGCACTAAAAATGCGAATGCACCCTTAGTGCTGCTTAGTAAACAGGGCCCTTACAGTAAAAGGGAAGAAACCGAATATCTAGCCAAACCCTCTGTGATCGTCATAAGCCTCATCAAGTATGGTTTGATAAAAGATAATAGAAAAGTGTGTACATAAACATAAAGCAAAACAATGAAAAAAAGAATAAAAAGAAGGAATTAAAGGACCAGCAGATGAGGTTTATGACGTTCATGGGTGGTTTGGCCAGATACATTTAGCACATTTTCTAACATGTTGAAAGACTTGATTCTCACCAGTCACTTTTTATGATTTTGTTTACGTAAGTGAGATACTGGCTTACATATACATCCTATTCAGGTATTTATTGTGGTTTATGTATTGTATTTTAACCATCCTGTAGGGTTGATATTACATTGTTTTAATATTTTTATTCTTATTTACAAATTTGTTTTAATTGCTTATTTATTGATAATCATGTAAGTTAAAATAGCTTATTTGATTATATTAGATTTTTAATATTTCATATATATGTTTTAAAGCATTTGTGTTTTAAGTATTTGTGTTGTAGTAAGTGTTTACGTATAAGATGTTAGGAACTTGCAGTGCTTTCCAGTTTGGCTATTGCATGAATTAGAAGAACAGCGGTTGCATATGTTTGCATACAATGAGGATAGGGTTTCCTTAGCATGGTGATAAAATGTTTATATATAATTTTTTTTGTGTGTAGTATATATGTTTTATCTCTTAGCAATACATTGTACTATTTGTCCAGTTTCTTTCCCTTTACTCTTACCCACCTGTTTACTAGGCTGCACTAGTGGCTGCTGTGTGCTAATGCCGACACAACCCGTTCATGGCTTAATAAACAGTGTTATCTTTAATTGATGAGCTTTTTTACTTTATGTTCTTCAACTGGTCTGTACTTTGCAATATATTTAATTATTAGTTTTTAATTCTTAGTGCTTATTAATTTTCAGTATGTTTTAAGTCCAGTATCTATGGTGCTTTATATATATGTTTGTATTTTAGTCTCCTTATGCAGGCCTGGTGCCCGAAATATGGCCTATGTCGAGTCTTGGATGTTGAGAATAAAGATCTTTTAAATCACATAGAGTGCCATCTGTTTGTGGTTCAATCACCTTTGCTGTGTTGTTGGTACTTTAGTAGACCCGCGAGGGTTTGTTCTTCTATTCTTTCTTCTGACACTGCTTCCACGGCATGTTCAGCCATGGCTGAGCTGAGGAGCAGGAGATAGATTGTGCAAATGATCCTAGGTCAGCTGGCTGACAGACTGTGCGCAATGCTGCCACTGAGCCACTAGTCCAGCTATCTGTTTAAATTCATTTCCAAAATATGGCAGTAGAAACAGACTGGGAATATAATTGCAGTATAGGGCACCTGTGTCATTTTCCATCAGTGCATAAAGCATTCCATTGAAATTATGGGCAGTGTTCAGGTATAATTAGCTGTGCCATATCGGGAGCCATGCCAGCATTGCCGCTGGTGGAAGGTGAGAGGAAGGAAAGAGGCTGTGTTGTTGGCATTGGTCCATTTGCTGTAAAACTGGACTGGAGCCTGAAGGAACCATAACGATAGTGTACTTATCTACCTACATTAAATCTGCATAGAACAGGTTGGACTTTGTTTCATGGAAGAGCCTTTGGAGGCGGGGAATTGGGTGTTTGATGTCAGACAGTTTACAGTGGCAGAAACATCAGAAAAGCTACCTGATGTATGTAAAGCTGCAGCAGACTGGGTTTGTTGAAGTTGGAATAGTGAAATCTGTGAAGGAAGCTTACGCCCTACCAGATGACGATTATAGGCTCTATTCGGTAAGAGTTTTGTTTTACATTAATGATAATAAATTAATATTTATGTCATGCTGAAGTGCCATTGTGTAGAAGTCATACAGTTTTTACATGAGGTTAAGCACGCTGATGAACAGGTCACTCTTCAAAAGCAACTTGTCTGGATAACAGCACCTGTTATCCAGATAAATGCTACTGACTGGTCTATTCAGGAATGCTATCCAGACAGTGCTTCTGAGTATTCGTACAGACCACATCTACACAAAGTGGATAGTGCTAGAGTAGAGCTTATGAGTAGCCAGAACTTATTTGGATAATGGCAATATTCAGCCACTACCTGGAGAACTTAAGGCAGATAAAAAGCAGACTGAATGTTGCCACCAACTGAATAAGCTCCGGCACTGACCACCTTATCCGTATATTTAGCAGTGGCCATAACTGGATAGTGACATGGAATATCTAGATCAGAAGTTTTCAACCCAGTCCTCGGGGCACACTTAGTAAGGTGCGGCTTTTAGATAGAATCTAGATATATTTGACTGCTGCCTTCTAATATATGTCTAATGTAATCTGGAGTTTGTATGCTCCAATTATGGCCCATGAAAGGGCCACCCACTATGGTTTACAACGAAGAAAAATAAATATATGCTAAAAATGACAGAATATATATATATACATATACTCACACATTCATTCTGTAGATTGTGGCTGGGAGAAAGCTTGTAGGACAGGTGCATTTGTGTGGCTCAAGTCGTTTTTCATTTGTGCCACCAAAAAAGATAAGAACTGGAGCATTTTGCTAGATTCTGTTTTCAAATAAGAAATCTGAGATTTTGGCTTTCTTTCTGCTATTCATTGCCACTACCAGCTGTTGCTACAACATCCCATGAAGGCTGTAATTTTGGCTTCCTGCAGAACTGATGATGCTTACTCAGGGCTTGATTTGCTGGATAGTAAGAGAAACACACTTCTTCAGAAATGATCAAATGTATTGTTCTAATTTATTCATCACTGAGCATCCAGTACAGTCAGGTCTGGGAAAGAAGCTCTAATTGCAGTCCGATAATATTTAAAATGGATAGCACCCTTTTCACATACCACCCCCCCCCCCCCACCTTACTCATTCTTACAGGGCCCTGGATGTCTTGCTTGTCAGGATTGCTTGATTGGGTTCCAGAGTTTGCAGAAAAAGATACATCAATGTCATCATTATTTTTTCTGTTGCTGTCTTTTGATGTAATTTGTTACAAAATCTGAATAGATTTGTCATGTGCAGTTTAGCATTCCCGTACTGGAAACTCTAGTTTGTGAATTAGCAGAGGCTTAAGGTGTGGAAAGTGGCAAGAACAACAGCCTGTCCAAGGCAAACAGGGTTACATCCTGGGCAGGAAGTGCTTTCTTATTTTCAAGGGCATCATAGGAGGTTTGAGTTATGTGTTTGCTGGGAACTGAAGTGATATCCTGTGATGAATGCCGAGAATGGGGATCCCTGGAGATACAGGAGGATCTCATCCCAACTTTCTCTGGCCTTTTGAGCAAGTCACTTTGGTATTCTATGCAGTGTTCTCCCCAGAAATTTGTGCAACAAAGGAAAAAATAAATAATATTGAAAACAAAAATTCCATATTGGCTAATCTAATTTATTTAAACATATATAGATAGATATATTTTAAACTCCCCTTCCCACAGGTTTCCTCTGTTATTGTATATATGTCATACTGAATGGTTTCTGATCTTCAAGCAACATGTGGGGGTCTTTTACTAAAGCTTAGCTCGAGTTACCTGCAGCAGGGCCCATTTTATTTCTATGGGCCCTGCTGCAGATAACTCGATCTAAGCTTTAGTAAAACACCCCCTGTAATTGTAGACAAAAGGAACCCAAGCAAATATTTAAGATGGTTTTTTACATTATTACTTCATTTATTTAAGGAAGAAAGTATAGAGCCAATAAATATTTCTGAAATTACTACAAACAGCAAACACTGGCGTGCAAAGTTTCTCTTCCTCAATACTTTTTAGCTGCCTTTAGGCATTGCTGAGGAAATGGTGCTGTCTGTTTTGAACACTCGGTTCACAATTAGGTGTAAGTGCCCTGTTGGACCCTAATAAGTATGTGCCCATTTTATATGTATTAGTATGTATGTCTTTGAAACTTATTAATGTTTTAGTCCTTTTGAGGTTTATGTTTTCCATTTATTATTGAGTATCTTTTAAATGGGCTAACCTGTTTGGGTTTTATTTATTGATTTGATATTGATTAGTCTATCTATTTTTGTGCCCTTAAAGGTTTATGATTTTCATTGTAGTAATATATAAGTACATAAGCATTGCCATACTGGGACAGACCAAAGGTCCATCAAGCCCAGCATCCTCTTTCCAACAGTGCCCAATTCAAGTTACAACTACCCAGCAAGATCCCAAAACACTACAATACATTTTATGCTGCTTATCCTAGAAATAAGCAGTGGATTTTCCCCAAGTCCATTTTAATAATGGTTTATGGACTTTTCTTTTAGGAAGCTATCCAACCCTTTTAAAAATCCCGCTAAGCTAACTACTTTTACTACATTCTCTGGCAAAAAATTCCAGAGTTTAATTACACGTTGAGTGAATAATATTTTCTCTGATTCATTTTAAATTTACTACTTTGTAGCTTCATTGCATGCCCCCTAGTCCTAGTATTTTTGGAAAAAGTAAACAAGCAATTATTTTATAGACCTCTATCATATCTCACCTTAGCCGTCTTTTCTTTAAGCTGAAGAGCCCTAGCTGCTTTAGCCTTTCCCATCCCTTTATCATTTTCGTCACCCTTCTCTGTACCTTTTCTAATTCCACTATATCTTTTTTGAGATGTGGTGACCAGAATTGCACACAATATTCGAGGTGCAGTCACACCATGAAGCGATATAAAGGCATATTTAGATTGTAAGCTCTTTTGAGCAGGGACTGTCTCTTTGTATCAGGTGTTCAGTGCTGCGTGTAGTGTACAGTTGTGGGTAGTGGGTTTTAGGGGGGGTTGGGGGGCTCAGCACACAAGATAAGGGAGCTATGTTCCTGGGAGCAATTTCTCAAGTTCACTGCAGTGCCCCCTAGGGTGCCCAGTTGGTGTCCTGGCATGTCAGGAGGACCAGTGCACTACAAATGCTGGCTCCTTCCACGACCAAAGGGCTTGCATTTGGTAGTTTCTGAGATGGACGTCCTTGGTTTCCATTATCACCGAAAATCAGAAACGACCAAGTCTAGGGACCACCATCTCTAAGGACGACCAAAATTTCACGTCCCCAACCGTATTATCGAAACGAAAGATGGACGTCCATCTTGTTTCAATAATACGGGGTTTCCCCGCCCCTCCATCGTGATGTTTTGCGAGGACGTCCTCAACAAAACTTGGACGTCCCTTGCGATTATGCCCCTCTATATACCATTTATACCATCTACTATGTCTTTCTTTCCCTTACAGATCCTAAGTACTTGTCCAATGCTTTCTTGAATTACTTTTCATTTTCACCACTTTTACTGGGAGGACATTCCACACATCTACCATCCTTTCCATAAAATATTTTCTTAAATTACTCCTGAACCTATCCCCTATCTGTTGCCTTTCTTCCAAAGTATACATATTGAGAATTTAAGTCAGACCCATATGCTTTATGACAAAGACCACTCACCGTTATAATAGCTGCCCTTTGGACTGCTCCATCTTGTTTATATCTTTTCAAAGTTGTGGTCTCCAGAATAGTACCTGGCACTCTGACTGGAGTCTCACCAGAGACCTATACCGAGGCACTATTGCTTGCTTTTTCTGCTGGCCGTTCTTCTGCCTGTGCTCCCAGTCATTCTTCTGGGAGTGGAAGAGTTGCCTAGTGGTTAGTGCAGTGGACTTTGATCCTGGGGAGCTGAGTTTGATTCCCACTGCAGCTCCTTGTGACTCTGGACAAGTCACTTGCCCCAGGTATAAATAAATACTGCTTTGAATGTAGTTGCAAAAAAAACATAGAAAGGTGGTATATATCAAGTCTCATTCCCTTTTTGATAAGAACATAGAACATAAGAGTAGCAATACTGGGTCAGACCAATAGTCCGACTAGCCCAGTATCCTGTTTTCCAAACAGTGGCCAAGCCAGGTCACAAGTACCTGGCAGAAACCCAAATTGTGGCAACACTCCATACTACATATCCCAGGACAAGCAGTTGTTTCCCATGTCTATCTCAGACTATGGACTTTTCCTCCAGGAATTTGGCCAAAACCTTTTTTAAACCCAGATACACTAACCGCTGTTACCACATCCTCTGGCAAAGAGTTCCAGAGCTTAACTATTCGTTGAGTGAAAAAATATTTCTTCCTATTTGTTATAAAAGTATTTCCATTTAACTTCCTTAAGTGTCCCCTAGTCTTTGTACTTTTGGAACAAGTAAAAAATTGATTTACTTCTACTCGTTTTACACCACTCAGGATTTTGTAGACCTTAATCATATCTCCCCTTATCCATCTCTTTTCCAATCTGAAGAGCCATAACCTCTTTAGCCTTTCCTCATACGAAAGGAGTTCCATCCCTTTTATCATTTTGGTCGCTCTTCTTTGAACCTTTTCTGATTCCGCTGTATCTTTTTTTAGATACGACGACCAGAACTGAACGCAGTACTCAAGGTGCGGACACACAATGGAGCAATACAAAGGCATTATAGTATTTTCAGACTTATTCACCATCCATTTCCTAATAATTCCTAGAATCCTGTTTGCTTTTTTGGCTGTCACTGTACACCGAGCAGAAGATTTCAGCGTATTTTCTACAGTGACACTCAAGATCTTTTTCTTGAATGCTGACCCCCTAAGGTGGACTCTAGCATCAGATAACTATGATTCAGATTATTCTTTGCAATGTGCATCACCTTACATTTGAACACATTAAATTTCATTTGCCATTTGGACGCTCAGTCTTCCAATTTATTAAGGTCTTCCTGCAATATTTCATAGTTTGCACATGTTTTAACAACCTTGAATAGTTTTGTATCATCTGCAAATTTGATCACTCACTCGTCGTTCTGATTTCCATATCATTTATAAATATGTTAAATAGCACCGGTCCCAGTACTGATCCCTGTAGCACTCCACTGTTCACCCTCCTCCATTGAGAGAAATGAACATTAATCCTATCCTCTGTTTTTTTTTCTCAATAACCAATTCCTAATCCACACCAGAACCTTGCCTCCTATCCCATGACTCTTTAATTTTCTCAGGAGTCTCTCATGAGGATCTTTATCAAAAGCTTTCTGAAAATCTAGATATACTACATCAACCGACTTACCTTTATCCACATGTTTATTCACGCCTTCAAAGAAATGAAGCAGATTGGTGAGGCAAGACTTCTCTTGGCTGAATCCATGCTGACTCTGTCCCATTAAACTATGTTTGTCTATGTGTTCTGTAATTTTATTCTTTATAATAGTGTCCACTATTTTGCCCGGCACTGATGTCAGGCTTACCAGTCTATAATTTTCCGGATCACCCATAGAACCCTTTTTAAAAATCGGCATCACATTGGCCATCCTCCAATCTTCAGGTACTACAGACGATTTTAACGACAGGTTACATATTATTATTATTATAATTATTATTTGTTGCATTTGTATCCCACATTTTCCCACCTATTTGCAGGCTCAATGTGGCTTACATAGTACCGTGATGGCGAACACCAATTCCGGTGTCAGAAATACATAGTGGTAATTGCGTTAAAGTTCAAGAGTAACAGAGTGTCTTAGGTAGAAGGAGACATATTACTAACAGCAGATCAGCAATTTCATGCTTGAGTTCTTTGAGTACCCTTGGATGTATGCCATCAGGTCCAGGTGATTTACTCGTCAATTTGGCGCAGTACATCTTCCAGGTTCACCAAGATGTCTTTCAGTTCTTCCGCATCATCACCCTTGAAAACTATTTCCAGTACAGGCAGATCTCTTACATCTTCTTCCGTAAAGACAGAAGCAAAGAATTCATTCAGTTTCTCCGCTATGGCCTTGTCCTCCATGAGCACCCCTTTTGCTCTTTCATGATCTAACGGTCCCACTGATTCTCTCGCAGGCTTTCTGCTTCTATGTACCTGAAAAAATTGTTACTGTGAGTCTTAGTCTCTGCAGCAAGTTTCTCTTCATATTCTTTTTTAGCCTTCTTTATTAATGCTTTGCATCTGACTTGCCATTTCTTATTTTGCTTCTTATTTTCTTCATTTGGGTCCTTTTTCCATTTTTTGAAGGACAATCTTTTGGATGTAATGGCTGCTATTACTTCACCTTTTAACCATGCTGGCTGACATTTTCTCTTCTTTCTACCTTTGCACATACATGGAATGCATCTGGACTGGGCTTCCAAGATTGTATTTTTGAATAACGTCCGATTTAGTGTCCTAACCTTTGCAGCCGATCCTTTCAGTTTCTTTTTAACCATTTCCTCATGTTATTATAATCGCCCTTTTGAAAATTAAATGCAGATACAGTAGATTTCCTTTGTGGGTTCATCCTTGATAGTAGCTCAAACTTGATCATGTTATGATCACTGTTTCCTAGGGCACCCAACACTGCCAGCTCTTGCACTGTGCCGTGCACGCTACCAAGGACCAGATCCAAAATGGCTTCCCCTCTCATCGATTCCTGGAACAGCTGCTCCAAGAAGCTGTCGTTTATTACATCTAGAAATTTTGTCTCCATGGCACTCCCTGATGTAACATTTATCCAGTCTTTACCAGGGTAATTGAAATCACCCATTATTATAGCATTGCCCAATTTGCCAGCTTTCCTAATCTCTGTAAACATTTCTTCATCCATTTGTTCTGTCCCGGCTGACGGTAGTACAGCCCTACAAGAATACTCCTTCCCTTCCCACATGGAATTTCTATCTATAATGATTCCGTGCTGCTATCCGTGTCATGTGGAATGTTTATTTTATTTGACTCAATTCCATCTTTAACATATAGCGCAACCTCCCCTCCAATTTGATCCTCTCTATCATTGCGATACAATTTGTACCCTAACACAGTGTCCCATTGATTGTCCTCTTTCCACCAAGACTTTGAGATGCCTATTATATCTACGTCATCATTTAGTGCTATATATTCTAGCTCTTCCATCTTATTTTTTAGGCTTCTAGCATTTTGTATACAGACACTTCAAATTGTGTATTTTTATTTTGATCTACAAGCTTCTTAGAAGTTGAAGGGGATAATGCGCATCCTTTATTATGCTCTCTCATTAAGCACACCTGGCTTACTTTCAGCATTGTTGAAACCTGTCTACTAGGACTCCCTAAATGTTCTTTTCCCATAGTATCCTTCAAGGATACTCCACACCGAACCGTGTGCTTCTGGGCGACTGTCAGCTTTCCCCCCATTCTAGTTTAAAAGCTGCTCTATCTCCTTTTTAAAAGTTATGCCAGTAGCCTGGTTCCATCCCGGTTAAGGTGGAGCCCCTCCTTTTGGAACAGTCTCCCCCTTTCCCAGAATGTCACCCAATTCCTAGCAAATCTAAATCCCTCATCTCTGCACTGTCGTCTCAAGACTTTGGAGCTCTGCCTGCCATATGGGTCTGTGCGTGAAATGGGGAGCATCTCTGAAAATGGTACCCTGGAGGATGATCTGGACTTCAGCTTTCTACCTAAGAGTCTAAATTTGGCTGCCAGAATTTCCTCTCCACATTTTCCTATGTCATTGGTACCCACATGTACCAAGACAGCTAGCTCCTCCCCAGCACTTTCTAAGATTCTATCTAGGTGATGCGTGAGGTCCACCACCTTTGCACCAGGCAGGCAAGTCACCAGGTGATCCTCACGTCCACCAGCCACCCAGCTATCTATATACCTAATGATCGAATCACCAACTACAACAGCTATCTTAACCCTTCCGCTTGGGCAGAAGTTCTTGGAGACCTATCTTGGTGCGAAGATAGTACATCCCCTGGTGGGCAGGTCTGGTCCTAGCTACAGGAATGCTTCCTACTTCACCAGGGTGATGCTCTCTTTCTAAGACACCTCCCTCCTCCAAGGCAGCACAGGGGCTGCCAGAGTGGAGGTGGGACTTCTCTACAGCATCCCTGTAGGTCTCCTCTATGTACTTCTCTGTCTCCCTCAGCTCGACCAAGTCTTCTACTGTAGCCTCAAGAGAACAGACCCGTTCAATGAGAGATAGGAGCTCTTTGCATCGGGCACACACATATAACCGCTCACCAACTGGGAGATAATCATACATGTGACACTCCATGCAAAAGACTGGATAGTACCCCTCTTGCTGCTGGACTGCTGTCTCCATCTTAGTATTTTTGAGATTTTCAATAATTTAAAACTTGATAAGGTATTAAGGATATTAGCCTAATATAAAAAATGTCTTTAGCTTATATGATATATTGTGTGCTTTATTTAGTGTTTTCTTCTTAGAAAGTAATGAACTGTAATTAAAACTCTGTTAGAGCACTCCTCGCTTGTTAACCTAATTACAGTAACTGACTTTAAATGAAGAGTTGTGCTAGGGGTGGGTGGAAGTTGCCTTTTCTACCTTTTTGGCTACTTTAAGATTATCAGATAAGATCACCCCCAAGTCCTGCCTTTCTTTCATGCAAGAAGTACTTCACCCCCTATGCTATACTACATCTATTTTTTGTTTGTTTTTTTTACAGACTAATACATAACCCTGCATTTTTTAGTATTAAATCTTAGATGCCTAATTCTACTTGTTTCACACTTTGCTAGATCCATCCTCATTTTATTGACATAGATCATGCTAACAGACTACCTGGCCCTGGTTGCATGTGCAGAGAGCATAGATAGACCCTCATGGAGTACTAGTTAGTTTACTATGTTCTCCTTTCCTCCAGCAATTTGGCTTACAGAATGTGCATCGAGGAGATGTTGTTCACCTCTGTGCTGGGCTGTAAGAAAACTCCAAGATGTTCAGACAGAAAGTAAAAGTGATTTGAAAGCCTTAAGCTAGATAGCTGGCATGGACTGAAGTGAAAATAGTGCACATAGAATCGCAAAGATTACCAAACCTAGCTGCCAGTAAGTGGTGGAGCTTTACAAGGTGCTGAACAAGCGAGGTATTATTTTCCCGAGTGAATTGTTTTATTCTTTTCAACAATGAGAAGCCAGACAGTTGAACTACTGTAGCCAGGAGGAATAGAGCAGTGAGGTACAGAAAGCACTTCCCTGTCCCTTCTCCTCTACAGCTCTGCCAATGCACCATGTACGCCTGAGGGAATCCTTAGCAAAGAATGACAAATTCTACATGCAATATTTTAGAATCCTGCAAAGTTTGGCAGGCTGTATTTGCCCACATAAAACAATATAATCAGTGCAAGGTTAAAAGTATTTGGATTTAGCAAACACCTTTCTCAACAGTAGCTCAAGGCAAGTTAAATTTAGCTATAGTAGGTATTTGCCTGTCCCCAGAGGACTTACAATATGTTTGTACCAGAGGCAATGATGCCAAACACTTTACAGTTTTTATGCAGAATTCCCCCATTATGAGTTCTGGCCTCCCCCTCCCCCTTATACCCCATGCTCTACCACTCCATTTCTTCATCCACCCCTTCTTTCAAATTGATCTTCCCCAGCCAAGTTCCTTTTCTCTGTCTTCCCCTTTCAGGCTCAGACCCCTCATCTCGGCTTTCTCACGCTCCCCTATCCCCTCCCAGTAACAGCCCTACTACCAATTCTCATTGTCCATTCCCCCTCACTCAGCAAGACCCCCAACTCCCTTTGCTTTGGCCTGGCAGCTCACTCTTGCTCTTCCTCTTTCAGGATCGCTGAGTTGCTTTGCTTCTATTTTTGGCTGTGTGTTCCAGTGCCTCTACTGTAGCCTCTTTGTTTTCCAGCTTGCGCAGCTGATGCTACTTCTCTTTGCTTTATTTTCACAGGGCTAGATACTGATGCTGACACTTCATCTCTTCAGACTATGTGGCCATTGGTGCTGTTCCTTAGTCCTGTGCTGAATTCTGTGCAAATTGTGAATTGTATGTGTTGTGTGGAATTTCCCCAGGAGTAACCTCATTCCTGCCCTACAGCTACCCCCTACTTTCCTAGGGCCAAAGCCTTCTTTATCTCTGTAAAAGGTAGCAAACTGTATAGCATATTTTTCCACTAACACCCACAGTTTCACTCAGCCCCAGCCTTCCTCCTCCTCTCTAGCTATATTGGGAGTGAGCCCCCATATCTTGCAGTATATGGGAGGAAGTGAACCTCTGTACTCATCTCGAGCTGCATATTGAAATGAGTGAGACGCCATATGTTGCAGTCATTGAAAACTAAGTCCTTCTTGTTTACTGCGCTGTAGCATTGCTAAGGGCCTGGTGAGTGCAGGTCTTCTGCAGCAGGGATTGTGAAAGCTTCTGGCTGTCTCCTTTCTACTCCCTTACTGTGATGGCATGTCGCAACTCCAGACACATTATCTCTTTCTGGGCAGCTGGAAGGAGGTTGACTTTCTTGGCTTGGATTCATCAGTTCATTTAATTTCTTCTTTTATTGAGTCCTTACATAAGGATATCCATACTGGGTCAGACCAATGGTCCATCTAGCCCAGTATGCTGCTTCCAACAGTGGCCAATCCAGGTCACAAGTATCTGGCAGAAACCCAGTTAGTAGCAACATTCCATGCGACCAATCCCGGGGTGAGAAGTGGCTTCCTCCATGTCCATCTCAATAACAGACTATGGACTTTTCCCCCAGGAACTTGTCCAAATCTTTTTTATACCCAGATACGCTAACCGCCATTACCACATCCTCTGGCAACGAATTCCAGTGCTTAACTATTCTTTGAGTGAAAAAATATTTTCTCCTATTTGTTTTAAAAATATTTCCATGTAATTTGATTGAGTGTCCCCTGTTTTAAATTCATCCAAAACCCTTCATGCAGTTTCTATGGCAGTTTCGGCTGAAACTGAAAAAGAGCAGTTTCAGTTGGCCTCTAATGTCAGAGCCAGAATTGCTCTTTGTACTTTTTTAAAGAGTGAAAAATCGATTCATTTTTACCTGTTCTACTTCACTCAGGATTTTCTAGACCTCAATCATATACCCCTTCAGCCGTCCCTTTTCCAAGCTGAAGAACGACATACCAATTCAGATAAGGACATTGTCCCACTACAGAACTTTCAGTAAAATGCTGAAAGCCTACCTATTTGAAAAACATGTCTTACAAATCACAGAATAACTAATATGGGCCAACACATAACAGTCAGCTGATAGTTAAGGTCAATCTCTATCTATTTGTCAACTTCACCCTGTAACTTCCAAAAATGTACCTCATTTGTTAATGTAAGTCGCATAGAACTCTACATGGAATTATTGGCGATTAATAAGAAAAAAAAGTTAAGTAACCTCTTTAGCTTTTCCTCATATCATTTTGGTCGCTCTTCTTTGAAACTTTTCTAATTCCACTATATCTTTTTTGAGATATGGTGACCAGAATCGAATGCAATGAACAAGGTGATGTCACACTATGGAACGATACAGAGGCATTATAATATTCTTGGTCTTATTTTGCATCCATTTCCTAATGATTCCTAGTATCTTGTTTGCTTTATTGGCTGCCACCACATACTGAGCAGATTTCAGCATATTGTCTACAAACGGGCTTATTTTCAAAAGAGAAGAACGCCCATCTTTCGACACAAATCGGAAGATGGATGTCCTTCTCCCAGGGTCATCCAAATCGGTATAATCGAAAGCCGGTTTTGGACGTCTCCAGCTGCTTTCCGTCGCAGGGACGGCCAAAGTTCAAAGACCCATAATCGAAAGAAACAAGGACATCCCTGACGAACACTTGGACGACTTTACCTGGTCGTGTTTTTCTTACAACCAAGGCACAAAAAGGTGCCCAAAATGACCAGATGACCACCGGAGAGAATCGGGGATGACCTCCTGTTACTCCCCCAGTGGTCACTAACCCCCTCCCACCCTCAAAAAATACCTTTCAAAATATTGATTGCCAGCCTCTAAGCCAGCCTCAGATGTCATACTCAGGTCCATGACAGCAGTATGAAGGTCCCTGGAGCAGTTTTAGTGGGTGCAGTGCACTTCAGACAGGCGGACCCAGGTCCATCCCCCCCACCTGTTACGTTTTGTGGAGGAAACAGCGAGCCCTCCAAAACCCACCAGAAACCCACTGTACCCACAACTAGGTGCCCCCCTTCACCTGTAAGGGCTATGGTAGTGGTGTACAGTTGTGGGTAGTGGGTTTTAGGGGGGTTTGGGGGGCTCATCAGACAAGGTAAGGGAGCTGTGTTCCTGGGAGCAATTTCTGAAATCCAGTGCAGTGCCCCCTAGCGTGTTCAGTTGGTGTCCTGGCATGTCAGGGGGACCAGTTCACTAGAAATGCTGGCTCCTCCCACGACCAAATGGCTTGCATTTGATCGTTTCTGAGATGGACATCCTTAGTTTCCATTATTGCTGAAAATCAGAAATGATCAAGTCTAGGGACGACCAAATTTAAGGATTTGGACGTCCTTGATCGTATTATCGAAACAAAAAATGGACGTCCATCTTGTTTCAAAAATACGGGTTTCCCCGCCCCTGGATCGGGACGTTCTGCGAGGACATCCAAATCGAAACGAGGACGTCCCTTTTGATTATGCCCCTCAATGTCACCTAGATCTTTTTCTTGAGTGCTGACTCTTTATAATAGTTTCCACTCTTTTGCCCAGCACTGAAGTCAGGCTTACCAGTCCTTGATTCAGTTTTGTTCAAGGAGGAATGAAGTGTGGCTGATTTGCAGAAGCATAGATCCTTTATTCTTCCCTTTCTTTTTGAACATGGAATAGGAGATTAGGCTTGAGGACAGCAAAGCGTTTCCTGGAAAATCACTGAGAAAAAGCAAAAGTGTAGTAAGGAAAAACAGGTTTGTCATAGAAGTCTCAAATCCAATTTTAAGTATCAAATTCCACTTTTTGTTTTAATTTATTATCATATCAATTATTAGAACTTGCATTTCTACTGCACCTTTCATACAAACTAGATGCTAATGCACTTTGCAATCCCAGCACTGGAGAACCATCAGTGCATCTTCGAAATGAGCTACATGTGCAAATGAACAGATCTGAACTGTGGTTTCAGCTCTTTGCAGCTGAGGTCCAATGGCCCAGTGCCGATGTTGGCATAAAATTGAGATGGTCTGTGTGGTTTTGGCCTGGGAATGCTGTGCCAGTGGCCTGTGATCCTTCTCCACCCCAAACCCCAGTCACACTGCTCCCATGTATATATCGCAGGCCTCCAGCATCAACAATCTGCAATCATCTTCTAGCTGAAATTATGTAAAGTACATTTTACTTGGAATGAACATACACAGTTTTTCAAATATTGGGCCAACATAAATTTTCACAAACAAAGCAACAATTAGACATTCTATTTTAAATAGTTTGAAACTTGAGGAGGGAGTACACAGACCTCTGGCATTAACTGGAGCGTTTTTAGAATACCCTATGGTAGAGCACAGGCCATCTCAGCGCATATATGCCACTAACAAGCTAACTAAGCCATGTATTTTTGGCTTTTACAATGCCTTCATTATATTAAATGTTCCTTTCCATTGTTTCATCCATGGGGATGTTGGAGGATTGTGGCTTAGAAAGTCTAGGGCCAGGCTATGCAGAGTAACTTTGTTAGACTAAAGGTTTAGCCTTGAAAGCAGACTTGTTTGTGGTTCTGAAGAGCTGGAGTTGCCACTAGGAAACACGTCTCCATTCACGTTTAAAGTTGCCACTGTCTGTGTCTATCACAGCAATCCATGTGATATTGTTGGAATCTTCAAAATCTGACTGGGAAGCCATTATCAACTGATGTTATGAGTAGATTAACAGAGGAAGCATATTAGAGATGCTTCTTAACAGGATCTGTTCTCAGTATAATTTCCCAGTCAGAACTGAAGAGGCTTCAGCTGTCCCTTTATGTCACTGAAATTCACATTGGCCCTGGATCTAGGTTGACTGGTGCTCTTGTGAAAACTGAAATTAGGGCCTCTCACCCCTTCGGTAGATGCAGCTCTAGACCTATGCCTCATCCAGTGGCTCCAGTACTTTGCCCCTCTTTCTATCAACCTAGAATCCCCTTCTGTCTTCTCTTCCCTCTGTCATTATCCCCTAAAACTGCTCTGTTCTTCCCTGCCCATGTGATATACTAGGACACAGGAGTTGGGGTGGAGGGGAGTCAGCATGGTAGTGCCCATCTTCTGCATGGCAGTCTGTGTGGCTATAGGTTGCACTTTTCAAAAACTGGCCCTGACTCTCTTCACATGAAACTAATCTTCTTATGTACTTTACTGTGTCTTTGCAGAATCCTTTTTGCAAAATAGTAGGAAATAAAACAACTGCATAAAATAATTGTCCTGTCCTGTTAGCTTCTGCCTGAAAATAAAATTGAAACTTGTTTTTTAACCACCTATGTTTATTTTTATTAAGGAAGCATCTGCACAAAATATTAGTTCTGATCTAATTTGTTACTGGAAAGGTTTATAAAATAGGTGATAGACTCTTCTATGCAAAGCTGGCTGCTTCAGGGAAAAACCAAAAGCATAGCAGGATAACAAAAGCCTGTGTATATAAACATGGGTGTATATGTATTAATCAGATATACAGAAAGGGAAAGAAGATGGGACTTTATATACTACCTTTTTGTGGTTACAATCAAAGCAGTTTACATATTATATACAAGTACTTATTTTGTACCTGGGGCAATGGAGAGTTAAGTGACTTGCCCAGAGTCACAAGGAGCTGTAGTGGGAATTGAACCCAGTTCACCAAGATCAAAGTCTGCTTCTTTAACCACTAGTCTACACCTCTACTGACTTGCTGGCTGACTCCAGAACTGGCTGAGAACTAGCTGTTTCCTTGTCATGCTTACAGCAACCTCAAGCGGCTTCCTTGTTAATTAGCATGCATCCTTTTTTAAAGTCCTTTAATTTCCTGAATCTTTCTTCCTCACTATCTTTCAGTTCCTGATCGGTAATGTGCTAGTACCTTGGGCACTCTTGCTGTATTCCACTTGAAAAATTATATGCATATTCTTTGGTGCAACCTTCCAGTTGGAATGACTCTAAGTGATCCATTAAAGTCATAGTAGGAGATGTCTAATCTTGCTCTTTTCTCCCTTGTGCTTGGAACTAATGATACTATCTGCAAAGTGGAAATGACTGTCTTGCTGTGTTGTTTCTAGCTCAGCCTAGTGCAGTTGATTGGCAGTAGGAGAGGCCACAAAAATCTAGCTCTGAGCACTTTGTGGCAGGAAGTTATTGAGATGGCCAGAGTGTACTTTACTATACTAATACACTATTGGAGTTTTGTATACCGCTAGTTTTTCAAAAGGATTCACATTGTCCTTACACCTATACCTAAAAATCCTAAATCCAACATGTCTGATGTGACCAGCTATCGGCCCATTGCATCCACCCTTCTATTTGTCAGAATCATGGAGGGGCTACGTTACTGAACAACTGGACTGCTATTTACAAATATTTGACATCTTGCAGTCATCCCAGTCTTGGTTCAGGAATAATCATAGCACCGAAACCGTGGTGGCGGCTTTGATAGCGGAAGCTAAAGCGCTGTTCTGTAAAGGTCACTGTGCAATCGTAATTCAATTTGATTTAAACAGCGCTTTCAATTTGGTTGACTTGGGACTGATGACCCAAATTCTAAATAACTTCGGTGTTCAAGGTTCAGTGATATTCTGGTTTCAAGGTTTCTAACCACTCGCTGCTGTACTGTCAGGAAAGACGGTGCTCTGTCCAACAGCTGGAGCCCTTCCATTGGGGTCCCTCAGGGTTCCCTACTCTCCCCCTCCCTCTTCAACTTATTAACGCAGTCTCTGGGTGTCACTCTGGACCAAGCCAAGATAAAACATTTTATCTATGCGGATGGCATCACCATAATCATCCCTGTTTCTCATCTATGGTCTGACACGGTATCCCTTATTAGATCCTGTATCTACACGATAGAAAACTGGACTGCTTTCCATAGGCTTAAACTGAACAAGAGCAAAACCAAGTTCCTATGACTGGGCGTAAAATCAAACCCAAGATATGTCAAGTCACTGCTATTGGACAGAAACCAATTTAACCTGGACCTCCACTCAAAAGTATTAAGAGTAGAGATAGACCACCTGCTGTCTATGCAGAACTATACCCAGTCAATTGTGAAACAATTGTTCATTACACTCAGAAAACTAAGAATATTCAGAAAATATTTCAACCTAGAAACTTTCAGACTCCAGGTCCAGTCCTTAATTCTTCCCAGACTGGACTACTGCAGCCTAGCACTGGCTACTTGCTCTAAATCAGCGATACATGAATTACAGCTGGTACAGAATTCTGCCGTCCGACTGATCTTTGGATTATTGCAGTTCAGACTACTTCAATCATATTATTCTAAACTCTACTGGCTACCAGTTAGCAAGAGAGTCAAACTTAGTGATCTTATTACACAATTGTTCTTCTAGGCACAACACCTGCAACTCCTTTCAGCTTACGTTTCCAGTGCACAAGAACCTAAAGTCAATCAAGCATCTTGCTCTGTCCATTCAATACCAACTTATTTCCGATCTGACGAAGAAGGGCAACCTTTGAAAGCTAATCAAGAAATGTATTAAGTTATGTCCAATAAAAAAGGTATCATCTTATTTTCTTTTCCATGTTTTATTTTGTTTTATTTCTATTGAATACCAGCTAAGCAATGTGTGGCATCAACTACCAATATCCTTAAGATCATGCCCTCATTATCTTCAATTTAGGAAACTCCTAAAAACCCTCATATTTTGCAAGGCAGGTCTATCAAATGCTTAATCCATGAGCTATTATCTTGATGTCAAACTATGTTCATAGCTCTCTATTCCTTTGTAATTCCTGGTCATGATTAGGTCAGCTGTTAAGCAATTGTAATCCATCCTTGAACTGAACAGGTACAGGTGGAATATAAGAACTGGAAATAAGTAACAAAAGCTCCAGTAATAAAGAGGAGTTAACAATCTAAAACCAACATAACAATACTTATAAAAACATAATACAACAAAAACAAAATTAAATTTAAAAACAAAACTTCTTAAAAATAAATCAAAGTTGTTGCTCGAACAAGTAAGTTTTTAGCATTTTCCTAAAAGAAAAATAAGAAGGCACAAACCTCAAATTAAGAGGCATTTATTTCATACTCTAGTCCCATAAAAATGAAAGGAAACCTCAAAAATAGATTTAAACTGGATAGATTTTAGAGAAGAAAAGTCTGGTTTCAAAATTCTTAAGAAACCTAATTTTCTGTTCATAGATGGAAACACTAGCAAATCACTCAAACCTTAGGAATTTAAATAAAATATTGATTTGAATATTAAACAAAGAATTTTAAAATCAACACGTCTACGTATTGTTAACCAATGAAAATCTTGAAAAATAGGAGATACACTATCGAAACGTCCAGTACCACTTATTAGCCTAATAGCAGTGTTCTGCATCAGCTGTAAATGATTTAACAACTTAATTGCAATCGGAGAATAAAGTGAAGTGCAGTGGTAACCATAGGAGCCAACTCTGTGGGTGCTGTGGGTGCTTGAGCACCCCCAATATTGAGAACATTTCTTGTATAAATCCAGGGAGGAGTTATTTCCACTGGGCTTAGCACCCCCAATAATTTTGAAAAGTTGGCTCCCATGGTGGTAACAAAATCACTTGTGCTATAGTTCTAAAATATTTTTTCACTAACGAAGATCTTACTGCCTGTAACTGTTGGAGCTTGAAGAAGGATCTTTTACTAAGGACATTAATCTGTTTGTCAAATGATAATATAGAGTCTAGAATTACTCCTAGAACTCTGGAATGGTCTTCACTTTTTAAATCTTCCCCTGAAGACAGCGTGACTGTTGCACTCTGGATTTTAGCTATATCGCCAAACCAGAATATTTTTGTTTTCTGTTTGTTCAGTTTTTAAAAAATGGTTGTAACCCATTGAAGAGATGTATATTTAAAAGTGTTTAAAGTACTGTCAAAACTCGAAAACTGGAATCAAAAGAAATATATCATCTGCATAAGATAAAGTAGAGATCTCAACAACTACAAAACAGTCACCCAGGGAGCTCAAGTGCACATTAAACAAGGAGGAAAATAGTAGAAAACCGTTTAACCCCACAACCAGGACTGCTTGAATTATTGATGATCTCAGTTCAGTGCCCCTTGGATTCAGGATATAGAAATGCCCTTCACAGGTATATCAGACATTGGATAAAAGTGATTAAAATGAACTACGGTAATAAGATGAGGGAGAATTGAAATTAATGGTTTGTGTCTTCAGTGACCTTTAAAGCCTTTTAGGCTGCTTTTTGTAAACTTCCTGCCCAAATCATTGTGGGATTTATTGTGCACTATACATAACAGAATGAGGAATAGGATGTCAGAGGCTGACCAAATTTAGGTTTTGGTTGTGGCGCCAAAACCAGCCCAAAATCCCTTTTCTGCTTGATTTCAGTTTTGGCAGAAAGATTATTTTAATTTTTGGCCATGTTTTCAGTTTCGGCTGAAAGTGACAATGAGGCATATTTTCAAAGTACTTAGACTTACAAGGTTCCATAGCTTGTAAGTCTTAAGTGCTTTGAAAATGATAACATATGTGTTTTTGGTGGAAGCTGAAAATTTGTTCCTTGTCCCATTTGTCTCCATCCCCTTTCCCCCAAAACAGAAATTGCTCCTCCTCCTGCAGGGCAGCCGAGAGACTAAGTGGGCCGCTGCTGCTGGGGCCCCACCTAGGACCACCGCCGCTGCACCCCCGGATCGCCGCGTAGCCGTACCATAAAAATGGGGGGGGGGGGGGGAGGTCCAGAGCCTGGAGCCCAAAGTGGTGGGGGGCACATTTTACCCACCTCCGTGTCCCCCTCTGCAACTCCACATACTTTGGCTGGTGGGGGTGCCCAAGCACAGCCAACAGAAGCCTTCCTCCAGCACTGTTCTCTACCACATTGCCTGCCCTGCAGCTGCTTTTCCCCTCACATTACGCATAAAAAGCAGCCACAGGGCAGGCAGTGCGGCGGACAACAGCACTGGAGGAAGGCTTCTGCTGGCGGGGCTTGAGGATCCCTGCCAACCAAATCAGAGGCTCCAAAGCCCTGTGTCTGCTCTTCCCCAGCCTCTAAGGGGGGCTCAGCGGCTGAGTTTTCTCTCTCCTTCTCCTGTCGGGACGCGATCATCCGGATCCCGTCAGGAGCAGGAGAGAGACAGATCCCAGTACTGGGCCCTTCTTGGAGGCTGGGCCCAGGGAAATCTTTCCCCCTTGCCCCTCCCTTTCGGTGGACCTCCTCAACCCGAGTGCCTCTCCTCTTCCACCTGTAGGTCCTCCTGAGCCTATCTTATAATCTCTGGTGGTCTAGGGGTGTGTTTGGACAGGAGTGATCTCCAGCTATTCCTGCCCATTCCGGCTGTGATCTCAAAATGGCTGCAGCGACTGGGGCATCGCTCCTGCTCTGACCACCAGAGATTGTAAGGTTGTCAAGGGGGGGGAGTTAATCTTTGTATTCCTTAGACCGCTGGATCGGGTCTCGGTAGTCTAGTGTCAGGGTGGTTCTGGCTCTTCCTTTCTGGAGAAATGCTAAATAGTAGTAGTAGTAGTAGAGGCCATCAGCTTTGCCATGTTCGTTTCCCTTCTGGTGCTTATAACAGAAGTTTTTACCACACTTGGTACATGCCAACAATTTTAATCCTGTATACTTCATTTTGTGAATAGTGAGGAGTATCTTTTGACAGAAACTTTTACCACACTCAGCACATGTGGTTTTACTCCTGTGTGTATTCTTTGGTGCTTTCTTAGCTGTGATTTATGAATAAAGGTCATTCAGTGCATGTAAACTGTTCCTTCCCTGAAAGAATTCTATGCTGCTTTGACAATAAGTTTTACACTCCGCACTTGAAACTGGTCTCTCTTCTGGGTGAAATTTTACATTTCTTGTGGAGCTTTCTTCCTGGTTGAAGCTACTGTCATAACCAGGACATGAAGATATGCTATTATCAGTGTTTTTCTGATGTTCTGTAATATTTATCGTTACAGCTTTTCCCATATTCTATACTTGCACATAATCCAGTTTCTTTACTATTTTTCAGGTGCTGCATTAACTCATTTTTCATGCTGTAATCTTTCTCATACAGCATGTAAATTGTGTCTCTTTTATACATGTTTCCTGTTGTTTTGGTTCCCCTTTTTGACTGAAAGTGTTTTCATAGTTTGTACATTTAGATGGTCTTCTTTTCAGTGTCAGATCCCTCTGATAATGTCTCTGCTAAAAGGTCAGGTATGGGCTCACTATCCTGACACTCTTTTGGTAGACTGCATACAGCTAGCACCATAGCTATGCGATTTGCATAGGCCTTTAACATATTTACATATTTACGCTGCTTTCTGTCTTGAGAGTCCATAAATATAACATAGTTTGTATCATTCAGGCGCCTTATGACTTTGTAAGGTCCCGCCTAATTACTTCTGATAAACTGGGACTAAAACAAGTACCTGCTGGCCCTCATAAAACTCTCTGTTTCAGACCTTACGATCATACGAGGTCTTTTGCTTAGTCTGGGCTGCCTGCAAGTCTATCTCTGACAAAGTCCACAAATTCTTTTAATCTCTGCCGCATATATTAACTACATATTCAATTACAGGGGTGTCAGAGGTTATCAACTTTCCCCGCCCGATGTTCTCTTATTAGGTTAAGGGGCCCTCTCACCCTCCGGCCATAAAGCAGTTCAAATGAGGAGAACTCTGTAGACTCTGTATGCAAACCGTAGATAGAGCAAGTACTCCTCCCAGTCATGGTCTTCTGTTTTTACAAAAGTCTTTAGCATGTGCTTTAATGTACCATTAAATCTCACCACCAACCCATTATTTTCAGGGTGATATGAAGGGGCATAATTGAACGAAAACGCCTATCTCCATGGGCGTTTATCTCCAAGAACGGGTCCGTGAAGGGGCGGACCGAACCGTATTTTGGGAAAAAATAGACGCCCATGTTTTATTCAACAATGTGTGAGCTGGGCGTTTTTGTTTTTCAGCGATAATGGAAATGAAAGCGCCCAGCTCAAAAACGAATAAATCCAAGGCATTTGTTCGTGGGAGAGGCCAGGATTCGTAGTGCACTGGTCCCCCTCACATGCCAGGACACCAACCGGGCACCCTAGGGGGCACTTTTACAAAAACAAAAAAAAGGTAAAAGAGCTCCCAGGTGCATAGCACCCTTCCCTTGTGTGTTGAGCCCCCAAATCCCCCTCAAAACCCACTGCCCACAAGTCTACACCATTACTATAGCCCTAAGGGGTGAAGGGGGGCACCTACATGTGGGTACAGTGGGTTTGGGGGGGTTGGACGACTAATAAGCATTAAGCAGCACAATTGTAACAGGTAGGGGGGATGGGCCTGGGTCCACCTGCCTGAAGTCCACTGCACCCCCTAACAACTCCTCCAGTGACCTGCATACTGCTGTCAGGGAGCTGGGTATGACATTTGAGGGTGAAAATAAAAAGTTGAGAAACTTCATTTTTTTGTGGTGGGAGGGGGTTAGTGACCACTGGGGGAGTCAGGGGAGGTCATCCCCGATTCCCTCCAGTGGTCATCTGGTCATTTAGGGCACTTTGTGGGGCCTTATTCGTGAAAAAACAGGGTCCAGGAAAAGTGTCCTAAATTCTAGCTAAAAACGCATACTTTTTTCCCATTATCGGTGAAATGCGCCCATCTCTGTTCGGCAGATAACCACGCCCCAGTTCCGCCTTCGCCACACCTCTGACACGCCCCCATCAACTTTGTCCGCATCCGCGACGGATTGCAGTTGAAAACGTCCAAAAAATCGGCTTTCGATTATACCGCTTTATTCGTTTTTGTGAGATAAACGTCCATCTCCCGATTTAGGTCGGAACTTGGGCGTTTTTCTCATTCGATTATAAGCAGGATGGTGTGGTACGTACAGATTTCACTCCACAGTGTGCCTACAGATTCTGGATCAACTCAGACATAAACTGTGTCCCTTGGTCTGAGAGTATTTCTATCCAGGAACTCAAAAAGATCAGCATGCACATTCTTGAATCTCCACTACCCCAGCTGCAAAGGACTTAAATATAAATCAACATATGCATCCAGCTTCTCATACATAAGCACGCAATTATGGAATGCACTACCAAAGGTCATAAAAACAATGCACAACCTAACAACTTTCCAAAAACTACTGAAAACCAATCTATTCAAAAAGGCATACCTAATCCATCCTAAATAGCAAACAATGACACTCCACCAAAAACAGACAAAATCGATCTCTCTACACTGGACTGACTCATACACTCTGTTACTAATGAACATTAATGCAACACCACTTTATTTAGCCATAATGAACTTTCATATTTGATTGTCTAACTGACTCTATACTTTACTCTCAGCTATGAATTTCAATACAATACCACTATGTATTTCTCATCCCGGAAATGGCGATCGCCATTACGGCATACTGTAAGCCACATTGAGCCTGCAAATAGGTGGGGAAAATGTGGGATACAAATGCAACAAATAAAAAAATAAAAATCTTTAGCAGCGCAGTGGCAATTTTCTCTGATTCTATGGAGGATATGGCTACCACTTCAGGATATCTGGTTGCAAAGTCCACCACTGTCAATATATATCTTTTCCCAGTCTGGCTAGGGATAGCTAGAGGCCCTGCTATATCCAGAGTTATTCTCTCAAAAGGCTCACTGATAACAGGTAAAGGTATTAGGGAAGCTCGGGTGTGATCTTGGGTCTTACCCACTCTTTGGCATGCTTCTCAGGTTTGAAAGTCAGCTACGGCTCGAGATACTTCCGGCCAATAGATGTTCTGGGTCAATCTAGTGCATGTGTGTCAACCCCTGATGTCCTGCTAGTGGAATGTCGTGTGCAATCTGTAGAAGTTGTTTCCTCTATACCCTGGGCACTATAAGTTGCTTGCCTGCTGTCCAGGGCCTATTAGGATCTGCAGGATCAGTCTCTCTGTACAACAAGCCCCCTTTCCATAGGATACAATTTTTACCAGTCTCATTGGTTGGCTGACCACCCCTCTGCCTCAGGGCTTCCAGGTCAGGGTCAGAGTGCTGTGCTTCCTGAAAAGCATATCTCTGTCTTTTATCAGTATCCATATCTGGAAGGGTCTCTGCTGGTGTCTCTGACAAATTAGGGTCATCAGTCTGAGCAATAGATGTCAGGCTATTCCATACTTATGGCCCCGGTTGCCTCTGGAACTGGTGCTGCTGGATATTGTAAGAGAAATAAATGTATGAGATACATGTGGATAATGATAAAAATTATATGTGAGAAACTGTCAGCCAAGAGAATAAATAGAACCAATCTAATGAGTAATGGTTATAAGCATGCTATGTTCTGTTTTGATGGTGACGAATGGCATGGAAAACACAATAACTGACAGTTTCTCACATATAATTTTTATCATTATCCACATGTATCTCATACATTTATTTCTCTTACAATATCAATTACAAAGAAAATGTTCCACTCAATGTGGAAACTCAAAAGATTAAAACCTTTTTTCCCAAGGGATATATTTCGCAGCCTGGTACAAGCAATGGTGCTAAGGCACGTGGACTACTGCAATGCAATGCACTCTACGCTGGCTGTAAAGACCAAATCATCAAGAAACTTCAAACAGCCCAAAACACTGCAGCCAGACTTATATTTGGTAAAACAAAATATGAAAGTGCCCCACCCCTTAGAGAAAAACTACACTGGCGTCCACTCAGGGAACGTATTACGTTCAAGATTTGCACCCCGATTCATAAAATTATCTACGGAGATGCCCCGGTCTACATGTCAGACCTCATAGACCTACCACCCAGGAACTCTAAAAGATCATCTTGCACATTCCTGAATCTCCACTTCCCCAGCTGCAAAGGACTAAAATACAAACTAATACATGCATCCAGCTTTTCCTACGTAGGTACACAGCTTTGGAATGCATTACCACTGGATTTGAAAAAAATGTGTGACCTAATCAATTTTCGGAAATCACTGAAGACCTACCTCTTCAACAGAGCATACCATAACGATCCATCATATGAACTCTAAAACATTACCGCTTTATCTGTTATTCCAATTATGATCTCTTTATATTTTACTCCATTATGTTACCCATATGTCACGTCTGTGGTTGTGACCCCTCACAGCCTCTACCTGATGTCTGGGGGTCAGCTTCTGAGCTGGCTTCTGCCTATCCTTTCTGGAGTAGTTCTGTCTTTGGGAAGATCTGTTTCGGTTTCCTATCTCTGGCAGCCGACAGCTGGGTTGGCTCAAGGGCGGCAGCCATCTTGGATGGCTCAAGAGTGGTAGCCATCTTGGATAGCTCAAGAGGTACAGCCACCTTGGATAGATCATATCATAGGAAGCCATCTTGGAGTAACGAGGATAGGAAGGAAGCCCATATTTGGTCCTTAGAGATCTCCTGTGGGAACAGCCTCCATAGTTAGTTAGATTTGCTGCAGCTGCGTCTCAGGTGTGGATGGGCTTTATTAATCACCTAGAGACTGCAGTCCTTTGCCTTTGCATTGCGTCTAAGGTCCCAGGTATGTTGGTGCTTGTTGCACTCCTGCCTTGTTTGGTTTCTTGTCTGATTCTGCTGTCTGCCCAGACTCTGCTTGTTTCCCGGTTTATGCTACTGATTTGCTGCCAGCCCTGAACTCTGCCTGTTTCCTGGTTTATGCTACTGATTTGCTGCCTGTCCTGAATCCTGCGTGTATCCTGGTTTATGCTTCTGTCTGCTGCCTGCCTTGACCCAGCTTGAACCTTGGTTTATTCTTCTGTCAGAGGTTTGCCTTGCCTCTGGTGTGGGGGTGGTTTTGCCTGCCACTGCTGCTCCTCGGCAGTGGCCCAAGGGCTCACAACCCAGTTTCCTGTTTTGAGAACATGACACCATGTTCTTATGTAATTACTAATTTTATCTTTTATTCTGGTATGGCGATAGCCATGGCGGAACAATGCAAGCCACATTGAGCCTGCAAATGGGTGGGAAAATGTGGGATACAAATGCAACAAATAAATAATATAAATATTTATATAACCCTTTTAGGTTTTATTCACATTACTTAGTAATCATTTTTACATGTTTTCAGTTTATTTGTTTTTATCATTTATTTAATTTATATTGTAACAATTTTTTCACTTTTGGTTCACATGCAATTGATATATCTAAATGTTCAATCCGTTTCTATACTTTTACACATTTGAATATTTCTGTTTCTTTAGAATTGTTGATTTGACCCCTGATGCAGGCGTCGTGATACGCCAAAACACGGATCATGTCGGCTCCCTGCATATGTGTATCAATAAAGTATACTTTGATTACAAATAGTACATAAGTATTGCCATACTGGGTCAGACTGAAGGTCCATCAAGCCCAGTATCTTATTTCCAACAGTGGCCAATCCAGGTCACAAGTACCTGGCAAGATCCCAAAACAGTACAATACATTTAATGCTTCTTAGAAATTTGAGCTAATATCTGGAGTGAAGTCACCAAGGAAATCTACTGTAGCAGTGTTTAATTTTTGAAAGGGCAACTATGATAAAATGAGGAAATGGTTAAAAAGAAGCTAAAAGGATCGGTCGCAAAGGTTAGGACTTTAAATCAGGCATGGACGTTGTTTAGAAATACCATCATGGAATCCCAGACCAGATGCATTACATGTATTTACAAAGGTGGAAAAAGAGCAAATGACAGCCAGCATGGTTAAAAGGTGATGTGAAAGAACCAAAAGAACATCCTACAAAGAATGGAAAAAGGACCCGAATGAAGAAAATAAGAAGCAACATAAGCTCTGGCAAGTTAGATGCACAGCATCTGCTAAATGAGAGTAGGAAGACAAACTTGCTGCAAAGGCAAGAACTCACAGTAACAGCTTTTTCAGGTGCATCAGAAGCAGAAGTCCTGTGAGGGAATCTGTGGGACCGTTAGATCATGAAGGAGCAAAAAGGCACTCAGGGAGGATAAGGCCATAGCAGAGAGACTGAATAAATTTTTTGCTGTGGTCTTTATAGAAGAAGATGTAAGAGATTATCTGTACCAGAAGTTGTTTTCGAGGGTGATGATGCGTAGGAACTCTCGGTGAACCTGGAAAATGTACTGAGCCAAATTGATAAATTAAAGAGTAGTAAATCACCTGGACTGGATGGCATGCATCCTAGGGTACTCAAAGAACTCAAGCATGAAATTGCTGATCTGCTGTTGGTGATTTGTTAAAATTGTTTGTAGTACCTGAAAATTGGAGGGTGGTCAATGTAACACTGATTTTTAAAAAGGGTTCCAGGGGTTACAGACTGGTAAGCCTGACCTAGGTGCCAGGCAAAATAGTGGAAACTATTATAAAGAATAAGATTATGGAACGCATAGATAAACATGGTTTAATGGAACAGTGTCAGCATGGATTCAGTTGAGGGAAGTCTTACTTCATCAATTTGCTTCATTTCTTTAAGGTGTGAATAAACATGTCAATAAAGGTGAATCAGTTGATATACTTTATCTTGATTTTCAGAAAGCTTTTGACATGGCTCCTCGTGAGAGACTCCAGGGAAAATTAGAGAGTCATGGTATAGGAGGCAATGTTCTGTTGTGCCTTAGGAAATGGTTATTAGACTGAAAACAGAGGGTGTGATGGCACCTAACCATTACTCCTCCATTCAGGAAATCTAGACTGTCCCAATTTGATTGTCTGCACTTTTTGTCCTTTAGATTGTAAGCTCCTTTGAGCAGGGACTGTCCTTCTTTGTTAAATTGTACAGCGCTGCGTAACCCTGGTAGCGCTTTAGAAATGTTAAGTAGTAATAGTAAGTGAACATTTTTCTCAATGGAGAAGGGTGAATAGTGGAGTGCTGCAGGGATCTGTACTGGGACTGGTGCTATTTAACATATTTATAATGATCTGGTAATTGGAACAATAAGTGGGGTGATTAAATTTACAGATGACACAAAACTATTCATGCAGACTATGAAAAATTGTAGGGAGACATTACGAAATTGTAGAATTCACATGCTATTAATTTGATCATTGGGGTGTTGTTTCCCTGTTCTGTTTCAGCGCTAATTTTACAGCGCTGTTTGGAACAGCACCTGGAGACTGATCATCGTGCCCTAGGTGTCCTTGTAGACAATATGCTGAAATCTTCTGCCCAGTGTACAGCGGCGACCAAAAAAGCAAATGGGATGCTGGGAATTAATAGGAAAGAGACAGCAAATAAGACCAAGAGCACTATAAAGCCCTCTGTATCTCTCCATGGTACGACCTTACCTTGAGTGTTGCGTTCAATTCTTGTCACTGTATCTCAAAAAAAGATATAGCGGAATTAGAAAAGAAGAGTGACCAAAATGATAAAAGGGATGGAACACCTTTCATATGAGGAATGGTTAAATAGGTTAGGGCTCTTCAGCTTGGAAAAGAGACAGCTGAGGGGAGATATGATTGAATTCTACAAAATCCTGAGTGGTGTAGAACGAGTAGAAGTGAATTGCTTTTTTACAAAGACTAGGGGACACTCAATGAAGTTATATGGAACTACTTTTAAAACAAATAGGAGGAAATATATTTTCTCTCATAGTTAAGCTCTGGAACTTGTTGCCAGAAGATGTTGTAACTGGTTAACGTATCTGGGTTTAAAAAAGGTTTTGACAAGTACCTGGAGGAAAAGTCTGCTTTTCGATAGACATGGGGAAGCCACTGCTTGCCCTGGGATTGGTAGCATGGAATGTTGCTACTATCTGGGTTTCTGTCTGGCTTGGCCACTGTTGGAAACAGGATACTGGGCTTGATGGACCATTAATCTGACCCAGTATGGCTTTTCTTATGTTCTTATGTTTTTTGTTTTTTTGTTTTTAATTTTTTTTCTGGAAGTTCCCCTATAATTTCTATGGTTCAAATTTGTTGAGGGAAAGTTAAGAATTTTTGTTTAGAGGAATAAAAGTCTGTATAATTATTGGTGGTAATTGATGAGAGATTAGTCCAGATGACCTTTTATTTTTTTTTCTCCCTTGATGTGGACTACTGGATAAAATGTGATCTTAGCTTTATGGTATTTTTTTGTTTGTTTTAGAACAAAACATTTTTTGTCTATTTTTTCTTCATTGTATGGAGAGTTTTTTTCTAAAATTAAAAAAAGAATTGATCTCCCACCAGCAGCCACATACTTATTAGACAGGGCAGTAATCAAGTTCCTGCCTCTAGTTCTTCTTCTCCCTATGGTAGTGTTCTTTTAAAGAGTCACAATGATGTGTTCACTGTTGAGGGCCTGCTGGGAAGGAGCTGAGATGAGGCTTTCAGACTCCTTTTACCAAAATCCTCAGGTGTCCCCAAAGAGATGGAGTGGGAAGAAGATAACACAGAGTCTTAGAGCTGAGGTCACAGCTTCTTACTTCATAAGTTCTTAATTAGAAAGAGCTGTTTCGCAGAGCCTTTTAGTGGCTGTACAGTAATACCAAGAGACCGCTGGGAAAGCAGGAGTTTGAGAGTCATTGACGTTTAAGCCATAGTGTACAGAATACAAATATGGACCCAGGAAGGGAAAGAGACAGCGGCCTCAGAAATCCCAAATTAATAGCTATAACATTAAATGGAATTCAGATAATGACAGGCACAAGGAATTGTCTTTCCCTCCCTCTCTCTGTTTCTTCCTGCCCACCCGTCTTTGTCTCAAAGCTCAAAAGGTTGTGTAGACTGTTGCTTGTTTCGAATCCCAACTCAACCTTGTAACAAATCGCGTGTCTTCAACTTAAAACAATGGAAAATATATTTCCAGAACCCCTTTTCGGGTGTGTAATTCATTCACATCTATAACAACAACTGAATGGAGCCACACACTTTAACATTATGTCACAACAAGAATTATCCCTTAAATACACTCTTCATCTGTATAGAATGAGAAGCACTTTTCATCCAATATTGGCACTCCTCAGTTCACAGAGACTGTGCACACTTGTGTAAACACTGCACTGATGAGTGGTGACATGGAGTAATTTTATTATTAGACCTGTGCAAACTCCTGCACACAGAACTGGCTTACTGAAGCTGCCATTGTAAAGTTGGTGACAGGTCAGGGTCAGAGCTCTGGATATCTTTTGCTAGTTCCTCTGGTTTGATAGCAGTCTATGTACTTAACCCTTGCACTGCGTCCTCTGTAAAGGTATGTCATTATTTTGCCTGCTGGCACTAAAATCCTTTTCTTGGACAGAGGCACAGAGCATGGTATGCATGGCTACATCTTGATAACACACCATTCTCAGGGCCTGATTCATCAGCACACACCTTGCTCACACACTCGCAAGTATGTGTATTCTGAGAGACATGTTTAAATCTGTGCTTTCAGGATGGGGAGGGGGGGGGTAGGGTTCTCAGAACAAGTCCATTTTAGATATCCACCCTCTCTTCCATATGTCTTCAGGCTGGCTGCTGAAAAACAGATCCAAAATATATATGCTAACCAGAGGTCTTTGGTATTACCCATAAACAAATAATGGTTTACATAAAGTGGAGTAAATAATGAATATTTAATACCCAAACTAAATTGACGGTGTTTTTTCTGAAGGTCCCAGGCCCATGAGACTGACTGAGTTTGTTGGCATAGCTCCCTGATGAAGCCAGAGGAGATGAAACCACTGGCCAGGTCAGAGCTGTGAGATAAGGCATTATGGCCCCCTTTTACTAAGATGCACTCACGTTTTTAGCGTGCGCTAAAATTATAGGCGCGCTAAAAGTTAGAGACACCAATAGGAGAAGTCCCTGGTGGTCTAGGAGGAAATTGGGCAATAACAATGTCTACTTGCCTCTGCCTGGTGCCAGCCTGCAGTTCAAAATGTCTGCTGTGACTTCTAGTGTCAGCCTTGCAGTACTTGGAGTATTGTGGTACTTGAAGGTAATAGCTGCTGCGACCTCTAATGGACGTGGCATCCATTTTGGACTGCAGGCCAGCAATGGGCAGGTGTGAATGGGCATTGCTTCTGCCCAATTTCCTCTTAAACCACCAGGGACTTCTCCAGGTGGTATGGGGGAACCACCTGACTTTTTTTTGTTTGTTTTTTAGGTCCTGGCTGAATATTGGCTGGGTCCCACATAAACTCCGGCGGCTAACACTGTTGAATTAGCCCCAGATACTCAGTGCAGTTGCTTGGACACTGAATATCCAGGACTAATTCTGCCCTCAGCTGTCAGCATTTATTTATTTATTTTGTGCATTTTTGTATCCCACTGTTATCCAAAAACAAGTTTTGGTTCAAAGTGGCTTACAATTTACATTTGGTGAGATTACAATTGTGTTTTATAGTTGGGACGAGGAGAGGATGTCGTTAACTTGTGTAGTTATTTGTAAAAATTTTTGAAGAGGTAAGTTTTCAGTTCTTTTCTGAACTGAAGATAGTTTGTGATTCTTCTCGTGGCTTTTGGTATTGGGTTACACCATTTTGAGCCTAGGTAACTGAATCCTGCTGTGTAAATGGTCTTATAGTTTATGTTTCTGCAGTTGGTTAAATGGAGAAGGAAGTAAATAAAACGCTGACTGCTGTAGGCTGAATATTGACTGAATAATTTTTATCTTTGTTTTGCTGTTTTTTTTATATCACTGTCTGGATCTCTTTCTGAGGATATGGTGCAGAATATAAAGATGAGTTGCTGTCTTGAGAGGCATGTTTGTGCCCTAAACCTGGATCTTTGGCATACTGGTAATGGGCTGGGCGTGATGCAGTGAAGATATGTAGGAGAGTAATAAAGTTAACATGGTGGAGATCTTCAATTGCTCACTTGTTAATAAGCCTGCTAATAAGTGGGAAAGCGCGGGGTATAAATGTTACATTACATTAATGGGGAGGTAGAGAGATAAATGCTTGACCACAGTCTCTGAGGGGTGTGAAAGAGAAGTGGGGGAGGCAAGTCCCTAACCAGAGATTTTGGTTTGGGATCCAGGCTGCAAACTTTTCCCACGATGAGCCTGCCAGATGTTGGTTTGCTAAAATGACAGAGAACTGCAGTGTAATGAATGAGGAGCACCAAGCCTCAAGGCGGCTTCCTCTACATTTCTGATAATTTTCTGAGCAGATTAGAAGTCAGCTTGACAGAGAACCCCAACGTTATGCAAATCCTGTACAGGAGAGACACCAGTTCATCACCCAGTCAATTTAAAGTGAGAGCACCCTTATTTCTCCCCACCGTCATCATAAAATTCCAGTGTCTGACATCATGAGTTCACACCGTCCAGGAACCCCTAAGATGCTTGTCAGAAGCTCAGACACATTTGTAGGATTCTAAGACTGCAACAGAATGCAACATGCACAGAGCAGAACTGCCAGAGTGGGATAGTATTGTGTTTCCCCAAACCGCTGCATTTTTAAAAATCTTGGTGCTTAAAGAGAACATTTAAATATCAGATTAAACCTGAGGAAAGTTTGCATTTTGCATCCTACTGCAACGCTAGAACTACTTCTTAAAAAAAATATTATTTATTTATTAGGATTTATTTACCGCCTTGTTGAAGGATTTCACTCAAGGCGGTTTTCAGCACGAATAAGTCAGACATAAGCAATAGACAATTACAGCAGTAAAAATATTCATGTGATTCGTTTGGTGTAATCAAATTATGTTCTCTTAGGATAGCTTGTGGTTTTTTGGAAAATTTTGACTGGCACTGTGTGTCTCAGGGTTTGTAATAGGGTTGTGTATCAGCACACGTTCAATTTGTTAGTGAACTTTAAACAAATTTAGGAGCTCTTCTAATAAGGTGCGGTGAAATCTGGACAGTTTTATTTATTTGTTGCATTTGTATCCCACATTTTCCCACCTATTTGCAGGTTCAATGTGGCTTACATAGTACCGTGATGGCGATCATTCTAGCACAGGGCTTTCCTGTGTATGAAACCCTGTTTACCACGGCCTTAAAGTTGGGCTTTTTCTTCTTTTTTTTTTTGTGTTAATGTTGCATTAGTGTGTGGCACCTGCAAAAAAAAATATCATAAGAGCACTCACTGCTTCCAATTTAGGAGGCACTAACTGCTCCCGTGTTAACCTTGCATTATCTAGCTAGCATGTGCTAATGCAAACGTGCTAGTTGGATAATGTGGGAATGCCCATTACACCCCCCCTGTAAAATAAATAAATATTTTAAGAAAATAGTTAATTCATACGTAGTACATGTAAACAGGCGTAGCACTGCAAAATGCGTTTTAGGGTAACCTATTGTACCTGCCCTTTAGTAAAAGGGCCCCTTAGTGAGCATAAAATTGATTTTAAACATGTTAACCTACAAATTAAAGCACATAAAGTTCATCTGTGCATATGAAAATATTTTGATGAATGTGTGAAATGAACTGAAAAGAATTCTGAAAATTGTTGGGGGGAGGGAGAAGCATATCCATAATTTGTAGTTCTGGTTTTCTTAGTGAGAAATTGTGACTGGTAGTTCTGAAGCCAAGTGGAAAGCAATATTACATCCCAAAGTACAAGGACCATTCTCACTACCTCTGGGATGCTAAAGCAGTATAAACCAATAGTGACAGCACTGATTGACACTCTGGGGGTGATTCTCAGGGATATTCTGCAGATAAAACAGCCCATAGTAATGAGCTCGTTGAAAAGAGCTGCCCCTATAAATGGGTAAAAGGAAGCACATGAGGACCCAATGCACATAATTTTGCTTGCATAGAGCAAACCCTCGGTAAAAACAGGTGCAGATACGCTGGTACTTTTTCTCTTAGTATGTGCATACTTTCAGAATATTTGTTCAAAGTGCGCAGATATCCACTGCCTCTGGATTCTGCAGCTAGGTGGGTAGTTTACAAATTGGACTTTCACTAAACTGAGATCCCAGTACAGTGGTGAAAATTCTGTGTGTCCAAAAATTGGCATGTGAACCCAGAAGAGAGCCACTGTCAGGACTCAGGCCCAGGAGGAGCTGCTTTCACTAAGTCCTGCTGGGTATGTCCCTTCCTGCACGGAAGAGAGGCAAGAAACAGGGAAGAGAGACAAATAAAAATAAGATGCAGGGAAATGTTTTTATTCTGACTTCTAAAAGTATTGGCTATTTTTCTACCTCTGCATGTAATACCCAGCTGCTTCCTCCTGCTAAATGAGCCTTCACATAGTATACATACAACTTCCCAAGATTTTTCCTCTGTTTTAGGTTTCCTGCCAACTTATTTTAGTCCAATCCTTGTAGCAATTGTCCTAGGCTGGGGGCCATGCTCCAGGGAATATGCAATCACAGACCCTAAAGATGGCCTCTAGGTGTCAGCATTGTGCAGTGTTTATAACTCCTGTCTCTTCCTCTCCAGGGGCTGTGAAATGCTGTCTCTGCAGTATCTCCAGCCTCAATGGACCTGAGGAGTAAAAGACTTGAACTGTAAACTGAACCCAGCTCCTTCTGCATGGCAGTATGCAACATTTCCGTCAAACCAGCAGGCCAGTTCGCACTTAACAATTCGAACATTTTAGAGGAATGCATTGTGCATCCTCTGATGTGAGACTCTGACTTATGACCCTGATCCATATGTGTGTTCCTTCTCTCCCCCCGTTTCAGTAGCTCTGTTAATATTTTCATTATAACTATTCATATTATTACTTAATGGTGAACCAGGACAGAGTAAAGTGATTTGTCCATGGTCACACAAAGTCATGAGCAGAAGCAGGATTAATTTTGAGACTTGGAAGTTTTGGAGGGAGCTGCCTAAACATTTTCAGAAATGGTGGCTCAATTGTGAAGACAGTGTTTGAATGGGTAGGTGGTGCTCATTGTGACTTATGGTTTTGTATACAGAACATACAGCTTCTATTAGAGTTCATGGGCTTGTCAAGTTCTCAGAACATTTCAGTGGTGTCAGCTGACAGGCATTGATTCTCTCTTTGTCACTCTTCTATTTTGCAGGGTTGTCAAGGAAGAAATCTCTGACGAGAACGCTAGGCTCCCATGCTTCAACGGCAGAGTGGTGTCCTGGGTATGTGTCCCTCCCCCATCCTGTACATCATAATGTCTGCTCCTTTTTATTGATTGGGCTGTTTGTGAGGTTCCACTGCTGAATAGTGAGGTACTGAAAAGGCCAGAGAAGCTGTCGAGGCAGTGGACAAGGAGCAAAAGTGCTGAAGTTTAGGATGGTCTGAGGCACCAGTTTAGTTATTAGAAGAGACAAATACCATGCAATCATGGGAATGCGATCTAAATGCCCAACTAGATGAAAAAACTTGGGAAAAATTTTGGTTTAAAATTACTCATACCACCAAATCAGCGTCCATTTCACAATCTATGTTCTACTTAGCACACAGAGCCCTATGGACTCCTGCTAAACTTGCCAAATTGAACACAATAAAACCAAAAAACAGTGTGAATAAATGCTGGACCTGTGAAAAAGATGTTGGAAATCTTAAACATATCATCTATTCTTGCCCATATATTCAAGAATATTGGAATTCTGTATGGGACACAATATCTTCCACCTTGAATATTCAAGATGTTTTATCATATAATATAGTTATATGTGGATCACTAATATTACAATCATCAATAGACAAATATCAAGCACAATTACTGGATTTAATGGTACATCAAGCCCTTAGAACACTTTTCTTTTGTTGGAAAGATCTTGACAAAGTAACTTATTTATCATGGTGGAATTCTGTGTGTATTTTAGCTAAATATGAATATGCTGCGGCTGAAAAACATAACTCACTTGTTAAGTACAACAAAATATGGTCTCCGTGTCGGGTCATCTTCATGTACATTGTTATTTTTTAATTTTAAGTGAATAATATACAAGTGTTGGTATCCTCATCCATTCTCCTCACTTTTTGTTTTATATCCCACGGTTTCGTGAGGGTTTTCACCTCCTTTTTTGTTTCTCCTTTACTAAACCCACTTCCTAATAACCTTTGTCAGAATTGAAATTATGTATTACTCCTTTGACTTATGATTATGATCTGTTATCGAAATAATCCCTGACTTGCCCTAACTTGAACATGTATGCTGATGCTTGTTACTGTTAACTTGTTAAGCTGGCTAATTGCTTTATTTTAGCCATTTGTTATCATTTATAAAACACAATAAAAATATTGGAACTAAAAAAAAAAAAAAGGATGGTCTGAGGCACCAGTTTAGTTATTAGAAGAGACAAATTTAAAATTTTTTGAATAAAGTAAAATACATACACTTATCTGTGAACACTGCCAATAACTCTTATGAACACACAAACATTTTTATTTAATATTATTTGATATTATATATTTAATATTTATTTAGGGGATCTTTTACAAAGGCATGCTAGTGTTTTTAGCATGCACTAAACGCTAAGATGCCCATTATAGTGCAGCACATTTTGTGGAACACACAGATTGGCTGATGCTATGAGCAAAACTAGTTTATCAGTTGGTGCATAGTTTGGGAGGTAAGGAGAGACACTGCAGTGAGCTTTGAAATGCTCAAGTCCCACTTCCCACCCCCAGTAGAAGGACCAAATGAATCTCAAAATGACATTTTATACAGTTTTAAAAAGTGTACATGACTTAATATACAAATATATGTAAATGTGCCACATAATTGCTGCAGAATTTTGAAGAATCTTCTGGGTTAACTTTGGGGGTGGGAATAGGGGTTGTTTCTATAATCAATAAAGCAGTTTAGGCTTTCATTTGAATGAAAGGCTCTGCATTGGTTCCTGTAATAATTATTCTCCGAGGACAAGCAGGCCTATAATTCTCACATATGGGTAACTTGGAGTCCGCGTTGCCGGTCTGGAGTTTGTAACAAGTGAGAGCGCGTGACCAGCAGTTCTCTTTTTTTCAGCTGGTTCAGACATTTGGTCTTTTTGTGCCTTCCCTTTTCTTTTATAATAAATACCTCTATCATAGTTTGTCTTTATTTCATTCCTTCCCCGTATTTTTATTAGATTATTTTTTTGCCTTTTTTCTTTGTTTTACTGCACTAGCTAGGTTACATTTAGGCCTGAGCTCTGGCTGGGTTGTTCCCTCTTCTCTTTTCTGGTGGTGTTCCCTTTTTTAGTACCATTGAATTGTTTGATTTGGCCACGTCTGTTTTTCTTTTCATGTCATCGAAGGTTACCAGTGGCTTCCAGCACTGCATTCAGTTCAACAGGACTATCTCTGGCAAAGACACCATTCTTGGTGTCTAGTGTTTGGGGCCTAATCATACCCCTGCAAACTGTGTTCTCAGTCTTTGTATGAAGAAGAGAACACAGTTGGCCAGAGAGGCTCAGAGAGAACAGATTTTTGGAGCCAGGTCTGAAACCTCTACGTCTGTGTTGGCATCAGTGTCTTCAGTGTCAACATTGGGTGCGTCAGTCCATATGGTTGCGAGACCCTTGCACACTGGGAGTGACCGTGCATCGAGTGGGTCTCCACCTGCCTCAATGCAGGCCACCTGGGACCAATCAGCGTCGGACCTGACCCTGAGGTAACGAGAGGACTAAACGTCGTCCTCTTTGGCAGTCGGCTCAGACACTGGAAGAAGTATTGGCATCGATCTCTCTCGACGCATGGTGCCGGGAGCACCAGGGTACCGAGGGTTTCACCGGTCCCTGAGAAGTGTTGGTGCTGAGAGGACTGCTCCCCCTCCATACAGGAGGTGCTGATGCGTAGGTCTTCACACAGCCAGGACCAGGAACCCGTTTCGACCCCGCAGATTCAGCAGCCTGCTTCTACAGCGGTACGCCAGCCTTTCCTGATGTTGGCCGTCGATGAGCGCCTCTAGGTCTTGCTCCCTGAGCTGTTGGTGGGGTACTTGCAAAGTGCATGGGCATCTGGGGTGCTTGTGCCAACCATGCCTCTTGCTACATTCCCCCATGTCCATCAGCCTGTGGTGAGGTCTCTGACGTCGATGGCGCTTGCGGTCTCTGCATTGATTGCTACCCGTGTTGGAACACCCTTGATGTCGGTGGAGGAAACTTTGCTGGAGTCGAGACTGTAGCCAATACCTCGACACCCCTCTCGCGGTCATGGTACCTCTTCGTTGAGGCAGGATTGGTCTCAGCCCTCCCACGAAGAGATCTTGACTGACACCAATGAGGAATGCTTATGGGACTCAGAAGAGGATCCCACGGTACTTCTCAGAGGAGGAGTCCTATGGCATCCCATCTGATCCCTCAGGAAAGGAGGAAGTCTCCACCTGAGAGCCTTTCCTTCCCCTCTTTTGTGAAGGAGATGGCAGCTGCCATCCCAATTCATTTGAAAGTGGAGCCCAGGCTAAGATGTTCAAGGCCCTGGACTACGACAGTCCTCCTAGAGAGACTGTGACGGTTCACTTCATGAGATTTTACAGGACATTCAAGTGACGAACTGGGAGTCCCCTTTGTTCGGTCCCTGTCCTCCCCAAGAAGATTGGCAAAAGAAAACTCTCAAAAGAACACAACAACTATAACTCTGTGAGGTGCATTTGTATTGTTTGAAAGGGTAAGGGGGAAACCTCTGATTCAAGCCCAACCGCCAACCCAATAGCTATAGGTTAATAACAAGGGTGGAGTTTTTAGGTATGTAAATGTTGGGTATATTTTTAATCATAGGCAAAAAAACCCTTAGATACATAAATGCTATCTCCACAGAGTATATGAGGGATCCAAATAAAACATGAAAGAATCAAATCCAAACTTAGTTTTCAAGTGCGAGTTCAGGGAAATGTGTGAGTCATTGGTTCAGCATGCTGACTGTGGCCATATTTTCGCTAGAGAAGTGCTGTATCAAGGTGTGAGTAACCTTGAAAAAAGATAAAATGTTAAATCAAAAACATGATATCTAAAAAATGTGATACCTACAAAGTAAACATAGCTCAGTAGAAGACCAAACTCAAGTCTATTCAAACTGTGCAATAAGTGAAAAACACTGGATTCTAAAAGATAAAATTATTAAGAAGTCATTGAAACAGGAGTACTTGCCAGAAGTAATCACTCAGGAACAAACTTCCTGCTCGCTAGTCCCTGGCAAAGATGGCTGCTAGGTTGTAATTTAATGAATCTTTTGCCTGAAACACGTGATGTCACATCCTGTAGAATAGTGCAGGGCAGCTATTCTCTATCTGCCTAAGAGTCACTTAAAGGGATAGTCACCTAAAGTTCTAAAATCATTTAAAGGAGTATGGTACTAAATCCTAAAGTGAAATAGTTATTTATACAAAATCAAACAAATCTTTACTCTCTTTCCTACCTCTCTCCTTTTTTAAGGGAGGGGGAAGAAGGGGGGGAGGGGAAGGAGGGGATGTTCAGTTCAGGTGGATAGACAGGAACAGTGTTGCCAGGTGGGCGGTTTTACCGCCCAATTGGGCGATTTTCCGCGACCCGCCACGGGAAATTTTTGCCCGCGGTGGGTCGCGGTTTTTTGGGCTTCTTTTTTTTCTTTTCCGCGGTTTTTCGGGCGGTTTTTTCAGCCGCGGGGGGCGGGGTTAGTGACGTTTTGGGCGGGGTTTGATGACGTTTTGGGCGGGGTTAGTGACGTTTTGGGCGGGGCCGATGACGGGGGAGGCGGGGCCGATGACGGGGGAGGCGGGGCCGGTGATGGCGGAGGCGGGGCCGGTGACGGCGGGGGTGATGACGGCGGGGGCGGGGGTGATGACGCGGGGGGGGGGGTGTCAGGGGCGGGGTTTGAGTTTGGGCGGGTTTTGGGCTGTTTTTACGCTGGATTGGGTGGGAAAAAAATTTTCCACCTGGCAACACTGGACAGGAAGCAAAGAAGTATTACTTCAGAGATTCCCAATGTGTAGTTAGAGAGTGTGTACAGTCAAAGAAAGCAAGAGAGAGATTGCTGCTAAAGGGGGAAGCCTTGCTATACAGTGAGGGGGAGGAAAAGAGAGAAGATGGCAAAGGGGATGGTCACTATGGCTAGGTCACAGTGACATTTGGTGTGTAGGGTGATTTCCCATATGTCAGAGAGATTAATAGGAAATGCAGATTATGGTTGAGGACTGTAGGCTGATGCAAAAAGACAGGTTTTAGTAGTTTTCTAAAAATTGGGAGATATGGAGCTAGTCTGATCTTTTGTGGCAGAGAGTTCCATAGAGTTGGAACATTCTCATTATAGCGGTTCTGCATTGCAGGTTCTCAGGACAGCACAACTAGACAGGCTTATAACAGCGACTGGTGGAGACAGGAGGATGCTTATTGGGAAGAGTTGACTGCTCAAGGTGTGCCTATGTTTAGGACAGAGGTAGGGAAGGAGAAGAAGGGTAGTTCTCTCCCACCTCAGCTGACCCCTTAATCTTCTCTCACTGAACTCCACCCTCCATCCTGAATCTCCCATGCCATGAGTCGTCATTGCATCAAATTTCTTAGAAGGATTTTGTAGGTGATGGATGGGGTGAGGGCAACAAATGGGGGGGACACCCTTAGTCTTTAGAAGGTTACACCATTAGTCAGACTGTTACAGAGAGGTAGAGGTTTTTTATGCTGGTGATGGAATTTGAGGAAGCACAAAGCAGTCTTTGACTATAATTCTGAGGTGTTTTTCCTCCACAATGGTTAATGATTAATATTTGATAATTGTTAAACCCTATGTTAAGATTTGGATAAATTGGTAGGGTTGGTTATGTTTTGATATATATTTGCACTGTCCCCCACTCCTCAATTTTAATAGTTGTGTGTTTACAAAGTAGCACCTGTCAGTTTAGTTTTGAAGGTAGATTATTGGCTTTGTTTTGATCCTTAATATTTTCAAATCTTCCATCCTGCTGAGGGGGATTCTGAGAGGTTTTGGACAAAGGGATGCCACATCAGAGATAGAATTGACTAATTTTGATAACAATAAAAGAGAAATTGTGTTGAAGTCTTTGCAGGTCATAGGAAAAGAGGGGAAGGCTTAAAACTTAATTGATACACACACTGTAAACGTTCTCTCTGTCCCTTCTGTTCAGCAACACCTCTAGCTTTCCCTGCCACCCTCCAACAAGACCCCCACTCCCTCTCTGTGGGCACAGTTCTGTCTCTCGTAGCCTTCCAGTAGGACCCCTTCAGATCTTTCTCTGCATTCCCATGCTTGCTCTCCATCTCTTTGCTTCCCCTAGTGAAACCTCACTCCCTCCTAATCCCTGTGGTTCCTCCCCTACACTGATCAAGACCAGAAAGAGAATGCTACACATCAGGCCTGCCCTTCTCTTCTGCTGCCCTACACCAAACAGTTGATTATAGCAGCACAGGTCAAATCAGCAGTCAGGTATAGCGTACAGAGGAAGAAAGTGTGGCCCAATGTGCAGCCACTCTCCTCCTTGTTTTCATCCCCCTGTGATTATTTATTTATTTATTTGTTTGTTTGTTGCATTTGTATCCCACCTTATCCCACCTCTTTGCAGGCTGACTGTGTGAATGGCCACTTCTTCTGCTTCTTGGTCCTTGTGCCATATTGTATGCAGCAAGTGCTAGATTCTGCTTAATTTCAAATTTATTAAAAGCTTGATATACCACTTATGAGAAAAACTTTCCAAATGGTTTACAATGATTAAAAATTTCCTTGAAATACAGAAGGAACTCCATTGTTAATCAGGAAAGGAACAGTAGGACATAGTAAAAAGTATAAAAGCACATCAGACCGATAGATTTGTCAGATTGTCCCCTCTGCAGGGGAGCCTCGTTAGAGGAGAAAGCATCAATGAATAAAAAGTTTTTTAAATTGGCCTTAAAATTTTCCAAAAAATTGTTCTGTCCTTAAGAAAATGGGAAGAGCATTCCACGGGGTAGGTAACGTTAAAGATCTTTGAACAAACTTTGATTCAGAAGACCGAAGACTTCTGACCTGGCAGTATGGAATTAGTGATCAAAAAAGATAGGATGGGGATCCAGAATAATGAACTTCATGTACAATTATTATT